>NC_137735.1:2596523-3122885 GCF_963264785.1 Psittacula echo
GAGCTGCTTCAGAGCTTCACCCCTTTGACTTTTAGCTATCAAAAGCTGGGTCAGGGAGGGGAGGGAATGACGAAATACTTATTTTCCCTTATTCTTCCCTTTGGGCTTTCGCACCACCACTAATGATGTTTGGTGAGAGCCTATGTTTTGCAATTTACCGCTTTGGCACCCAGATGAAGGGGCTGGTTGCACTATTGATCTGTTTTTCCTCTCAGACCGCAGACACTGTGTTGTTTGGGTTTATTCCCTGGAGCCTCCCTGGTGACCTGGCCCTGAAAGGGGTTTCTCCAAGTCTCCATTCCTGCATTTGCCACGTAGTTGCTGTGTGACCTTGAGTAGAGGAAAACAAAATCCCCTCCACAGGATGCTCCGGGTTTCTGCACTGGGGATGCACTACAAGAGCTTTGCATTAAAAGCAGCATCAACCTTTCAGCCATTCCCAAGTTAATTTGATTTCCACATACCGTTCGCTGCTCCAGAAGTGCATGATAACCCATCCTAACAAAGCCCCAGCACCCTGGAAACACTGGAGGAGTTTGATTTCTGGGTAAGTAATAACCTCTCTTGGTCCAAAGCTTTACAGTGTCCTTGCTCTGTCATATTTTCTGTAAACCCAACAACTCCCCTCAATCTGACATTGCTTTATCTCTTGATAAAATACATTGCAGGAGAAATCCATATAATCCTGGGGCTATCTAAGGGAATGAATGTATAATGAATGTCCAGGTTAAAATAAGATCATGTATTATCCAACCTGAAACTACAATCAAAGAAACCCAAGTCCACCCCCTCCCTTCATTTTCCAACTGGGACACGAACATTTGAGGCCATGTTTCACCTACGAGTCTCGCTCCCCAGCTTCTGAACATGAGCAGGACTGTATCTCGGGTAATGTCAAAGCTATTCTGCTACTGTTGGTGAATTTTGATGGGAAAAGCCAGGCACAAAAGGGCTTAAATGATTTGACTCAATTAACTATAATTTACAAAGCCTAATTCCCAGTTTACTCCTCACGGTATCACACAATGGCTGTGATTTCAGAAGTGGTTTAAATATGTGTTCTGCTCCATTAGATGTTAAACATGTGCATAAAACCAGACAGATGGGCCACTTCTGGAGGAGAAATGTTTTCCTGAACCCAAACTAACTTCTTAAAAGCAATTGAGCTTTTATATAACCAGAATTAATCCCTTGCTTTGTATTTACCTGTTTTGAGGAGGGAAGTGTTTGGAGAAAGGAGGGAGAGCTGGAGTCTGAAAAACTCTGATGTTTTAAACACTCTCTGCTCAAAGTCTTCCTGCGAGATGGGGGGCTGCAGAAGCTGCCATTGGGGGTCCTCTGGCCAGTGGGTCTCAATGAAGTGCTCAGGGTCAGTAAGGAAGAAAAAGTCATCGTGCCTGCAAGGTGAGAGGAGAAGATGTTATGGAAGGAGCAAGAAAACCCTTTGCATCCCTAGTAGCCATGATGCATCACTATAAAGGAAGAGAGCTCCCTCCATACCATCAGAACTGCACCAACATCAGTGAGGGAGGACCCAGCTCTCATTTAGCGTTTCATTCTCTGCTGTCCTCATTTTCTCTCTATTTTCCCCATAGAGCTGAAACTGCAGCTCCCAGCCCGGTAGCAGAACTCTTCCAACAACCTGTTAAGATGACCCTGTAAGCCTCAGAGGAGATGATTTTACTGGGTGATTGCTCTACCAAGGCCTGTCACTTGAGGATGTATTCCAATACGATGTTTGATCTTGCTTTAAAGCTTTTCCAGCAATTTATATATGGCTTAAGAAACGAAATGCAGCTTGGTTCTGGTTTGAATGTTGCTAACGTGATTTCCAAACATCACCCCTGCTAAGGTGCTGGCTTAGTGGATCAATGTACAGATTCTTCCTCAGCCTTGTATTGGGGTCATCCCATGAAGCCATTTTGCATCTGTTGACCTGAAGGTTTTGAGGACTCTGTGGTGGGCCCACAACAAGCTATTATCTCTGCCAGTTGCTCTAGGTGATGTTTCATTCTCTCTCTCCTCTTTTCCCTATGCTCAGCTAAAAACAACCCACACTCACTGGTGTTTTACGCTGTTCTCAGCAAGATAATTACCAACTAGAAATTGCACAATTATTACATTATGCATTATTAGAGGAAAAAAAAAAATACAATCCCATAATGCAGTTAATGGGAATTATTAAATTGTACAAATAAATTTCATGAGAGTCATTATTTGCTTAGCATGGGCCGAGAAATCTCAAGTAATTACATCTGGAACCACATCAGAGCAAAGTTGCTGTGAAAATGAGGATTTGTTACTTCATAAGTGATACTCATTGCAGATTAAAAACAAGTTGCAAGGGGGAAGTTATCATCTGAAAAGTTACTGCCCCAGCTCAGGGAATACAGCACTTAATGGAGGTGGATACATGTGGATGGTCCACGTTTGCACGAGGTCCCTGAGCACCCATCATTGCTGAGGATGTGCAGAATAGCTCTCCGGTCCTTCTGCAAGTAGCATCTAGGAGGGTGCTTGGAAATAGGGGCTCAAGGGATGGCGAACCCACACTTTAAGGAGTATTTGAAGGATTGAGGTGGCCGTTCTGGGGTGTATCCAAAGTCAGGGTGAACCTCGTCCATTTGTGTTGGGAACCATGTCATAGAATCACATAATAGTTCGGGTTGGAAAGGACCTTAAGATCATCCAGTTCCAACCCGCCTGCCATGGGCAGGGACACCTCACACTAAACCATGGCACCCAAGTGATGCCGGGGGAAGAGGTGTCTTACCTGGGCATAAACAACCTGTTCTCTGCATCCACGGTCCCTGCTCCCCAGCAAGCATCCAGAAGGCACCACTGTCCTTCCAGCTCCACCGCGTTCCACATGTGGCTGCTCTTCTGCTGCTTGCACCACCGGCCTCCACGGGATCCCGGGATCCGGCCAAACCCTGGGACCTGCACGCAGCTCAAACCTGCTTCCCTGTCCAGGGAGAGTCAGCATGGGAGAGAACTGCAGCCCAAACACTGCTTTGTGTTTGCTGCCTTGGAGAGCAACCCAGCCTGCATGGTGAGTGCAATCTTCTTCTTTAAGCCAGGGCCCTGCTCGTGTAAGCTGGTGGCCAACACAGCTTGTATCTAGCCCCCTGCTTTCCCCACAGCTACTCCCAACCCTCATCCCTCCTATCTCTGGTCCTGGTTAATCTGTCAAAGAGATACCATAGAATGGTTTGGGTTGAAGGGAGCTTAAATCTCACCCAGTTCCCACCCCTGCCACGGGCAGGGACCCCTTCCACTGGAGCAGCTTGCTCCAAGCCCCTGTGTCCAACCTGGCCTTGAGCACTGCCAGGGATGGGGCAGCCACAGCTTCTCTGGGCACCCTGGGCCAGCGCCTCAGCACCCTCACAGGGAAGAGCTTCTGCCTAAGAGCTCATCTCAGTCTCCCCTCTGGCAGGTTCAAGCCATTGCCCTTGGCCTGTCCCTACAGGCCCTTGTCCCAAGCCCCTCTCCAGCTTTCCTGCAGCCCCTTTAGGCACTGGAGCTGCTCTCAGGTCTCCCCTTCAGGAGCCTTCTCTTCTCCAGGCTGCCCCAGCCCAGCTCTCTCAGCCTGGCTCCATAGGACAGATATGCACTCCTCCATCCAAACAGAGTTCGAGAGAGGCAGCTGCTGTGCCCGGGGATGTGGTACCTAAACAATCCTGGCTGTACAGCAAGCCCCATGCCGGTTGTACATCCCCACCTCAGCTCTTCAAGGGGGCAGGAGAAGAAAACCCAAGGTGAGTTTTACCTGCACATTTCCTGGCACAAATGGGCATAACCAGAACACACAGCTCTTCCTGTTCGCAGGACCTCCTCTGGCATGTGAATCTTCTGAGACAGTCCCAAGAATCCGTCCACATCATATTCTAGGAAAGACAGAATACCATGCAATTTCAGGCTTATTATTTCCAAAACAATCCCATTCCTTCTCCTGCCCAACCCTATTTCTCTGCTTACCCACCCTGGAAGCCATGACAGCTCTTCTATCCATTATTATTCGAGAGCCTGACAATTCCCTATACGAGCAAAGAATTGCCAAAGCCTTGGGGGAACTGGGTTCCCAGCTCATGTAAAAAGCCTTTGTGCCATTCAACTGAGGTACAGTGACAGTCACATTGTCTTGCACACATGGATGTAGTAGGGTCAAGTAGCACGAAGCGACTGCATTGTGCTGAGATTCCTGTGTCCCCAGATGACCGCTAACAGGCTTAGTTCAGCCTCATCAAATGCACATTGTCAGCAGTCTCTGATGGTGCACCAGAGGCAGGTAGGCTTTGCTGGTGTCTCCAGGAGGCTGGACCCACGTGCCAATGAAGCAAGGTGCCATTTCCAGGATGAAGGATGCCATAGTGGGAACCAGTTCCTACCCCAGGCACTTCCCTGAATTCAAAAGGGAATCATTCCAACTCATTCAACTGCAACAGGAATACTGTGGAGTCTCTATTCTGCAGGGCATGAAGAGCCTAAATCCAGGCGGTGACATGAAGAAAGGACTTGTCGCCTCTCTTCAAAAGCAGTGGGACCAGACTTGACTTACCAATGTTGTGGCAGAGCCAGAACCATATTGCCCGCATTGTCTCCAGTTTGCTCTGGGATTTGGCAGTGATCAGGGGAACGATGGCCTGAACAGATAGTGTGGAGTGCCCGGATTTCAACTGCAATGGAGAGGATGGGTGAGTTAGAGGGAATCCGGGTGGGTGACTGCTCTATGGGTGGATGGCTGCTCTATGGGTGGATGGCTGCTCCACGTTGTGCGCTGGCTGGTAAGAGAATGTACACCACAAAAACCCCAAAGCTGCCTTTCCCACCCCAGAATTTAGAACTGAAAAATACCATTTGTGGTAGAACAGAGTGTTTTCCCGTTTTCCTAGGCTTTATAAATACCTGAGGGCTGGAGGAAATGAAGATGGCATTTCCCATTCCTTTGGAGCAGCTGGCTGGGACATACAGTGCCATTGATCTGGTGCTCTCCCTGTTCAGATCAGCGTGTCCTAGAGGTGGGTCTCTCCCAGTGGTGCTGCTTTGCAAGGCTTAACTAGGGACAGCAGCTTTCCTGCCAGCACTGATTGACACTCAGTGTATTCATGCACAAGAGTCACACTTGTGACTCAGTTGCTCTTCTTGAGGCTGTGCAATCCCACTCAAACCCATGCTCCAACATGAGTGGAAAGCTTTTTGCTCTTACCACTGTAATTTCACTTTTTAATCCATACCTGACCCCAAACAAAGCCTTTCTGCCCCTTTCCTCCCGTTCATGCATTTACATTTCTGGGCTTTTCCCTCCTTTGTAATAGCACATTTTTAGCAGCGGGCTTTTCTTTCAGGGAGTTAAATATAGTCCAGCTCGTTTCTTCAACGTCCTTCCCTGGCTGTTTCATTCCTCAGTGATTTTCCTGCCCCAACCATCTGTGAGATAGCTTCACAGAGATGGAAATTTCTTTCCTTTTTCGCTTGTGGGAAATGTTGCTTTTGTAGTGGCTGAAGATCTTCCTTGGTTTAAAAACATTAGTGCAGTCAGGAGAGCACCTAGGTCAGAATGATGGTCCTTACACGAGGGTGTTACCAGTGTGCATTTGGTAGACAAACAACTAAAGAGAAGTATTCCCAAAGGGATAACAATGATACTCAGCCATTAAATACCTAGTTGGCTTCTTCCTTGCTTGCACATCTTGGTGCAAATTCAGCCCAAGCCAATGCTATTCTGTGTTTCAATCAGAGATGGCAAAAGTAGGTCCTAGACTGAGAGTTGCAATGTTCCCAGGTGATCCTGGTCCTGACCATGCCTGAGGACCCTGGGTCAGAGCATCTTATGTTGCATTAGCTGCTGGCTGCACCAGTGTGTTTGGAGTTTAAGGATGGAGCTGTTTTCCCCAAACCCACCCAGGCAGTGATCCTGACAAGACTTTCTCATAAGGTTGAGATGGATGCATGCAAGCAGTCTGCAGGCTACTCCCAAATGGCCAGGACACAGATTCAGCTCTGTGCCTGCACTGCCTGGGGAAATCCCGTCAATAACCTTCTCTGAGGGGACTGGCAGCAGGGCTTGGTGTATGGGAAAAGGGGACAAAGTACCCCCATGGCACTGCTGGCCAAGCAGCAGTCACCAGACGTTCAATACTCTACTCATAGGTGGTCAGTAAACTGCTTTACTGCTGCTCTTGGCACCAAGAGTTCATGGCTCAGAGGAAGAGCTGAAAAGCACCAGGTTTTAGTGCAGGCAGCACTCATAATAAACAGGGAAACAAGTTGTTCCCATGGCTTCCCTCTGCCTTGGAGGTATTTTTGGTTGTTTATTATCCTCTTTTTCCTATCTTCCAACTCCCTCCCTCTCTATTTTCTTCGATAGACTAGGTAGACTCCGAAATCCTCAAGCATTCTTCTTCCCAAGGGAGATTAGCCTCAGGCTAGGTACAAATTCCAGTTTTCAACAATAATAGGGAGCACAATTGCCCTTGTGCCTCTTCACTCTCGCTAATGAGCTGACCTATAAGCTGCAAACACTGCATTGGTTCAGCATTCCTTGCTTAGACAAATCCTGGAGGCCCTGGACCGCACATGGTTCAGGTAGCAGGAAGGAACTGAAGGATTCCTTATGGGCTCCTGAGCATCCAGAAAGTGGGAGAGATGTATAACTGCAAACAGCCTGAAAAGAGGACACAACTGATGCCTCCTGCTTGGGCTGACACAGATATGAAGGGGTTGGTGGATGAGGCCAGACTGTGTGGTTATTGCTGGCTCCATATGCAGGAAGGATGCTGGCTTACAAGCTCCCAGGCTAGCTAAACATGCCCTGGGGCGTCCTGAGTCCCTTCTTCTCCTCCTTGCACCCTTCCTATAAGGTTTTCCAGGATCCCCCTACCACACTGGGATCCTGTTTGGGACAAGATCCTGTTCCATGGTGAAACCAGCCTTTATTCCCAGTTTTGCACCATCAGCTGCAGCAAGTGCTGCATATTGCAGCTATGCTGGAAACAGGCAGCAGCGGGCTCTGGGTGGGCAGAACAGCAACCTTTGCCCATGGTTATGACCACTTCTCAGCCCTTGTGAGATATTCCAGTTTTGCTGTAAGGCACCACCTTGTCCCTGCTGTCATCAGAGCATACGGTGAAAGGCTGGATGTGGATCTGCTGATGGCACCATCTGTGTTCATGTTGAAGGACACCAGGACCTACCTGCTGGCTCACATGTAGGACGTGGGTGTCTACGTGGCTGAAAACCTTCGAGTCAGAGAAGAAATCTCTCCTGGTCTTTCTCTGATGACTTTTAGCCTGCTTCTCTCCTCCCAGGATGCTAAGCCCTTCCTTGGGATGCAGGGCTGGAGAGCATCTTCCTGCACTCACAGGTGACTTCTGGAAAGTAGGATTTTTGCTGCTGTTGTTCACTTTGTTGGCCCAAAACGTGAAAACTTCTTTGGAAGGGGAATCCTTGGGCTCATCTCTTACTTTCTGTGTAGTTGAGCCTTTCTTTAGCACCCCCTCCTTGTTTGCATCGGCGACTCCATGAGGGAGTTGCTCTGAGGTCGGGCAGCTGATCTCATCAGAACCATGTCCCAGGGGAAAGTTGCCATTACAGACATCTGACATCTGAGCTTCCCTCCAGTCAGGCAGCATGTTTGCTGTCTGGGATGGCACCGTCTTTCCTTCGTGGTTCCTGGGATGGGCCTGTCTTGATGTGCTTTGGGTTTGTTTTTCATGGTGGTTGCCATTCCTGGAGCGACAGGAGGGAATCGTCTCGTTGGCTTTGATAGTCTGGGATTTGGATGGCTTGCCTCTGTCATAGCTGGTCTTCATCTGGGCAGTGGGTAAGCGGGTGATGAAACCACGGAGGCCTGCGGATGGAAAGACAGATGATGGTTTCAAAAGAAGAATGTGCCCTGCACTGATTGCTTCAGAGCCTGCCTGTCTAAAAGGTTAATTACAGCAAATCAGGATTTGGCCAGCTGGGTTTACCCAAAAGCACTCATTTTTCTCCTGATTCCAGAAGTAAGGTGGGACAGAAATGCCACAGAGAAGCTCTTGGCCTATTTCAAAGTGCAAATACTCTTTTGGGGAGGGGGGAGAGGAGTAGTAGGAGATACAGCGGTGGGCTATGAGCAGTTCATCTTTGTACTGTAAGGGAATGGGAAAATCAGGGTTATTCCTTTCACAAAGAAAAGCAAGGAGACATTTAGATGTGTCAGAAAGGTCTGCAAGTGGGTGCAGGGTTCGGGTGGGTGCCTCAGTTTCCCTACCTGAAACCAGGACTAACCACGTAGTATTCCTCCTTGCCTCCAGGGCCAGGAATCAAGAAGAGCAAAGAATGAATAGAATCAGTGTTTTGGTGCTTCAGAGATGTACATCTTCGAGGAAATCTTTCCTTTAGGAGATCTCCCACCTCCCACCCAGGATGCTTTTGCTTTGCTCAGATTCTCTTCTGCCATTCAGGTTCTGCATTAAAATGTCATTCACTGCATGACTGCTTTGCCTTGGAAATGCAGGTGTGTTGATTTAGAAGCTTGTGGGAGGAAAACGTGAACAAGTAGACGGAAAGGTGCAATCCACGATTGATGAGGGCTTTGAGTTAAAGCTGTGGGGAGAGCCAGCCTCTTGCACGCCCTCAACATCTGCACGGTGCTTGGTTTAGCTTCTATTTGGCTGTTGTTGTTTTTAATCATAAAATGACTATTTGTGCAATGCAAACAGCAGAGCCTGCTGTGAGCCGCTTAGTGTAGCCCAGAAATGTCACTCTCTGCATTCATCCAGCCTCTCCCATGGGTTTTCAACACTGGGGCACCGACCTCGCTCTTCCAGGAAAACAGGATGTCACTCATCCCTCTTTTTGTTACCTTGGTTTTCCCTCCTCATTGCTTGGGATTGAGGATTGCAAAGGTAGGACCAGAAGGGCTGGGAGATCATGACACTTATTCCTGTTAGTACATGCATGCACATTCAAATGTTGAGATAATGCAAACAGCATCAATACAGTGCTGGATGCTCGGATAACCAGAGGATGCCCCAGAGGGAGGCTATCCCCTATATGGGTGTATGGGATGTTCTTTGTAGGACAGCCATATCAGAGCCAAACCACCTCAATGCCGTGAGGTTTTTGCACAGCCCACTGAGCCTGTACATTCTCTATTTACTCCCAGACCACATCTGAGCCCAAAGAGACTTGCTCGTGCCCTGCTGTTGACACATTCAAGTTGTTCTTGTGCGTATAAACTGCGGCCGCTGCTGGGCTGCTGTCCCATCCCCAGACACCCGCTGTCACAGGCAGAGAGGGGTTTTGCCTGCCACTTCCTAAGTGAGCAACAAGAGGCCACTTCTGAACCCTCCATGGTTGTTACCTGACGTGAACTGGGGCATGGTAACTCAACACAACATGAATCCCAGCAGATGCCAGAGGCCTTTCCCCACTTTGGCAGAGTTTGCTCTGCAAAGTGAACCCCATGTTGGAGGGACTGGGGGGCTCTAAGCCAAGTTTTTCCATAGCTGTGCTTTCTGTGCTGCTTTCCCATATGTCATTTGGGACAGGAGTAAATAGCTTGGGACCCTGCCCACGGCAGGGGGTTGGAACTGGATGATCTTAAGGTCCTTTCCAACCCTGACTATTCTGTGATTCTGTCGCTGGGGTGGAAGGTGCCCAGTCAGGTCTTAGAAATAGTGGGAAACCCCAGTTTTCCCCAGATGACAGAAAATACACAAATCCTCACTTCCCTGGTTTTATTTCTTAATCTGAGCACTTTTCCTTGGGTTTAAACTGAATGTTTCATTTTAAATCCATGCCACCTCTGTATTTATGGCTTCAAAGAAATTTAAGGAAAAGAACCACTTTGATATTAGCCTAAAGAGTTTCCTCTCCCCGTGACTTAATCACGATGCTTCACACACAACCCCTACCTCAAAAATCCCTAAATCACTGCTTGCCAGTAACAAGAGAATAAAATAGCAGGGGACTGCTGCTTCCTTACCTTCCCCAGTGATTTAATCCACGGTTGTAGACAATGGTTCTTCGAGAGCATTGATCTTGGTGCAACCTCTACTTGCACCTGCAGGTTGGCCAGCCCCTTCCCCACATCCCATAGTGCCCTGGAGATGGTAACACGTTAACCCATGAAATGCCAGCTTCATAGGGGATGTTTCACCCCAGGGGTGCCACTGCAGAGGGCTCAGGCAATGAAGGGAGAAAGGCTGGCTGCTGCTGGGGTTTGAATAGGAGAAGGACCCCTTGCCTTCCCAGGGATGGTTGTGCTGTCAGCAGGCTCTTGACTCACATTCGCAGGCAGGCATTTTGCTCCAAGCAGACACATGCAATTTTAAAGTACCCCAGACAACATTAACACTGGCAGCTCAGGCAGCTTCAGTGTTGGGAGCACAGGAATTGCTTTGTCTCTAGGAGTGGTAACAGCAGTTTAGAAGTGTAACAGGTTGGGTGGAAAACCTCCACAACACAAAGAGAAAGAGACCATCTGGCATCTCAGCAGCATCCCTCCCATGGTAACCAGCCTGACACGGGGTGGAGAGGGGAAGGGAAATGCCTTGGGGAGCGCTGAGCTGGCAAAATAGCTGTTGGGGTGCAGAGGGTTTGGGATGAGGAAGGTAGAAGTGGTCAGGAGACAGCGGGAGGACCATAAAGAGGCCACCAAAGCAAAACCATGGCCACTCCACATAGGGATGCGGCACTTTGTCCTGCTATGGTACAGGCAAGGAAGTAGATGGGAATAAATGCAGAAGGGTGATAAAACCCTGGGAAATTATCTCCATTGTGGTGACAGGACCAGGAGAGACCCATAGCAGCGTGCAAGGGGGCTAACGTTAAACCCAACAAAGCCTTTGCAAGAAGGGGATGTTCCTACTCACCCTGCTCACACGCAGCCGCAGCTCCCTGAGGTTTGTGAAGGGCAGCCCCTTGTCCCTTTTATACACGTGCCGAATCAGGTCCTTCTTTGGGTTCTTGTCACAGCTTTCTAATGTCAGGAGGGCTAAAAATACTGCAAAGCGCCGCTGAACAAGGGAACATCGCTGCTGCCAACCTAAGCCTCTGCAGGCCTGGCACTCCTGCAGAGCATCAGGGCCAGGCTGTATTTACAGGAGGGAGAGGGCAGAGATAAGAGGCTTTCTCTTATCGGCAGCCAGGCTTTGGCAGGGCAGCAGTGGCTGGCTTGTGTCCCTCGCCCCTGCCTGGGGAGGGCAGGCGATGGGTTTGGGTGTTTCTGTAGGGTTCTCTAAAGCGTTTCTGCCTTGGTTGTGTTTTTCTGGGCACCTTTCAGGGTGTTCTTATAGTGCTTTGAATTTCACTATTCTGGCTTTGCCCTGGTAGGGATCTGGGGAAAGCCAAGAGCAAAGCTATCCAGTGAGTTTTGAGGTTGTCCTCTCTCTTCCTCTGCTCTATAGCCCCACTTGGAAAGATTTTACTGCCTTAGGAGATGCTCACAAAGCCTTTTCTATCATCAGCATCTGCTCTGAACTTATTGCAATCTTAATTTTCCCAATCTTCTGCAAAATTCCCTTTGCCATTGGGCTGCCTCTGCAGGATTGGAAAGGGAACCCTTGATTCTGGCTTTGCACAGCACAGGCTGCTTTGCAGCCCTCATTTTTAGCTTAGTACATTTGGAACTCCCTAGTGCTCATCAGGATTTACTCGGTGGATAAAGAACTGGCTGAATGGCTGCACGCAAAGAGTTGTGGTCAATGGCTCGATGTCCGGCTGGAGACCAGTAACGAGTGGTGTCCCTCAGGGATCGGTGTTGGGACCGGTCTTAAGGTCCTTTCCAACCCTAACTACTCTATGATTCTATGATTAAGAACACTGTCATAGAGGTGACCAAGAACTTCAAACATGGCTGATGGAATATTGTTCATTATTATTATCTATGTTCCACTAAGTGGCATCATCTCCCTTGTTTCTATTCACTCCTCATAACTCTGTCTCCAAATATTCCAAACTTTCTTCATCAAAAAGACAGGAAATAATAAGGGAGGAAAAGTATTTGCCAACGGAATGGATTTTGGGATGGAGAAAGAAGGAGGAAAAGACTTCAGAAAAGAGGAGAAACATTGAATTTAAACTTCCCTTAGATTTTAGCTCTCTCTCTTTACCTGGGGTTTGGAAACCACAGCATTTGGATGCTGCAAGCTCTCTCTGGCTCCTTTCTTGGTGCAGGGCTGGCTCTGATCTGGATGCAGTGGCCACCACACCTGGCTGCTGGAGAGCACAACGCGTCATTTGGGTCCCAGCAATGAAACTTTTCTAATTGGCAGAAAATGGCTTCAAAATGAAATCTTCACAGCAAGTGGGTTTTGGCAGCCGGGGGCTGGCAAAGGAAGGTCCTGGGTCTTGCGGAAGGAGCACGCGATGCCATAGCTCAAAGATGCTTCCAGTTATGTGTGGCTATTCATGGGCCTGTTTTGCAATTGGTGGCCCTGTGCTGGTCTCTACCCAATCCAGAGACCTACTGAAACACTGCAAAAGGCTCTGTAAGGCAGAACACCCCATGGCTGAGGTAGTTTTGGAGCCAAGGTATGAGTTCATGTCTCTAGACAAACAATCTGGCCATGGTGGAGCCCACTGTCAGTGGGACCCTGGTTCTTTAGTTTGGGAAACCAGTGACATCTCACCTAAGTGCTGGTCACCTTCTTCTACTGGCTACAGAAACAGATTTGGCTCATCCATGCTCACCAATGAGACAACTAAGGTGAGGCTGAACTTTGGTCTCGGACATGCAGCAAGTTCTCACTGTCCTTGCTGTGGGACTGTCTTGCTGGATGACATCTAAAGGGTGAATTAAAGCTTTTGCAATTGAAAGAGGGGGGGAAACCCACACCAGACAGATCAAAAAGTGATGAGCCAGTATGAGTTGCCATGGCTGGGCAGCTGTATTGACCGCCAACCAGAGGCAAAGGGGTTTTGCAGGTGCTGTGTGAAAAGGCAAGATTGTGGGGAGGGTGTGAAACAGAGGGATGAGCCCTTGCTGTGATTGCGTTCGGGGGCTTTTCTCAGAGAGACAAGGAAAATATGAGAGGTGATGGGCAAAAGTTACTGCTGGGGAGATTCCAGCCGAACACAAGAGGGAAATGTTTCACAATGAGAACAAGCAGCCATTGGAATAATCTCGCCAGGGAAGTGGTGGATTCCCCAGCGTTGGACACGGTTAAGATTGGGCTGCACAGGGTGCTGGAACATCCAGTCTGGGTCATGCTTTGCCTAGAAGGGTTGGACCAGATGATTCTTGAAGTCCCTTCCAACCTGGGATTCTATGATTGAAAATAACACAGCATTGCTTGCTTGGAGATTCAGCAGATTGTAGAGAATGAACCAGGCAAGCCTGGAGATGGAGCTGGGATCAGAGGTGAGACAGGAGAGGGCAGAGAGGCCTTAGATAACAAAGGCAAATCACTCATTCCTTCCTACAACAGGGGCAAATTGTGCAAACAGAATCAGGATACAGGAAGAGTTAACTTGACCAAGGCAAGGAGCTAAAAATACTCTTGCAGAGAGCTATTTTGCATGGACAATGAAGGCCAGTTTGCATTAGAAGAGCCCAGTTGAGAAACTGTGGCATTAACCCAGTGCGGAGACACTTGATGAGCTGGTGGGCAGGGGAAGGCACTGATTTGAGATGCTAGGTGGGATGGTCCAGCTATGCAAGGAAAACTGCCCACAGCAACTAAAAGTTCAATATATCTGTTCCTCATTATCCATGTATGGCAGGAAAGGCCAATTTCTATACCCATTTGTAGCTGTCAGTGGGTGTTTGCAGATCAGGCCAAGACACAGAAGGGGGTTGGAACTGGATGAAGTTTAAGGTCCCTTCCATCCCAAACCAGTCTGTGATTGTACGATTCTTGTCTGATACTTGTACTGTCCCCACCTTTGTGCTCCAAGAGGAGATAAAACTACCCCGTTGGGTTGGATTGTATCCCCCAGGCCATGCCCATTGCTAAGACATGGCATTGTTATTACTGCAAAGCAAGGAGAAAATTCAGACAGACAAATATCTACCTCTGAAGCAGGGCTGAGCTCATGCTGTTTGCTTCACCACTGCAGAGCAATATGCGACTTACAGGGCTGGAGCTGAATGCTGTGCCTGGGAGAGGCACTGGCCATGGGCTGTGAACCAAGGCGGACGGATCGTGGCAGCAGTCCTGCAGCCTTCTCATGCCGAGTATGGTTGAGAAAGTAGTTTTCATTATAATCTCTTATTTTACTTGTGAAGCCTTCCAGGCTCAGGGAGCCTCTTGGCTCGAAAGCCGGGAGCTGGTTTGGGGTTTGTTTTCTTGCCTGTTTTCTTTCCTTTTTTAAAGCACTCAGCAGGAATCCAGAAGTGAAGAGACAAGAGAGCATTGCTCACTCTGCAGATATTGCCAGCGAGCGGCTCTTTCAGTTTATTTCCCTGGAAAGAGGGGATGAATAAATGGAAATAAAGCAAAGGCTGGATTTGAAAATCCTCCAGACAAGCACCTTCACCTACTGCAGGGGTGGGTTGGCTTTTCCTACCTTCCCAACCTGGCAGATCCTAAGCCCAGAGCAGGCAGGTAGATCCACAGCTGGTTTGGAAACCAGCAGTGAGCTGTGCTTCAATGCCAGTGTATCTTTCAGGAGGGAACCCCAACTCAAACCAAAGCATCCAGGAAGGGATGAGTTCACCCCAGCCACTCAGAAGTTAACTGTGCTGAGGCGCTGGCCCAGGGTGCCCAGAGAAGCTGTGGCTGCCCCATCCCTGGCAGTGTTCAAGGCCAGGTTGGACACAGGGGCTTGGAGCAAGCTGCTCCAGTGGAAGGGGTCCCTGCCCGTGGCAGGGGTTGGAGCTGGAGGAGCTTTAAGGCCCCTTCCAACCCAAACCATTCTATGATTCATGTCTAAGCAGTTCACAGTGACCCTGGCTAATGAAGGATTTGTGTTCTTGGATGGCCTTTGAGAGAATGAGGTTTAAAAAACTAACAAAAAATGAGACAAACAGGTGGTACTCCAGCGTGTTTTCTGATTTAGAGGTCTCTCTAACACTCTGTTTTACAGCTGTTTTGTTACAGTATACATGAAGGTAAGAAATTAGGAGTCCAGAAAAAAGAAAGTGAAAACTGGGGTTCCTGCTTGCTTCTCTGAGGCTGTCAGATAAACCGCAAACACTTGGTGTCTCTTAATGAAATGAGGATCACAGGTAAAAATGCCCATGTTCCTCAGTTTCTCTCTTTGCATGCTCACCATAGAATCATAGTTTGGGTTAAAAGGACCTTAAGATCACCTAGTTCCAGCCCCCTGCCATGGGCAGGGATGCCTCACCCTACACCATGTCACCCAAGGCTCTGTCCACCCTGCTTAGAGCTGAAGCTCACAACCTCAGCACAGGGGACTCTGTCTCAGGTGGGACCTTTCCCCATTGCTGCAGCACAAGGAACACATTTATAGTGCCATAAAAAGGCCTCTCGATGGGAACTGAGCTCCTCTCTGGTAGAGCTCATCCATCTGTGCCAGGGAGCTGGAGCTGCTGTGGCGCAAAGGTGCGCTTCAAGGAGCAATACAGGAAACAATGCATCAGGCACGTCTGTCACCAAGTTGCCTCATCTCATGCATCACTGTCTTTGACGACCTTTTTCAACTGTTTCTGCTTAATGAATAGTTATTTTTTTGCAGAATGGGGAAGAACACAGGGCTTTTGACAGCTCCCTTCCATCAGAGTTTCCTTTCCTTTTGTTTTCTCTGTTTGGTTTTGTTATTTCTTTCAGGTGAATAGTTGAACCAGAAATGAGTCAAATCTGGGTTTTTCCTATTCTCATCAAAAGCACAAGCCATCCTGCAGAGACTGGGCACATTTTGCTTTCTGAACTCACGGTGCTGGCATCTCACAACAACGATGTGTTTGATGAGCCCCTAATAGCACTACAAAGAGCTGTCCCCTCTTGAAGCCTGCCTTCTGGCACCAATCTTACATGAAAATCTTTGAAGCTTGGACAAGCATTTAATTGACATCACTGAGCTGGCCCAGTGTCATCGTGCTGAAGCTGTCAGGCTGCTGCAGGCAAAGTGAAGGAACAATGTAAGTGACCTTTTTCTTTAGAGGAGGCTGGAGTGATGGGGAAGCACAGCCAAGGATTAGAGCATACACCCTCATTGGGACATTGCCATGCTTTGCTACTCTATAGCATGTCTTACTGTGCAGAGCACATGATCATAAAATCCCGGAGTGGTTTGTGTTGGAAGGGACCTTAAAGCTCCTTCAGCTCCAACCCCTGCCACGGGCAGGGACCCCTTCCACTGGAGCAGCTTGCTCCAAGCCCCTGTGTCCAACCTGGCCTTGAACACTGCCAGGGATGGGGCAGCCACAGCTTCTCTGGGCACCCTGGGCCAGCGCCTCAGCACCCTCACAGGGAAGAGCTTCTGCCTTGTCTCTAACCTGAACTTCCCCTGTTTCCCTTTAAACCCATCACCCCTTGTCCTATCACTACAGTCCCTGATGAAGGGTCCCTCTCCGGCATCCATGATGACCCATAAGATTTTCTGATGTTCTCACAATACACGGCAGTAGGGTTGGTTTTGGCTGTGGTTTGTTGGCTGGTGATGTAAAAAGTCCTCACAGCTCAGCTGATGCATAGGGACATGCTAAGACTGCATGCAGCTCTGTCAGGGAGAATGACTGTCCTTCATCTCCAGTTGCAAGTACCAGTCAGGAACTGGTGCACTGTTAAAGACTTCATGATTCAAAGATGTTGAACAAGACCGGTCCCAACACTGATCCCTGAGGGACACCACTCATTACCGGTTTCCAGCCGGACATTGAGCCATTGACCACAACTCTTTGCGTGCGGCCATCCAGCCAGTTCGTTATCCACCGAGTGGTCCACCCATCAAATTGATGTCTCTCCAATTTAGAGACAAGGATGTCATGATAAATGCACCTCCCAGCTTGCATTAGCAATGCTCACTGTGTTGTGTCTTCTGGTTTTGCACTGGTTCTTGTCTCCTTTCCATCCACTGTGGGTCATGCCTGAGTCAGAGCAGACAGGGATGGCTGTTACAGGAGATGTATTCCCACAAATATGTCTTGTCTATTTTTACTGCTGCCTGCTTTGCAAGGATGGAGTGTGTGGGAAGAACAAGTGATCTATCCTTGCACATCGAAAGGGAGGGAGAAAACAACATTTTAACGCAAGATTATGTTTGTAAACCACCGAACCTCGATTTTAGGCCTTGAATTGGGCTCAGAGGTGACTTTGTAAGGAAAATTGAGAGTTTGCAGTCCCCTGGAACAACCACCAGGCAGGAGAAAGCTTTGAGACAAGTAGCCAGCTCTTTTCCAAGAGTTAAGAGGAGGGATTCACCTTCCTCAGGAGCCTGGCCATCAACACAGCACACATTGGCTGTGCTTGGGCTGTCATGTTGACTTACATTTTCCTTTGTGGCCTGGCTGTCCCAAAATAACAGAGAAGGGACCTTGGATGCCATCTATTGGAGAGGTGTAGGAAAGGAGAAGACAAGCTGGCTTCATTTCCATGAGTGATAATACACCACTGCAAACGGGCTGGATGTTTCTGCTCAAAAATTCACTCCCATCTGGAGTGGTAGTAATAACACATCTTGTCTCTGTTGTACAGGGATAGGCAAAGGCACAGGCTGTAGTATGGGTGTTCAACATCAACATCAACTCAATCAAACCTCTTTGGGGAATAGAACAACAAAACAGAGTAATTTCTTAGCAGTCAGTGGTTTCCTGATGCTGTGTCTGGGCAAAGGAGAAGAGCAAAGGCCATGGCTGGTTCTTCTTAGCAGTTGTGGGGCTGTTTGCTCTGAAACCAGAGACTTGCTCTTCTCCTGGTTTGGTGACTAAGGACAGCACATACGCGACTGACATTGTGGGACTGAGGTGCACGACTGAGATGTGACCAAAGTTCTCCTGATGGTCCTATCAGTGTCCAAGAGATCTGGGATAGAGAACTCCTGGCCAACCAGCTGAGCAGAGGGGTGCTCCTACTGTTCTTACATACAATAAGGTTCAGTTTATTGTAGTGCCTTGTTCCTTTCCTCTTGGGTCATGCAGGTTTGTGGGAACGCATGGGTACTGCTTAGGTTTTCCAGGGTTTTTTTCCCCTTTAGAAGGACTCTGTGTGTGTGTGGTGCTTGAAAGCAATAGGCTGATTCCAGCTGCCATCAGTTAGGGATCCAATATTACACACCCCAGGACTATTTTCATTGGGCTAATTATTGTTGCTGGTGTAACAAGCAGCGCTGTAATCATAACTCTTGCTCTTCATGGATCTCCACGGACCCATTAAACCCTATTGTAATCTGCAGGATCCCTGGAGTACAGGGAAATTAATAGCAGTGCCTATGCATTGCAATTATCACCAGGCAAAACTCAGAAAGTCCTTTTTGCTGGAAAGCCCAATTCCCTGGGAAACAGTGATTCAGAAAAGAGGAATCCTGAAGTCACGGTTCAGAAAGCTATACCAAAACCTACATGTTGAGGTTCTCCAGGATAGATCAGCTTCTCTTTTCCTTCTCATTCACTCTGTGTTATGCTAAACCCCCCAGACAACAGAACACCATAAACCAGCTGCTCTTTTAATCACTATGGAGTGAAACAACTTCATTTACCGTCTAACTCCAAATGTCAAACAATTCCCTTCCAGCAGCAAGACACACCTCAAACAAGCAGATAAGATGTTTCGTTAGAGCAGTAGCTGCTTTCAGTATTGTGCAAAACTGATTGCAGGCTGAAATAAAAGCTGAATAATATGGAGCTGGACTGGCAGGCAGGAGAAATCCTGGATAAAGTCAGCACCTCGCTGATGTTCCAGATGGACCATTAGGTGTGATTTTTCCCCTCCTTTTTTAGTTTTGTTTCCATTTTTTCTGACAAAATGACTGATTTCCAAGAGAAATTGTCAGTCTTGCCGAAACTTCATTTTCATGAGAAGCTGCAGTCCTGATAAACCCGTAGCCAATGGGGAAACTCTGTTTGCAGTGAAGTACATACATGCACCTCCTCTGCAGAGGAGATAGATAGGACAAAACCTTACTTGTGGTTTTGTGGGCAGTTCTGGTGTCCTCAACATCAAAAGGACATGGAACTGTTGGAACAAGTCCAGAGGAGGCCACGAGGATGATCAGGGGCTGGAGCACCTCCTGTATGGAGACAGGCTGAGAAAGTTGGGGCTGTTCAGCCTGGAGAAGAGAAGCTGCGTGGAGACCTCAGAGCAGCTTCCAGTATCTGAAGGGGGCTACAACGATGCTGGGGATGGACTCTTCATCAGGGACTGCAGTGACAGGACAAGGGGTAACGGGTTCAAACTGAAACAGGGGAAGTTTAGATTGGATCTAAGGAAGAAATTCTTTACTGTGAGGGTGGTGAGGCACTGGCACAGGGTGCCCAAGGAAGTTGTGGATGCTCCATACATGGCAGTGTTCAAGGCCAGGTTGGATGGAGTCTTGGTGACATGGTCTAGTGTGTGGTGTCCCTGCCCATGGCAGGGGGGTTGAACTAAATGATCTTTAGGTCATTTCCAACCCAAACCATTCTATGATTCTATGATTCCATGATTCCATTTTCTACCCTTTTTACACACAAAAAACCAAGCCAGGTATGGCTTAGTCCAAATCCAAGTTTAATCTGGCCGGTAGGAGCTGGAGTTCCTGCTATGGAGCATTTGTAAGCATTCAAAGAGGACAATCCCTACTTTAAATAAATCCCAGTACACGTTTAAGCAGAGTCAGGTGTTAAAACAAGAGTGATGTATGTACAAAGCAGAATTATTCCCTATGGGCATGCTAATGAGTGGAGACTTCCCCAGGATATTCCTGAATTAGGCACCCCGGCAGATCTCCAAGCCTTGCATGCAGTCCCTAAGGTGACAAGCAGGACTTCAGCCTTACAGAGACACAGCTATGGAAAACATCTAAAACAGGATAATGCAGTAGATACTGTGTTAAAATAGTAATTTAGGTGTGTTTGATAAGGTGAACCTGGGCTTCTGTTCTGGAGACGGGGCTTGACTCTTGGTGTTCAGTGACTGCTCCAGACATGGCCATGCGTTGAGTTGGGAAAGAGAAGGTGAATTTCTGGCATGGATCAGAAACACTCCCACCCACAGCCTGACAACCTTTTTATTCCATAGCAGTGTAAAAGAGCTTTCCCAGCTCTTTTCTCTTTCTTTTTCTGACAAGTTGAGGTTTTCTGGCTAAAATGACTCGAGGGATTCCTGATCCCCTCCAAACCGGGATAGTTTCTACCTGCCTGTGCAGGGAATGTGGGCAGGAAAGGTCAGAGGGGTTTTGGCACCACAGATTGTGTGCTAAAAGAGGTAGGAAGAAGCAGCACAGACATGTTTTACTTGGCTGGAAGTTATGGGAGAAGCAGGGAAGCCAGCTGGAGAGCTCTCTCCTGTAGGCAGTAAGGAGTTTTCCTGCCTCCATTGAGTGGGGTGGCTTTTACAGTTCCTCAGGGTCTGACAGACGTAGGCAGGTTTGCTGTGGGATGCTGAGCCCACAAGTGCTGGTGTCTGCAGGGTAGCTGTTATCACTGGAACCAGTCACAAGTCATCATGCAATCACTACAGTCATCTTCATCTCTGCCCCATGTTATTCCCATGGGAGAGTCAGGGACCCGAGGACAAGCAGGGTGCACGGTGCACATAAATAGAGGGCAGTTGTGCATCGCTGCTAGGAGTGAAACCAAGTCTCTTTATCTTGTTTGAGTAACAAACAGAGGAAATAGCTGTAATCTCTCTTCCCCACCACTCCTAGGGAGCTATCTTGTTGCCTTTCCTGTGGAGTCCTCTGCTGTGGTTCTGCCTGTGGGAACTGCCACCCAAATGGGTTATTTAAGCTCTGACCAGTTCTTCTCAGGGGTTTTTAAAGGGTTCCCCTTTTGTCCCTCATGGCAGGAGGAAAAACATGATCTCCATTTACTGTTTTGTGAATTGGGATGATGTGGCAGCTCCTCTCCTGCAAAAGCTCAGCTTGTGCAGTGTTAACCCTTCTCAGTGGTCCATCTTCTTTCTGCCCCTTCCCCAGATGTGATGTGCTTGGGGATGTCTTTCTCCACATCCTATTGACATCCACTTCTGTGCTGGGAAAAAAGCCCTGCCTGGACCCTAAACAGCAGAATTTGATACTGCTTAACCTTTATTGCCAGCACCTAGTTCAGGCACTGAGGCATGGGCTGCACTTCCATGTTGTTGGTGCGCAGGAGTCATACATTTATGGGACAGAGGAAGAAGCCTTGTTGTGGTATAGACAGACACAGCAGCTAGAAACAGTGCTGTTTGTATGGGAATGAGGATAGTTCTCTGCAACACATCACTGTAAAGCCTTGCTATGGGAGATAGCCCCACAAACCATCTGCAGAATAGATGAAGCTGTTGCTGCCCCTAAGAGCTGTGGCCAAGGCAGGTAACAGAGGCAACGGTGCAGCCACAATGCCAAAGCTACAGCTTTGCAGTTCAAAGCAGTAAGAAGCAATCCTAAATCTGCCCTGTCATGGGAAACACTGGATTAAATAGGGCTGGATAAGACCCTGCTCTCATAGTGCTGAACAAACCGAAAGGCATCGTGCCATAGCTGAAAGCAACTCAGGTCACACCACAGTCCCTGGGCTTGGAGGGCAGCTAAGGATATTCACTCCTCTGGATGTAAGATCCCAGTTAAATTCCTGCCAATTAAATCCCTGGCTATATTCTACCCTTGAGCAGATACCCATCCTGCCAGCATACTGCACTCCTGCCTGCTCACAGCTAAATGAGCCTTCACCCTAGCTGGCACAGAACAGCTTCCATGCACGGTTTGGGGGAAAAGAAACCCAAACCAGTCCTTTCTAAGTCTTTCTTTGGGAGGTTTGGGATGGATGTCCTGCAGCCTTTCCCAGCCAGTGCATTTCTCTTCCAGCAGCATGAATCTGGATGCCAGACACGCTGCAGTGGAGGGATAACATGTTTTGGCTCCTCCAAGTGCCTTAGTTTTGCTGCAAACCTAGATTTTTTTCCTTTCTTGCTCACTTTAGTACCACTCTGGCATCTCTTTCTTCCAAGAATTACAGCTTGGGTTCAGCCTGTTAAAGTAAGCATAAGCAGAACTATCAGGATGCTGCTGTTATGGTCTCACAAGTCTGATACAACAGCATCAAAGTTGCCTTACCGGCACTGAAACTCCTTGCCTGGTACATCCTACAATGACATTTCCACAGATGGCTCCATTACTGAGGTTATAAAGACCCCGTATCGCCACATTTTCTCCTCTTCCACTATTTCCAAACTATAATTTTTGTCCCTTTTAGTCAAACTTTTTGTTTGATCCCATCCATTCGCACTCTCCAACCTTATTAAATTCCACCCTTTTTAGCTCTCAAGCTCAGGTATTTTGTCTTTTATGGTAATTTCCACCTCTTCCCTCTGCAGATTCTTTATCTCTGGACTCGGCCATCATCAGCTCCCTGCTCTTCCTTTAGTCAAAACTATTACTGGAAATCCTTATGTACTTTAAAAATAGACAAATTTCTCACCTTTCAACTCCATTTAGAAACTTTATTCCCACTGATAGGTTTCCCTTCCATCAAAGCCTGGTGTTGTCTCCATCCTGTCCTCAGCTTGGTGCTTACTCATCTTCACAGATTCCGAACTAATGCTCTATTTCAGGAAGTTACTGAATAAGTAAGATGCCAGGCATGAAGTCAGCAAATAGATCAGTGAGGTGCTCAGAGAGAAGACCTCTTATATTTCTCTTTTCCATGAAAAACACTGTTTTAGGGCAACAACTCTGAGAAGAAGGCTGAGAAGAAGAAAGCTCCTGCTGTCAGGTAGCACATCCTTCTCTTGAGCATCAGCTGATTTTCTACCAGGACAGTTAGGGTTCATCCTATCTGGTTTTCAATGTGCATTGTGTAGATGCACAATCCAATCATCCAGTGATGCTGCGAGGGCTGGAGCAGCTCTGCTCTGGAGCCAGGCTGAGAGAGCTGGGCTGGGGCAGCCTGGAGAAGAGAAGGCTCCTGAAGGGGAGACCTGAGAGCAGCTCCAGTGCCTAAAGGGGCTGCAGGAAACCTGGAGAGGGGCTTGGGACAAGGGCCTGTAGGGACAGGCCAAGGGGAATGGCTTGAACCTGCCAGAGGGGAGACTGAGATGAGCTCTTAGGCAGAAGCTCTTCCCTGTGAGGGTGCTGAGGCGCTGGCCCAGGGTGCCCAGAGAAGCTGTGGCTGCCCCATCCCTGGCAGTGTTCAAGGCCAGGTTGGACACAGGGGCTTGGAGCAAGCTGCTCCAGTGGAAGGGGTCCCTGCCCATGGCAGGGGTTGGAATTGGATGGGATTTAAGGTCCCTTCCAACACAAACCAGTCTGGGATTCTATGAATGTGTCACTTTGAATCCTTTATGCTCAGGAGGAAGAGCAGGTACTAGTGGGCAGCAGTAGGTCTGATGAACTGCATGCAAGGAAGAGATGTTATGACAAACCTTAATCACAGAATCACAGAATCCCAAGGGTTGGAAGGGACCTCAAAAGCTCATCTAGTCCAACCCCCCTGCAAGAGCAGGGTAACCTAGAGTACATCACACAGGAACTTGTCCAGCCAGGCCTTGAATATCTCCAACGTAGGAGACTCCACAACCCCCCTGGGCAACCTGTTCCAGTGCTCTGTCACTCTCACAGTAAAGAAGTTTTTCCTGATGTTCACATGGAACCTCTGATGCTCCAGTTTACACCCATTACCCCTTGTCCTATCACTGGACATCACTGAGAAAAGCCTCGCTCCATCATCCTGACACTCACCCTTTACATATTTGTAACCATTGATGAGGTCACCCCTCAGTCTCCTCTTCTCCAAGCTAAAGAGACCCAGCTCCCTCAGCCTCTCCTCTTGTGATTAGCTTGTGAATCCCTCAACCCAGTGTGGTAACCACCTTCTTCCTCAGCAGACTTCTACCCAGGCCTTGCATAGCAGCCCTGACAACGAGCTGCAGGACATCCATCTTTTCAGGGAACTTCCATCATCAGAGTCTTTGAGGACCCAGTCCTGGACACACTCTGTCACTGGATGATTCTTATGGATGCAATGCCCGAGATTAATCTATCCCCTGCGGCATGAACACTGAAGCAGCAGCTGCAGGGAATAACTGCTCCAGACTGAGTCTTGGCAAATACCTTGGCATGGGAATATTTAAAAGATGATTTAATAGCTCCAAAAGATCCCAAACCATGCAAGGACCAGGGAGTCATTACATATTGGCAGGACACAGATGGGAGGTGGCCAACACAACACATCTGCAGCTCATAAGGTATGTATGAGCCCATAGGGTTGGCTCTGTGGCAGCTAGCCCTAACTAGGGGATCAATAGATACAAGGTAGATCAGAAACAGTCGAGGATGAGAATATTGTAAGGTTACAGGCAGAGAAATGTGTAACTTAGCTTATCCGATGTCATTGTCTTTATCTGAATTCAGCCTTCCCTGTGTCCTTGATGTTTTTTCATATGAACCAATTCCCATTTTGTTGGTATAGGAGAATTAATTGAATCATCCAGCTCTTCAGATTTTTCATCCAGTCTCTCCTCTGAATGAGGAAGTTAAAAACCCTGAAGATTTTATTGATGCCCATTATAAAAGAACATAATACCTATAAAATGTGCACTGTAGTTTTATGTTCTTTTGCATCCCCGCAGTGTTTCAATGGGCTGTAGCCACGGGTTGCCTCTGTCTTTCTAGTGCAACTCCAGACTTACACTAAGGCTCCAGATAAACTTTCCCACAAGGAACCATAGCCCCAGGAAGAGAAGAAAATATTGAATGTGCGTGTGCCTAATGCAAATAAAATGTTTGCTGGGGAATGAACCAATTGATAGGGTCCGAAATCCCTTGCTAAAGGTAAGATGAGAGTTAGGGAAGACTTACTGAATTTCTCAGAGCACTGAGTTGTCTTTAATAGGCACTTTTTCCATGCTGACATGCTTGCAAGGGTCTCTTGTACTATCAAATCTCTCGGACACAAGCTGGGGTGTATTTTGCCACCCCAGGTGGGAAAGATGCAGACACCACTATGAATTTCTCTCTCATATTTCCTTGGATGCTTTCCTTCCGAGGCTGGCTTCTTAGCATTGCATTAACAAAGCCCACTCCCAGGCAGAATTGCCTCACCAGCCTCATTTGTGTGCTGCGAGATGAGGGCTGGTTATTTGGCTGGTTGTCAGTTAATTAACAGGCCGCTGATGAATTTGTGCCACTATCAGCAGGGTGTTATCGCTCTCCTGGGCACCTGCTGTCAATGGGAGGTGGAGGACAGAGTGCTTCCGCAGTATCCGTGCCACAGAGCAAGTGGCCCCTGAGGTCTGTACCCTCCTACCAAGAGCAAGTGCTGTTGTTGCTGCCAGATATCACAAAGCAGTGGGTATGTCTAAAGAAAAGAAAGAAAATTGAGGACAGGATCCCCCCATGGCTTCCACCCAGGAAAGAAAGGCTTCTGCATACGCCTGACCTGCAATTACTCAGGTTGAACACTTGCAAGGAAATAACATCTTCTCTTTTCTTTTCTTTTCTTTTCTTTTCTTTTCTTTTCTTTTCTTTTCTTTTCTTTTCTTTTCTTTTCTTTTCTTTTCTTTTCTTTTCTTTTCTTTTCCTTTCCTTTCCTTTCCTTTCCTTTCCTTTCCTTTCCTTTCCTTTCCTTTCCTTCCCTTTCCCTTTCCCTTTCCCTTTCCCTTTCCCTTTCCCTTTCCCTTTCCCTTTCCCTTTCCCTTTCCCTTTCCCTTTCCCCTCCCCTCCCCTCCTCTCCTCTCCTCATGATGAATAATTCCATCAAGTGTAACTTGAATTTCTCCCTTCCCCATGAGCTCCTGCACCCCTGGTTGCCACAGGGGTTTGAATACTTCAGATGGAGAAATAAATGAATGGATTACGCCCGCTCATCATCCCTTGTTCAATCCTTTCACTCTTTTGAGGTACTAAAATGAGCTCAGCCCGAGGGTCAGGGTGGGTTTCATTGAAAATGGGCAGCATCTCCCAGGGTTTGGCAGCAGAAGGCCAATGTCAGCACGGAACACAGGGCTTCGCTGTGAATAGACGTGGCTTTGGGGAATTCTCTTTTTGGCTGCATGTTTTGGGGACTGAAAACCTTTTGCTGAGCAGGAGGTTCAGCTGCTAAGGGTTGGGCAATGAGAAAATACATGGAAGTGGAAGGAGATATGAGCACATGGTCTGTACTCACCCTTTGCTCAGGACAGGGTTTGGGGCAACCTGCTCTAGTGGAAGGTGTCCCTGCCCCTGACAGGGGGTTGGAACTGGATGGGCTTTCAGGTCCCTTCCAATCCAAATGAGGCTGTGATTCTATGCTATGATTTCTGTTGTTTAACCAACCCATAATTCCTCAATTTCTTCCACTCAAAGAGCATATCTCTACCCAGCCCGAGAAGGTGCATGATACAAAGGGAGTGAAACAAGTTTCTTCAACAAAGAGTTTGGTGTCCTACAAAGCACCAAATGACGTTGGGCAGAAGACTGGCTTCAGAGACCTCAGAAAAGCCACTGAAATACAAGTTCAAGGCCAAAACTTCTTTATTTCCATACTGTCAGTTATGATGTTGGACATCCAGGAAACATCAGGTAAGCCACGTCTGTATGGTGGGAAATGCTGCCTGGAAAGCAGTGACTGAAAAGGATTTTACAAGGGCTATAGTGACAGGATCACGGGAATGGATTTAAGCTGACAGAGGGGAGATTTAGAGGAGATCTTAGGAAGAAGAGCTTCCCCATTTCACACATACAAAGCCTTGATCATCTTTGGTCATAGCATCACATTGGGCACTGGGACTTAACAGGTCAATCCACAGATCATAGGAAAACAAAATCCCAGCCTGGTTTGGGTTGGAAGGGAACTTAAAGCTCCTCCAGTTCGAACCCCTGCCACGGGCAGGGACCCCTTCCACTGGAGCAGCTTGCTCCAAGCCCCTGTGTCCAACCTGGCCTTGAACACTGCCAGGGATGGGGCAGCCACAGCTTCTCTGGGCACCCTGGGCCAGCGCCTCAGCACCCTCACAGGGAAGAGCTTCTGCCTAAGAGCTCAGCTCAGTCTCCCCTCTGGCAGGTTCAAGCCATTCCCCTTGGCCTGGCCCTACAGGCCCTTGTCCCAAGCCCCTCTCCAGCTTTCCTGCAGCCCCTTTAGGCACTGGAGCTGCTCTAAGGTCTCCCCTTCAGGAGCCTTCTC
This sequence comes from Psittacula echo, assembly GCF_963264785.1. Classification (NCBI taxonomy): domain Eukaryota; kingdom Metazoa; phylum Chordata; class Aves; order Psittaciformes; family Psittacidae; genus Psittacula; species Psittacula echo. Next base: position 2,623,693 of record NC_137735.1, read on the forward strand.
TTCTCCAGGCTGACCCAGCCCAGCTCTCTCACTCTAAAGGAGCCACAGGGTGACTGACAACCAAAATCCACATGATTTCACAAGGGGTAAGTGTCTTACTCTCACAGGAAATAGGTGGCTTTCCTCTGTAATCTGTTTTGGCCTCTAAGCAAGGTATAAGAAAGCATTACATCTTGCAGTGAGGGGAAACATTTGTGCAGGTCTCTTCTCAGATGATAATGCACACCATTTCTGGTATATTGTTTACTTTTCCTTCTTCTTTAATTGAAGCCCTGCTTTGAACAATTAAAAGCAAACTTCTTTGATGAAGGGATATGCTTGATCATAAATAAATCTGTGCAAGCTTTGTCCATCCCTTTCGCAGCTGCTTGGAGGGAGCTCTGGGAGGTACTGATGTGTGTCTTTCTGTAGTGAGTTGCTTTAATAAAATTTGGTCTTTGCTCCTCTGTCTGTTAAATGCATCTGCATCCCTCATGTCAGTGTGTTCTCTGCCAGGCTTGGAAATGCACCAGTTCTGATGAAGAACCTGCTGAAGAAGGAATGGAGGATGGACAGCAGCATCCTTTGAGGTGCATCATGCTGGTGGTCTCACATCAGCTGAACATCTCCCTGTCAGCAGCCCTTGTCTCTTTGCTCCCCAACCCTGCCTTGAAGCACAGCGCCAGATGCCAAGAATAAGTAGTGAAATGAAGCAGAGAGACTGGCAAGGAAGTAGAGGTGAGGAGCAGGGAGGATGCTCCCACGCGTGGATGGGAAGATCTAGGATTCAACAGAGGAGGAGAGGCCAGCAAAAAGGGAGCTCTCAGGAATCAGAGCTAGTCAGAAACCCCCTTTAGCCCAGGGTCATCCTCAGTTCTAGTTCAGGTGAACGCCTGATTGTGAAATCCCATTCTGCACTGTCACCCTCATGGGCAGATGGATGAGTTTTGGGAAGCCCATGTGTTCTGTACATCCAAGTGCAATGATAAATAAGGCTGCAGTGTGGGCATTTCAGGCCAAGTGCTTCAGGAAAGACAGGAGGTCCTGGCTATGCTTGCAAGTCTACCGTTTGTCTGAACATCCACTGTACTGGAGAAGGGTTCAGCCTTTTCCTTTCCAATATAGGACAGATCCTCCACCGACAGATATTGGGTGCCTCTGCTTGGTTCAGTTTCAGTTTAAATCTAATAAGACCTTGCAGTGAATTTTTAACTGCATTGGAGAACCCAACCCCAGGCACCAGAGAGAGCAGAAAAGGTCAATTTCTGCTGATGGAAGGAAGAGAAGAGCCTTTACAAGAAGAGAATCTACAAGGGCAGTTTGGCAGCGATTCCTCCCTGGTTCACATTATTGGGGTATCAATAGCAAGGGTAATGGCCCTATGGTTCCAGATGCAATGTGCAAGGCTGTTTATAGCCTCTGCTGAGAAGCAGTTACTTTTACTCTCATTGGCAAATCATTGTTTACGTCTTATGTTTCGAAATCAGCTGGGTTCCAGCCTTCCCTCACCAACTGGCGGAGCCAAGTGAATCCGTGCCCATGTGCTTCTCTTTAGCAACACAAACAGCACAGCCAGATTCCACTTAGCAGGGTTTGCTCACTCCCCAAACATGCAAGGCTTGGCTAGGAGCACTCCAGCTCATTCTCAGCGGCTCCTTCAGCACAGCGAGCAATGTGGAGAGTCACAAGCGGGTTAAAAGCTGGTTGGGAACCTGTGAGATACCCTGGGACAAGAACGGGCTTGATGCTTGTGTTGAGGTCAGGGGTGTGCTGTAGTTCATGTTCTTGGAGTGATCAGCTACCATTTCCCAGTTCCACTCATGGTTTTGGTGGTGTCAGTTGACTCGTGCAGCCATCATTTCGTTTTGGCCTTCTCTCCATCTTCTCTAGGCCTTTTTGCCCAACCCAAATGTTGCAGAAAAGACTCTGAGAGCCCAAAAGACAGTTTAAGTTTGTGAAGGTGGAGATGAATGAAAGGTTTTAGCTCTGAGAAGATTTACATGGATATGTAGGGTCAACTTTAATGGATCACATTCATCCATTATGAACAGCTCATGCTGCCATTTCTTAATGTATGTTGGTGAGGCACTGGAACAGGCTGCCCAATAAAGCTGTGAATGCTCTATCCCTGGCAGTGTTCAAGGCCAGGTTGGATGAGGCTTGGAGCAACCTCCTACTTGGAGGTGTCCCTGTCCATGGTAGGGGATTGGAAATAGATGATTTTAAAGTCTTTTCCAATCCAAACCATTCTACAGTTCTATGATTCTATGTTTTTTGGAGTGGTGCACTAAAGCTACCATTGCTGCGCTGTTTACTCCATCATCAGATCCATGGTTGGAAGCACTTTCATTCCTCCTTATAGGTTTATTATCAGTTATGGGAAGAAGGGACACAGTATCCAGCCTATAGGAGCTGTTATTGCTGCACTTCACATGCCCATTGCCTAAAGAAGTCCCAGACGGCCTTGTAGACTGGGAAGTTGTCTGTGCAGAACTCCAGCAGTGGTACAGTCAGCTACCAGCTGTACCAAGTACATGGGCGCTTATGACCCAACCAGCAGTACAGACATAATCTTTAAGATCTCTTATTCAGAGTTCACCTACAAGGTTTAGACAACACTTAAGTGAGAAGAGCAAGCTGAAGGCAATGCCCTGTTTATTGGTGGGTGCTGCAAATGAGAAGGTGGTGTACAAAAAGCTGAAGAATAGTAGCACAAGTGTCATAGTGATGGGTCAGTGCTGTATTTTAACCAAGAAGACATTATTCAGTGGGGAAACCTGAGAAATAAGGGCTGAAGCCTGTAACTTGAACATAAGGAAACAGGGGAAAAGGAGAAATTTAGAGGAAGCAAAAGCAGAGCACTGAGCCAGCCAAAAGCTTCTTGGTTCATCTTGCAAAGGGAGGACATTTGAGGTCTGTTGCCCATGCTCAGATGCAACTCCCATGTAGCTGTGTTTTGAGTTCTGAGAATGCCCAGTGCATTGTTCTTCCTCACTGGGAAGTGAACAGGGGTCAGAGGAGAGGGGAAGACCTGGGAGAAGCTACTGCTTTTTGTTTCTAGGTCTTAGTCCCAGGTTCAGGCCTGACCAATGAGGCATTGTGCTGTTCTGCAGAAGCCATACAGAGCTCCTGACACCCTCTGACTTTGTGTTACATAAAGAAGATCGATACACCCCAGTGCCGATGACACCAAGCTGTGCGGTTCGGTTGATACGCCGGAGGGAAGGAATGACATCCAGAGGGACCTTGACACGCTTGTGAGGTGGGCTGATGCCAACCTTATGAAGTTTAACCATGCCAAGTGCAAGGTCCTACACCTGGGTCGGAGCAATCCCAGGCACAGCCACAGGTTGGGCAGAGAAGAGATTCAGAGCAGCCCTGCAGAGAAGGACTTGGGGGTGTTGGTCGATGAGAAAATGAACATGAGCCGGCTGCAGTGTGCGCTCGCAGCCCAGAAAGCAACCATATCCTGGGCTGCATCAAGAGGAGCGTGACCAGCAGGTCCAAGGAGGTGATCCTGCCCCTCTGCTCTGCTCTCGGGAGACCTCACTTGGAGCATTGTGTACAGTTCTGGTGTCCTCAACATAAAAAGGACATGGAGCTGTTGGAACAAGTCCAGAGGAGGCCACGAGGATGATCAGGGGCTGGAGCACCTCCTGTATGGAGACAGGCTGAGAACATTGGGGCTGTTCAGCCTGGAGAAGAGAAGGCTGCGTGGAGACCTCAGAGCAGCTTCCAGTGTCTGAAGGGGGCTACAAGGATGCTGGGGATGGACTCTTCATCAGGGACTGCAGTGACAGGACAAGGGGTAACGGGTTCAAACAGAAACAGGAGAAGTTTAGATTGGATCTAAGGAAGAAATTCTTTACTGTGAGGGTGCTGAGGCACTGGAATGGGTTGCCCAGGGAGGTTGTGAATGCTCCATCCCTGGCGGTGTTCAAGGCCAGGTTGGACAGAGCCTTGGGTGCCATGGTTTAGTGTGAGGTGTCCCTGCCCATGGCAGAGGGGTTGGAACTGGATGATCTTAAGGTCCTTTCAAACCCTAACTATTCTATGATTCTATGATTCTATATCACATTCCCCTTTAGCAGAACCCTTCGGCTCTCCAAACCACATCATGTTTATGTAGACTCCCCAGCACCAATTATGCAATCTTTCCCCTTCTCTCTAGCCAACAACCATCCAGTTAAAATGTGCAGTTACCATGGTTTCTTCCTCACCAACCTGGGTAGTTTAGATGTGAAGTTTGGGTTTGTGGGGAAAGAAAGCAATAAAAGAAGAAGTATTTTCTTGTTAGGAAATGTACTTACTAGACTGGTGGTCTTAAAATGTTCTCTTCAGCCCACTTTGTGTTTGGGGGTTTTGATGTTGTTATTCTGGGGGTTTCCACTGAAATACATAGGAAGAGAAGAGCTTAGAAATGGTTTACCATGACAAATATACTGTTTTCAGAGTAAATTTAAGCAGCCAAAGATGAGGACTGGAGCTGGGGAATGTCTGCTGGAGTATATGAACGTGCTGTTGGAAATAGTTTGTTGTTGGTAAAAGCTGGGTTTAATTGTAGCCTCTTAAAATTCCCTGAATGTCATATAAAATACAAAGCTTTGCAAGAAAACATGTCTTTTAGGGCAGAGTTGAAAATGAATGTAGAGCCTAGAAACAAACTGGTGTTGCTTAGACTGGGTTACAAAACCATGGCTTTTGTCATGCAGCATGTCTTCCTTTGAAGGATCCTCATACAGCAGAGGAAACTGGACTAAAAACCTTGGCTCCCTGCAATACCTGAGGGATCAGGCAATGTAATCCAACTAACTTCTCCAGTTTTCCCTGCAGGGAGAACAAGAGGCCACTGCAGGCAGGTCACAGCAGCTGCAGAGATGGAAAGCAGAATGTCTCAGTGATATGACGAAGTTAAGCTCAGTTGAATCCCATGGCATGTTGAGACAGTGCAAAACTTAGCCCGGGCTGTGATAGAGACAAATAGCATCATTCGCAGCTTTCCAAGCCATTGGCTCGTAATTTCTCCCTTTGGAAACCTAAGGGAAGACACAGGGAAAAAATGTCAAGACTCATTAAAACATTTGTAGGTCTGCACAGAGTAGCAAGTCATCACAAATAATCATCATAATAATTCTTAGTAAATCAACCATCACAAGTAAATTCATCATAGAACCAGCAAATAAGTGATTATGAGAGCTGAATAGGCCAGACCAGGTAGTTAGCAAGGCCCTGGAGACATTTCACCTAGGCAGATTCATCAACTTTGGGTTGCTTCTTTTCCTTCCTCCTCTCCATGTTCAAGGAAGGTGAACTGAAATGGAAAGGGGCAGTAACAGGGTGACATTAAAGGGAGCCTATTCTACAAGAAAACACCAACAGCCCAAAAAACACAAGAAGCAAAAGAACAAGAATCTTTGCTGGCCTATAGAAAGCCATGAGAGACATCCCAGCAGCTGTCTGGTCTACAATGTGTGCTGTGCCACTAAGTAGATATAATGGCATAAAAAATAGGATGAAGAAGGAGCTAAACAAAGGTCAAACTATAACCCACATCTCCTCAGTAGGTTTTGGTGTGGTCTGTGCCAACTAATGCAGTCCCTAACAAAGTGTGGAGGCATTGCAGGGGTCAGCAAGAGGAAATAGGAAAATAGGTAGGAAATATAGCAAAAACCCTGTCCTATTTTTCAGTAAAGAGGGAAGACTATGATCACAAGCCATGCCGGTCCGCTTGTCCTCAGGGGCAGAGAAGAGACCTTAGCCCTGTTTAATTTGCTAACCCACACCTTCCCCTGCCTAATGCATTGTATTTATAGAGCTTGGTTATGCTGAGAGGGTATGTTTGGGGTGAATAAAAAGGAAGAAGAGTTATGGAAGATACCAGACTGTCTGCACAAACACTTGTGGTATAAACTGTGGAGGAATAAATTCAGGATGGGGTTTAGAAAGTGGGTTTCTGACACCAAAACCATGAGGCGGTGAACAGGCTGCTGATCTGAGTGGTGCCTAGAGAGAGCTTGAATGGACACATTCATGCCAACCCCACTACTGCTACTTTGCAGTGCCATTGCTCATCCTGCACTCATCAGTTTGACTTTGAGCAGCAAGTCTTTGTTTAAGCTGGGAGATGAAGATTGGTTCCTGGTGCATCCTGAGTGTGTCTCCTTTTCTTCTGTGCTGAATTTTGTAGAAGAGAAACCTGGAAACAGAAAATGAGCTGTTCCGGGCAATCAGAGACAAGAACTGGATGCCAAGCCCATTGTGAGCTTAATGGAGGCATAATATGATAGGAACACAGTGCTGCCATGCTCAGGGGACCACTGATGTGGGGATGCACATAGGATTGAAGTGATACCTTGCAATGACACTGCTGGTGAACTGCAACCATCTGGGCAGAGTGGAAGGTGACTTTCATGACCTCCCAGGTTAGGATAAATCAGAAATCACAGCACCAAGTCTGCACCTTAGCAAATAAACCAGGACTAAGCAGGTTTCTCTGGAGGTCAAGGTATAGGACAGACTACTTCCTCCAGCCCACTGGAAGGGGACTGGAGCTACCAGCTCTCCCATTTCCATAGGCTCCCTGGTAAGCATGGCCTGTGCAGTTTCAGCTCATGAGATCATCTGCTTCCCTCAGGTTAGGATGGAACAACATTTCACCACTGGTGGAAACCTCAAAGCAAAGCAAACCCAATGAAGCCATAATTATGTCTTTATTGTCCAAGGCCAAGCTGTGTGCGGCCTGGCAACGTGCCTTCCATTCTGCAGAGGCGATTACAGTTCTACATTAGACATTGTGGGCTGGGGTTGGTAGTGCCGTTGTAATTCAGCGAGGGGCATCTCCATTCACATCACTCGCTTGGCAGTGCTGCGAGGGCCATGTGTATGTAGATCCCATAAGGAAGGACTTTGTTGCCTTTCTCCCAGGCAAGTCCCTCCTGGCCACCACATGGAGGGATGTAAAAGGGCTTTGTGTTGCTTGTCAACAGGAATGCTCCAGCTGAGACTGAAAAAGGCATGGATGAGGTGGGTACACAGTTGAGATGAGGCAGCAGAGAAGGAACAGTGCAAAGGAGGTTGATATTTAGGCTGGTGAAGAAGTGTGGGGCTGGGGTGGGACTTGTCAGAAAGAGGTTTTGGATGTGGAGCTATCTAGTGAGGAAGGTGGAAGAGCTGGAGGAAGATGGATTTGCTGAGAAGAAAGCCACCCTGGTGGCAGGATTAAGGCCATGTGGGTGGAATGATGTCAATAGCAGAGATGCATCTAGGGTATGAGACAAGGCTGGTTGAGCATATAATTGTGATGCTTGAGGACATCAAGGGAGCTCAGGGCTGAGGTGTGTGGAGGGGGAGATGTCATTAATGTGCACAGGTGTGACCAAGAAAGACTCTGATGGAGAGGGAGAGGGAGGGAGAATGAGCTCTTGAGTGAAATAGTAAAAGGCAGGGTTGAAGCAGGGCTGCTTGTTAAGTGAAGAGGAAGGAATGAGAAAAGCTGAGTCAAGATCCAGAGAGGATGAGAGGAGGTGCAAGAGGAGAAGGGTTTGAGAAGGGCTGTGTCATCAAAGCAATATGTTACAGTGAAGAGAAGAGAGGCAGGTGAAGGGATTTGAGGCAAAAGACCTCAGAGGAGAGGACATAGGCTGGATGAGAGATGAATGTGGAGACTGGAGGAGAAGTGATGAAGAATGGATGGGGCTGTTTGTTGCTGGAGACTAAGGTAAGGGACAGTGGGAAAAGGAGGGAGCTGGGAAAGGGTCTGTGTTTCACATAGCCAGCATGGGATGGGATACAGGAAGAAGGAACTGATTGAATGCTGCAAAAACACTGTGCCTCCATCCTCTCCCTCCTGCAGAGCTGGAGAGAGGAGCCCTGTTCCCGTGGGGCAGAGGTTGTCCTTTGTACCTGGCCCTACAACAGTTGCTCTCATCCACAACAGGCTTTCCTACACCAACCCTATTTCTTCCCCTTCCCCCTCCTGAAGATTTCATCCAAAACTAGGAGAATGCTAATAGACTCCTGCATTGTTTGGCTCTTACTTGCCCAAACCCATCGCTCACGCGATGTGCCTGTGCAGAACAAGTAAACTCCAGGGTCTTTTTTCACATCTCAACATTTTTAGGCCATTGAGGAAGGAATAAGGTGTTTGGGTTAATGCTGGGTGACAGGTAATAGAGAATCAGCTGAATAACTCCTAGGAGTTTTATATTGATGGACAAGAGGTGATGAGTTTCACAGGAGCGTGTAAAGAGCCCTGGGTATTCATGACCACAAGGAACTCCATTGACTTTGCAGGAGTGGCAAAGGACCACCTCGCAGTCAGGGATCTGTGGTTGGCCCTGGTTGAAGGGAACATCCAAGATGTGAGGAAGCTGATGTGATTTGACAGCTTCAGTGTGTCTTGTTTCTGGTCAGAAGGCTGCAAGATGGTGGTGGTGGTTGGACCACAGAGCAGATGATGTTGGGCTGAACCACGAAGGGAGGGCTGAGAAATTGGCACAGGCTTTGTCAGAGGAATATGCAAGGTTCAGTGCCATGAACTGTTGGGCTGTGTCTCTCTGCATTGAATAAACAATGCAAATCCAAAGTAAATGTTGAACTAGCTAAGAATAACATGTCAGCCTAATCCTCAGACACCAGCAGCCAAGGGAAGGAGAACACCACACAAACCACACCAGATATTTAGAGCGGACAAGAGTTCTGCTAATAAGCAGATATTATCATACCATTGCTGCAAAACTGTGTTCCTTTGCCACAGAACAGGCTATCCTGACCCCCTTCCCTGGGAGGAGTGAACAGAAACTGAATTGACTCTGTGGGGCAGCAGTGGTCCATAGAAGTCCTCAGGCTCCTTAGTGCATCTTGGCCATGCTTCCACTCTGTGGCACGAGGCAAGGCCTTGTCCAGTTGAATTTCTAAGGAAGATCTGGGTATGCAGGTGTGGGATGAGGTACAGTGCATCGCAGTGCATCCTCCAGTAGGGTTTATTAGGGGAAGGACTAGGGCACGCTCTAAAGGACACCTGGGACATGTCTAGCACATGCTTTTGTTCTCTAACATAGACACAGGCAGAATGAGTAGGGAAAAGCTCATTATGGGAAGAAGTTAATGATACCAAGACTGCTTAGGATGCAGAAGTAACGGGAAGCTTTGTTGGGTCCAAAACAACACATGGGCCTATGGTAAGTTATATTTAGATACCACAAGGGTAGTTTATCCACCAGGTTGGGATTCAGAGGCAATTCCAAAGTTCCCTCATGAACACTTGAATTAACTGTTTCACCCTGTGTCACCTCAGTGGAACAGGGACATCACTGCCTCCTTCAGCAAGATTGTCACCATTTCTATATGTACGTGTCTTGCTGTGCACCACAAATGATGACAGCAGCCATGGAGAGCAACAAACTGCTTGATGCAACTGAAAGGTGGCAGAACTAAAGCAAACGAAGGGAAGTTTAGGCACTGGAGCGTATTGTTGATGTACCTGAGCTGAGGAGAACTCATAAAAACATCATGGGTATGGAAACACTCACTGCAAAATACTCAAAATGAGCCGGTTTCAAGAAAAACAAAGGAAGAGGTTCCCTACAGCAGTGACCCATGTTATTCTGCAGGAGATATCCAGATCCTCCTGGTCCAAATCCTCCTGGAGCTCTATCCACCCAGTCCTAGAGGGAAGATAATGCATGAAAGGGCCTGATTCCTCCAGGCAATCCTGTGTCATCTGATGAGCAAACACCTTTCCCATCTCCAGCTCTGCCTGTCCTGGCATGTTGCCATTCAGCGAGACCTGGACAGGCTGGAGAGTTGGGTGGGGAGAAACTTGATGAAATTCAACAAGGGCAAGTGTAGAGTCCTGCATCTGGGGAGGAAGAACCCCATGGACCAGTACAGGTTGGGGGTTGACCTGCTGGAAAGTAGTGAAGGGGAAAGGGACCTGGGGGTCCTGGTGGATGGGAGGATGACCATGAGCCAGCAATGTGCCCTTGTGGCCAAGAAGGCCAATGGCATCCTGGGGTGTATTAGAAAGACTGTGGTCAGTAGGTCAAGAGAGGTTCTCCTCCCCCTCTACTCTGCCTTGGTGAGGCCGCATCTGGAATCTTGTGTCCAGTTCTGGGCCCCTCAGCTCAAGAAGGGCAGGGAATTGCTTGAAAGAGTCCAGCGCAGAGCCACAAAGATGATGAAGGGAGTGGAACATCTCCCTTATGAGGAGAGGCTGAGGGAGCTGGGTCTCTTTAGCTTGGAGAAGAGGAGACTGAGGGGTGACCTCATCAATGGTTACAAATATGTAAAGGGTGAGTGTCAGGATGATGGAGCGAGGCTTTTCTCAGTGATGTCCAGTGATAGGACAAGGGGTAATGGGTGTAAACTGGAGCATCAGAGGTTCCATGTGAACATCAGGAAGAACTTCTTTACTGTGAGAGTGACAGAGCACAGGAACAGGTTGGCCAGGGGGGTTGTGGAGTCTCCTACGCTGGAGATATTCAAGGCCCGGCTGGACAAGTTCCTGTGTGATGTACTCTAGGTTACCCTGCTCTTGCAGGGGGGTTGGACTAGATGATCTTTTGAGGTCCCTTCCAACCCTCGGGATTCTGTGATTCTCTTAGGCAAAATGCTTTGTGCAACACCTATGTCTTTCGTCACATTAAGGGCAGAGTATTTCTGAGTGTCTTGGCTCTTCCACATTTAGAGAAAAGATAAATGAGCATCCTGAGTTCCCACGGCAAATAATATAGCAGCAGCCCTTCTTAATGCCACTCTGCAAATACTTCAATATTGAATGACTGTAATTTTGCTTCGGAGTCTGGAAAATAGATTCAGAGACCAACAGAACAGGAGCTGATGAAAGTAATTTTGCATCAGCCTCTTAAGCATCCCCTAACCCAGCCAGGCAGGCAGAAGCCAGAAAAACAAGAAACCTTATAGTTAGGGGGTTTTACAAGTATCTTGAAACAGGAATTGGATTGTAGATGTGCTATCAATGCATTTACTAGGAATGTGGGTTTGCTAGTGATTAATGGCAGGAATGCCTACAGCATACATCTCCATTATTTATGAAGTATTGACAGTGCACATGGCAGAGGAGAAGTCCCAGTTTTCATCACAGTGATTTAAATACCTCTTTGGAGCGATGCTCCTTCACGGGAAGTGTTGAATGTGGTGAATAGCTTTGGGAAAACAAAATCCTTCCGATTCCTTTCTTTTTCCTGATGCTTTCTCCCTATTTCTCCTCCGTTCCCCTATCTCAGCACTCTGAGCAGAAATGCTGTGGTGACCGGAAAGAATAAATTGTCCTTTCTGTGGCAGGGCAGAACTTCACTTCATACCTCCATAACTTAGCTTTTGCTCGATGTGCGATCAGCCCGTGCTTGCCTAGGCTTCTTCCCAGGGCAGATACTTCATGCCTCGATTGCAATGGAGAAGAATGACAGCTCTGGCAGACTTTGCTGACAAGGAGCGAGGGGAAGCTGGACTCTGTCCTTTGCCACTGCTGTCCTGTTTATCCTTGGTCAATAATGCCTTTCTGTGTTGTCTTTTTGGACAAGGAAGCTACATATGGGTTCAGTATCCCGCATCCAGAGATGCTGTTCCTCACAAGGCTGGCTACCTCCCACCATCGTACATGGAGTAATAACAGACTGAAGTGTCATTGCAGCTGCCCAACACTGGTTCTGCCAAGGTTCTCAACAACACCTTTTATCAGTGGTAAATACACTTTAAAATAAAAGGCTTCAAAGTGTCTCACTAAAACTCAGTTCAGCTGAAACAGCATCTTCGCCCCCTGCCCAAAGTCAGGCTGTGATGAATGCGAAGGTGTTAGGCACAGCAGAAAGACCTCACAGACACCTAGCCTGAAGAAGGGGTGACGTGTGTTCCTCCAGCTAGAACCAGCTCACAACATCAGAGTTGGAGGCAATGGCAGTAAAGGAATAGAAGAGGGAACCTCTTGCAAAATGCTGTTAATAGTTGGACGTGATGATCTTAAAGGTCTTTTCCAAAATAGTTGATTCTATGATTCTATAGGGAAATGTCCTAGAGGAGGAAGAGGAGAGAGCTGGAGAAAGGCAGAGATAAAAGGAGTCTGTCTCCTCTCAGACTCAGGATACATTAGGGAGCATCTTTGGACCCACAGCAGAGCTGGGCTGAAGTCTGATCCTAGCCCCTTTTACACTCCGGATGAGAAGACCAGCATCAGTCAGATCCTTAGGCTACATCCTGCACTAAGGAGGGGGACTATAAATACACTATTGAACGGGAGAAATCACAGAATCCCAAGGGTTGGAAGGGACCTCAAAAGATCATCTAGTCCAACCCCCCTGCAAGAGCAGGGTAACCTAGAGTACATCACACAGGAACTTGTCCAGCCGGGCCTTGAACATCTCCAGCGTAGGAGACTCCACAACCCCCCTGGCCAACCTGTTCCTGTGCTCTGTCACTCTCACAGTAAAGAAGTTCTTCCTGATGTTCACATGGAACCTCTGATGCTCCAGTTTACACCCATTACCCCTTGTCCTATCACTGGACATCACTGAGAAAAGCCTCGCTCCATCATCCTGACACTCACCCTTTACATATTTGTAACCATTGATGAGGTCACCCCTCAGTCTCCTCTTCTCCAAGCTAAAGAGACCCAGCTCCCTCAGCCTCTCCTCATAAGGGAGATGCTTCACTCCCTTCATCATCTGTGTGGCTCTGTGCTGGACTCTTTCAAGCAATTCCCTGCCCTTCTTGAGCTGAGGGGCCCAGAACTGGACACAAGATTCCAGATGCGGCCTCACCAAGGCAGAGTAGAGGGGGAGGAGAACCTCTCTTGACCTACTGACCACAGCCTTTCTAATGCACCCTAGGATGCCATTGGCCTTCTTGGCCCCAAGGGCACATTGCTGGCTCATGGTCATCCTCCCATTCACCAGGACCTCCAGGTCCCTTTCCCCTTCACTACTGTCCAGCAGGTCAACCCCCAACCTGTACTGGTCCATGGGGTTCTTCCTCCCCAGATGTGCTTAGTCTTTACTCAAGATACTGATCTTAGTGCTTAGTCTTTATCCAAGATACTGATCAACGAACCAGCAGCCTGAAGTGGTGGATTCTGGATTATACACATATACACTGAAGAGCATTAGTAAAGAACAAGAACTCCCCATAAAATCCTCTGGCTATCTACTGAATAAGACTCCTCTGAGTGTTTAATTCTGGACACTGAAGAGGTATCTGCCCCAAAGCCCAATCAATGCATTTAGAATATATTTAATGGCTTGCTGAAATCAGCATCTTACAACAGGAGAAAGGAGAAGCAGGTATTGGCTTTCTGTGTCCTGCCTCTGGGGGTCTCAGAAAGGTGGGAGTCTGTAGTGAGCAAGGGGTGCAGAAACATCTGATTTCCTTTTTTTCCCTGTCTTTAAAACAGAAGCAACCGAATGAGTCATTAAAAACAAAAATAGAAAAGCTGTGTACAGAAAATAAAGAGGTCCCTCCAGAACCAATCTTTATCCGCTCCTGTATCCTGGTGTTGAGAAAAGATGACAGATTCTTTCCCTTGACAGAATACCAGTGGTAGGTCCCAGAACAGCATGTTGGGATGCTGGTTTCTCTGGGAGATTTCTCATTCATTCACAGGCCTGGAATACATGGCGTGCTTCAACCACTGGGCAGGCTTGTACTGTCAAGTATTCATTCCTCCCTGTGGTTTTGGTGGCTGAAGAAGCTGGAAATCAGGATTACTCGATAGTCTTCTGCCCAGCTCCAAATTGTCCTGCTCTTTGCCTGCAGCAATCTCTTCCTTTAAAAAAGCACCACCAACAACCAGAGACAACAACCCCCTTAAGGACTTCAGAGCTGGCTGGAGACAAATCAGAGATGAGGACCTCAGTGTTGGATGGAGCACTTGCGTGCAGGAGAAGACCTCAGCTCTAAAACCCAGGTGAAGACTTGGACAGCAATAGGTGAATGAATTTCTATTTTCCAGGGCATTTTGATGAATTTCTATATAACACAGCCTGGTCCTACAAAGGGTTCAGCACTCCTAAAAGGAACTGGCTTCTCTTGGCATGTCAATGGATTGGTCAAGCCCCAGTCTCTGGAGGTGGCTTGGATGGACTCTCACATTGCTAGGACCATTTTCTGTGACGTGAGTGCTCACAGTCCTTTAAAAGCACTAGAGTTGGTCAAGGCACCCTTCCTTCTGTGGAGTTACTCCAAGAAGGGCATAGAGGTAAAGCCAAGCATTTAGGACAGGAAGGGAAAGCACAGAGGTTATAAAGAAAGCTTCCACCCATCCATTCCCAAGGGTATGGCATTTCCACAAGCACCCTATTGAGAAGGAGGCTGCTGCAAGCTCAGTGTAGGTTGCCGGAGTGCAGTTTTTCACCCCTTTCCTCCCAACACAGAGCACCCACGACTCCTTCCCCTCTGCAAATCACACCGCTTTGTAAGGCTGTAACTTCATTGTTCCTTCTCTCTCCTCTCTGAGCCTCTGTCATGGCTGGTAATGCATTCGATCACTTGGCATTCATTTTGCCATTTATGTCCTACAGAGAGGGGTTTCTGTTCTTTAAAGGGGACTTCTAAGATGGGGACAAAATTTTTAGTAGGTCCTGTAGCAGTAGGAAAAGGAGTAATTGCTTAAAATTGTTTAAACCACAGTAGATTCAGACTAGATATAAGGAAGAATTTTTTCATGATGAGGAAACACTGGACCAGGTTACCCAGAGAGGTGGTAGATGCCCCATGCCTGGAAACATTTATGGTCAGGTTGGATGAGGCTATAAGCAATGAGATGTCCCTACTCATTGCATGAGGGTTGGACTAGATGGCCTTTAAACATTCCTTCCAACCCAAACCATTCTATGACTGCTCTCAGAGCAGCAAAGACTATTCTCTGTGGGTTGCACACAAAATACCCCTGAGAAGACTTCTCAAGTTGCCAAGACCTCTCCTTCTCCTCAAGCCCTTGTCCCACTTACCCTGCTTGCTTCAAAGCCATCCCTGCAAGACTAGATATGTCAACAAGAGAATGATGTCAGGGCTGGTGATAGCAACCCCCGGTTCCAGCGGGCATTCGCTGCAGAGATGGTTTTGAAGGCAGGTTTTCATTATGTGGGAAGTGTGTATCCAAGCTGTCCTGCAGGGTGGCGTGGTGCCTGTATTTACAGCACTGGCAGCTTTCAATAGCAATCTATTTTTAATGAAACCAAGCTGGAATGTGGTGCCTAAACCCTTGATTTAAGGCAGATTTCTAAAGGGAAGATTTACGCAAATTTGCTTGATTGGAAATTAATTACTCCAACAGTCGAGTTCAGCTCAAATAATCTTGCAGAGATGGCCGCAGGAGTCAGATAATTCATGTCAGAGAGAAGACATCAATTTGCATTCCTTACATCTCCAGTTGGAAGGCTTCCTAATTCTGGAGCAAGCAGGAGGCATCACAAGCAAAGCGAAGGGGGGTAATAGTACATTGAGTCATTCCCCAAACCCCTCCTGAGTTTCTGAAATGAGGAGCCATTATCAGGTTTACTCCTGAAGTGGAGGGGTGTTGTGGGCATGGGGAGGCTCTGTTGGGCTCTGGTCTGTTTGCATTTCACAGCTTCTCCTCCATTTCCTGAGCCATTAGCCAGATTTGGAGAAAGGGAGAGGAACTGAGTCAGCCCCAGGGCTCTACAGGTGATGGGGATATGCAGTGTTTAATGTCACCCAGCATTACAGCATTGCTTTAGCCACATAAGATGATTATTTCCCCTTTAATTGCACTCCAGTCCTTAAAGCACTCAAGAGACATGTTTCCCTCACCCTTCCAGGGCATGCCAACCAGGTATTTCATGTATTTATGGCAGCATTAAGACATGGGACTATATCTGTGCACATGATAGGCTTTATACCATGACTGGGGATCACTTTCTGGGTTGTGTACACCTATCACCAACTCTGGGACAGGTTTAGCTGTCAGCATCTTCAGAAAGCTTGAAGGACATATTATTCAGGTTGGATATAAGGAAGAAGTTACTGTGAGGGTGGTGAGGAGCTGGTATAAGTTGCCCAGAGATGTAGTAAATGCTCCATCCCTGGTAGTGTCCAAGGCCAGGTTGGACAGAGCCTTGGGTGACATGGTCTAGTGTGAGGTGTCCCTGCCTATGGCAGGGGGGGTTGGATCCCACCCAAACCGTTCTATGATTATCTCAAGTCCTGACCAGGATGCTCTCTAGTTTGGCTTTTTCTAAGGGTCAAAACCTGTCCCTATTTACAAGGTCTGAATTTGGGCATTGTGTCTGAACCCGAGGCAGCAGGGACCAAAGAGTGGGGACAATAGAGTCTGGTTGGGAAACCCAGTGATGCCTTGGCAAGGTGCCTGCCTTAGGCCGTCTCTCACAGTTGGAAGTGATTAAAGAGATGGAGTTCTCCTCCTTCCCCTGCTGCGTCCCGCTGGGCTGTCCAGGTTGGCAGAGGCTGTGGTCTGGGTTTCTCTTGCTCTCTCGGCTGAAATGCAGCTCCCGTGACAAAGAGGGAGGCTCTGACTGGTTTATTTAAACTGTTTTCAGCAGTGTCTGCACCTCCTCAGCCTCTCCATTGCCTCATGTGCTCCAAGTCCATTTTCCCTGCCATAGTCAGTGTGCTGCACTTCAGGAAACAGACCCAGCATAGGAAGGATGCTCCAAATCTCCGGAATGCTGAAGTCTAGGCTTCTCTTTGAAGCTGCCTTGTTTATCCAGCCTTTTGCAGTTTGCTGTTGATCAGTGTGACATCTCTTCTCCCCCGCCAAATGCACTTCAGGAATTTCTCTGATCCTTTGCTTACCCAGAGCGGAAAGCAGGACGAGTCATCCCTTCTCCTTCCAGAACTCAAAAATAGAGACTTCTAACTAAGCTGTTGCACTCTTGAACTAGAAATGACACCTCATGGATGGGTATTGAGATTCCCCCTGTTTGCCCACAGTTATCATCAGCTTCACAATCATTGTGGCTGTAGACTAGGGGCTAACGGCTGCTGAAAGACCTACCACCTCCTTGAAGGAGCTGCTGGATTTGGTCCCAGATACCCACCTTGCTAAAATGTTGGCATCCCAATGGGGTCCATTTCTAGCCCGGTGCAATGTTATTAATACATGAAAAAGGAACATAAAAATGGTCATTTGTCCTGGACTAAAATACCACTTTGCTCATTTTCCTGCCAGTGTGCAACAGGGAAATATAGAAAATATAGAAATGTTGCAAGCAAATCAGCCCAAACTTTGCCCACATATTCTTGCCTCCAGTGAGCACACCTTAGGATGCTGAGGTCTAATCCATCACGGTGCTGTGAAGTCAAGAGGACCCAGACTTTTCTGGAGTATAATGTGGAATCCAATGACTGCTAGCTCTCCTCCAGTTTCTTAGAACTGACGAGTGGCTTTGAAACACATGGGGTGCAAACAGATGAGCACACCGTGAAGCAC
Source organism: Psittacula echo (assembly GCF_963264785.1). Classification (NCBI taxonomy): domain Eukaryota; kingdom Metazoa; phylum Chordata; class Aves; order Psittaciformes; family Psittacidae; genus Psittacula; species Psittacula echo. The sequence continues at coordinate 2,641,094 of NC_137735.1, forward strand.
AAACTGCTTTTCCTAAGGAGAGCTGGGTAAGAAGAAATAATAGTAACATTAACAATGGTGAATAGAAAAGTATCTTGTTTTCCTACCATAGGATGCAATGTGTACAACGAATAACATAGAACATTAAATCTGCTTTGAGAAAGTGGCTGACAGCATCCTTTCAAGCTAATTAAAGTAATTCTGGGTAGCTTTTCCTTGCTTGAAATTGGGGTAATTGTACCGAAATTTAGGTCACTCTCAGTGCACAGACTGTATTTAGCAATGCAGGCTCTTTGACTAATGTGACTGTCTTTGCCTGCATTCATTAATATCTACAGATTCTTCTTTGTAGATAAATTTATCCCTGAACTGAAGATGAAAGATGAAATCTGGAGGATTGCTGCTGGTTGTTCCAGCCAATGAATATACACCCTCCTTTGAGCTTGAAGAAGGAAAGGATGGCCTATATTCTATATGGGAGATCATGAATAGTTTTACACAGATAGGAAGATTGTGTTTTCTCTTCTGTTGTTCACCATGGTTTAATTAGTTCAGCATTAATGGGAATTAAGTGTCCTATTTAGCTGGAGTAGGTGTCCATGCTAATGTTATTCCTGCAGTCAGCTGCATTTGATCTTTCTGAGCGTGGGGTCTTAGGCAAGAGAAGGCACCTTGGAGTGGTTCCCTCCTTGTTGAGGAGTCCAAGATTTCATGTCTAAGTGGACTTTCATGCAGGCACCACAGGCTTTCATGTGGCTTTGTCTCCTCATTCAACGAGCAGCGCTAGCTCTGGAAAACTGAAAGGCAATAGAAGAGGACAGGGGTTTCAGCAGGCTTATGACTGTTGGCTTTACATCAAGGTTTTGGGGAGGAGTGGAAGGAGTGACTCAGTGTCTGGTGGAGGCTGCAACAAGGACAGAAAGCAAACAGACCCCAATCTGATGGGAAAAAAGCACTTCCTACACCTGAGAAATTCTTGGCCAACACCAAAGAAAAGGTCAGAGGAAAAGGATGTCAAACCTCATTCATCCCAAAGTCCATCTAGCATAGTCCACAGAAGGGCAAGGAGGGAATCATTAGATAAACAGTGAAAGAAGGATGAGAAGTGCAGTCCCTTTTCCCTGCGGCACCCACCAAGCTTGCAGCAATCAGCAGGTTAGAGATGACAGCTAGAACATCGAGTTTTGTTGCTAGTGTTAGAGCCATCCTCCAGCAATTTGGTAATTCCCCCAGGAGCCTATTGATATTTTTGTCCTCCTTGATATCCAAGACGCTGTGTTCCATCAGGTTGCAGCACACTTCATACGAAGAGAGTACTCACTTGTACCTTTGGCATCTTTGAATTAAATTAAGCAAGCATCTGCCCACTTTGGCATGGACTTACATCTTGGATTGATGGCTCTTGGTGACAACTTGTCATCTGAGGAGCCTTACTGATCTCCTGTAACATTAAGGGTGACTTTAAGCTGCTTCTGGAAGGATCTTGGGACTTACTGTTTCATTTCTGTCATTGTGGTCCCGGAACTGAGTACATCTCCATGTGTTTCCCTGTATGGATTAGATGACACTGCTTCACAGTTAAGGACTGCAATTTTGTATGGATTCCTACATGTACTGCAACTGTGGCAGTGAACATGCTGTGTTGCTTCTGATCTATGTTCTCACTTACATGGAAGTGAGAAAAAGATCAATTCTGTGGGATGTAGGCTTGCGACAACTGGAATCAATACAGCAGGCAGATTTAGTCCATGTGTACATCAGTTTTACAGAAACAGCTGAAGCAAGGGCAGTAGTGTCTTGTTTGTAACTAGTGTGACAGTTTCTTCCCATGAAAAACTTGGAGGTTTTCTTCCATTAAAAATAATATTTCAATATTTTAATTGAAAAAAAAAAATCCTGATTTTTGGAAATATCACTGAAAGCAGTCCCTTTGTGGGCCTTCTGCACCATTCAACTGCAACGGCTCATGGCTTTTCCCTTCCCATGCCAGCTCCCCTCAGGGTACATGATGAGTTTCTGTGGCTGTGGTACGTCAGGGAATCTTTTGTCCAACTGAAGTCCTTTCAATGAGAAGTAAAACACTAAAACACTGCTTCCAGGAAATGGAATTAAATAGAAAACTGGTTAATATCTTTTTGTCCAGTTTTATTATTCATAGTATTTGAGAAACTTAAAAGTACCAGTTGTGGATACAGCTGAATCTATGCCAAGTACTGTGTAAAGGAGAGAAAGACAGTCCCTTTCCCAGATTGCTTTCAAGTGATGTGCAAGACAGGAGACACTAAAATGGTTTTCCAAGAAGGTTCCCAACTGCTACCACTGATAATGAGGCTGGCACCTTTGCTGGTGGATATCATGGGTTCTTCTATCCAATTTGTAAGGCTGTTACGGCTTGGAAAACAAAGATCATTGCAGTTCCTTGTATTTATAGCTAAGAGCACCCTCTCCTCTCTGTTGTCAGATTGCTCCCTTGGGTTAACATCCTCTTGAGTTGTAATCACCACATCATTTGTCACCAAGACAACCTCAGCATCCACTTTGGGAATCCGGGTGTGCATTGCTTTAGCTTTGCCTGTTGGCTCTGAAACACTTCGTAAAACTGCCTCCAGTACTTCCATAAGTTTTCCAGGGATAAATAACCCTTTGGAGAAGGCAATTTTCTGCACCCAGATGAGAAGTCTTCAAATTATAAGAGAATGATTTAACTCTGTCCCAACCTGCTGAATTTCTCCGAGCTTTCATTACTCATCAGCACAGGAACAGCCACAGTGTGCCAGAATCAGTGGCCAGCTTCGCTCCCGATCTTTGCTTTTGACATGAATCATTTCCAGCTGTTTCAAAGGAAGATGTAAGAAACGCTCCACTTGATAAATTGTGCAATTTTCCCACAGGGGAAATTTCATCCTAATGGGCTGTTGGTAGCTTGTTTGTGCTTTGCAGTATGAGAACTGATATCCCTTTTCAGACCCATCTAACGTAGCTGAAGATGCTCCAATAACCAAATATATGCCATTTTCTTTCATTTTTAATTCTTTTTCTTTCCCTCCAATCTTTCCAATCTCTGAGCTTGCATAACAGCTCTTGGTGATGTGTTCCACTGCTTGATGGCTTATTGAAATCGCGCAGTTTAAACTGATGAGGTGCTCTGTCTTTTAACTGAGTTGGGTGGGTTGGGTTGTGGTTTTTTTTGTCTAGATATGATGAAAACAGTAAAATAAGGGATTCCCAGCCTGCTTTCTCAGAAGCATCCATCATTTTGTGCCTTTGTTTGATGTCCCCTCTTCTCCCTCCCTGCTCAACGAGCTGTGAAGTCCCCAAGGCAGGGGAAAGCCTTGTTCTGTTTTCTGATCTGAAATTCTTCTGAAACGTGGCAAAAAAATACACCATTCTCAGTAGTGATGTGAACGTGGGGAAGAGCCAGAGAAAGTATCCCCATCCCTGGCAGTGTTCAAGGCCAGGTAGGACACAGGGGCTTGGAGCAAGCTGCTCCAGTGGAAGGGGTCCCTGCCTGTGGCAGGGGTTGGAACTGGATGAGCTTTAAGATCTCTTCCCACTCAGACCATTCTTGATGTGTGCAGGAGGGCTTGTGGTTCCAAGAGGAGTTCTGCAGGAGCAGAGTGGTTTCATAGAGGTACATTGGGTTCGTCCTATTTGCCACAGAGAAAGACAAACCCTTTTCTTCCAAGTTTTTGCTTTGAAAGAAGGAGGAGAGAGAGAAGGAAGCTGCATTCAGGCTTCATCATCCCGTTTTATTTTGACTTATGGGCTAAACCAAGTCAAAACAGGATGAAGCAAGATGCTGCGAAGTTGAATAAAATTCTTTTATTCCAAATAGTGATGAGATTAAAAAAAAAGAGAGAGATTTCAGACTTTCAGCTTGGAATTCATTTTTTTTTTAATGGAGATGTTAGATTTCTTGGGGGAACAAATATCCTTCTTGCCTAGAAAGGCCAGACTGAAACCTTCAAATGTCCCTATCAGGAGATAGGATGAATTATATTCTGGTTAAGAAAACTGACTGGGGTTTAGGGAATGTGGATTTATTTCCTGGCAGGGTTACAAATCCACTCTATAGCTCTGAACAAGCCATTTGGAAATACATCTTACCACGGATTTAAACATCATAGTTCTAAGTGCTTCATTACTCCTTTTTGAGGTGTTTACTGCCTGCAATGGGACTGAAGTCCCCGAAGAGAAAGGAATGAAGGCCAGGGAAAGCATCCATATGGGAACAGCAGATTTCCAGTCTACCAGATTTTCTTTTTCAATATGCTTCATCTGTTTTAAGCTGGCAACCCTTTCTTGAGAAAAAGCCCATCCTCCCAGGGTCCTTACAATGCACAAGGATGAACAAAACTGTATCATGTGTATAATCTGTGCACAGATAGTTGAGATGCTGGGAGATTGGTTTTGCCCTGCAGTAATAACTGGATCTGCAACATATTCCTCTTGAATATCTCTTTGCTTTAGATTCATGCTCCGTTCCTAGCAGTGTTCAGAGCCAGGTTGGACACAGGGGCTTGGAGCAACCTGCTCTAGTGGAAGGGGTTGGAACTGGATGATCTTGAGGTCTCGTCCAACCCAAACCATTCTGTGATTTTATGGTTTTATGTTAATAGGATTTTTAGGATTTTGGGTCTTTGTTGACTTCCTTCTGTGATTCCTGCAGGTATTAACACTTCCACTTCCAAAATATATAAACAGTATTTTCCTCTACAACTGCAGGATTTCCCCTGCATTAATGTCTCAGGAATATGGTTTCCTACCTCTCCCCAGATGGTTTTTCAGATAGTTACAGGATGAGCATGCCCAAGATCAGCCATGAAACTCACACTACAGAAATAGTAGATGGGCTCTAGAAACTGCCACCATTTTTATGACGATGGATTTTTCATACCAGAAAAATGTCCTTGGGTGAAAGATGTCCTGGAGAGATGGATAGCAAAGGAAAATCTGACTGTTCTCCCACTACAACATGGTTAGCCTTTCCTCCTACCCATGGAGCGATGCCACCACTGAACCTGGGTACCACATCTGAGAGAACATCTTGATCCTGCTCCACACTCCAGCACGCCTTGGGCTCAGCAATGTATTTTCCTAGCAGAAAAAAGCTGCTGGGGACTGCTGTCTCTTGCTGAAGATTTGAAGCTTGCTGCTCTATCAGAGTCTAGAGCCACCAGTCTCTTGGGAATAGTGAGACTCATCTCTTTACTGAGCTCTGCATGTCCAGGGCATGACAAGGAACTTGGCCGGGTTGGTTTGGGGAGGCTGTTTTGAATCTTGCCTCTTTCTTGTGGGATCGCGTCGGGGCAGAAGTGAATCCAGGGCTGGTCTTTGATGCTGCCACTTGCTGGCAGCGTGCTGCAGATGTGGACGGCTGGTTCCTGTGCTGTGAATGTGCTGAAGGCATGGGCAGCGGGCACAGTGACGCTAAAATAAATGATTTCTCAGGAATGGATTTGGGACATCAACAAAACCTCTGCATTATGCAATTGCTGCCAGCATTACAACAGATTTAAAGCAGCTGCTGCTGGCTTTCCCTCTTTGTTTTCATAAACCGGTTGTTTGTCTCTTTGCTAGGTCCTGGTGGATGAGGTGGTGGGGAAGGAAGAGGGGATGTGTGAATGGGGAGCACAGAGGTGGTCAAGTGAGGGGCTGGTGCCCAAATCTGCTGTCTTTGGTAGAAGAAAGCTGGATGGCTTGAAGCTTGGATGACCTGACATAGACAGCAGTGTTCTTGTCATTCCTGGAAAGGAGCGTGAACATAGAAGGTCCATAAAGAGGGAATGGTAGGGCTGAGCCAAAAGGATGTTCCTGGAAACACCAACTGGAGAGGAACAAGTTGTTGCCATCAAGGACAGACAACAGGCAACTCTTAGAAGCTGAGGTACAGGACAAGGAGTGTTGAAGCAAGGTCTTTGCTTCCACAAGCAAACAGGAAGAGAAGTCTGATTTGGTTTTGGAGTGGTAAGATATGGACAGAGCTGGAGTAAGTGGTTCAAAGGAGAGGACTGTGTCTATGGTGACACCATGGAGGTGACCTCATGTTGCAGAGTGGTGACTGATCCCACTGAGGTTGGGTTTGGCTGTGCTGGATCTGAGATGGTGGTTGAACTGCTCAGCAAGAAGAAAGGTAGAGGATGCGATGGTGCAAGATCCACTTGCACGGAGTGAGGATGCGATGCACCTGTGTATGAAGATGAAAGGAGCAAGAGATCATAGAATCATAGATTGGTTGGGGTTGGGAAGTACCTTAAAGACCATTTCCAACCACCCTGCCACGGGCAGGGACACCTTCCACTAGACCAGGTTGCTCAATGGGGTTAGGGAAGGAAGAAAGAAAAAAGAAGGGAATCAGATAACATGGGAAAGTCTACAGCTGAGCACTCGAGTGTCCTCTCTTCCTTCCAAGCAGGATAATTTCCCAGTTTCAGATGCAGTGAGGCTTTAGTGTCACTGCTTTGAGCAATTAGCTTGAAACTGTCATGGGATGAGAGAAACTTCCATGCCCAAACCATAGTACCAACACATGCAGAGCACCTGCCTGTGGATATGGCTCTGCCTATATATCCCAAAGGGAAGCCTTGGCATCATTTTCCATCTCACCCCACAAACAACATCTCTGACACACAGCACTGTAGCAGCACCATGGGCCGTAGCTTCAAAACTCAACCATTAAAAGAAATGACACGATATCCCTGGCCCAGGCTCTTCCCCAGTCCAAATATCTTTGCCTCCAGCCGCATATTGCTGCCTTTATTCAGCCCAAGTATTCACCAGCTTCTTTCTATGCAAATAATACTAAAAAGATGCTCATGCAAGGGTCAGCATGTCTTAATGTATAACGAGTGTTTCAGCAAAACCCCAGGAGCAATCAAATCATCACTCAAATAGAAAGAGCCAAGCCAGATATCCACAAAGAAGCCTTTTCCATCATTCCAGGAAACAGTCCCTCAGCTGTCTCCAGCAATCCTATTGTGAATAGATGTCTTTTGCCACTTTCCCAGAACATCCACAAATGCAGGGGGTCCAAATGCAGGGAGGACAGTGCAGGAAAACCAAGATTTAGCGTCTCAATGGAGGCAAAAAGATTGCCCTGCCACCCAGCCCTCTCTCTTCAACCTAGCTGGAATGAGCTCCAGCCTTCCCAGTGATCCTCATAGTATGAGACAGAGAAAAAGTGGGTCTTTGGAGTTTCTTTTGACTTTGGGCAGTCGTTAGATGCACAATTGGTGCAGTTTAGGTGCTGCCAAGGGATCTCAGGGTCCAGTCCATGATGAAGTTGCAGACAGGGTGGTAGTCAAATACTGCAAGGCCTTTTGAGCACTCATTTCCTTCCCATTTGTTGGATCTAAGGAAGAAATTCTTTACTGTGAGGGTGGTGAGGCACTGGAATGGGTTGCCCAGGGAGGTTGTGAATGCTCCATCCTTGGTGGTGTTCAAGGCCAGGTTGGACAGAGCCTTGGTGCCATGGTTTAGTGTGAGGTGTCCCTGCCCATGGCAGGGCGGTTGAAACTGGATGATCTTAAGGTCCTTTCCAACTCAAACCATTCTATGATTCCATTCTAAGTCCAGCTTCCCTTTTGCAATGACTGTATAAAGCAATTGCCATAGAAAACATCTCTCAGCACATCAGCTCTCCATTTTCCAAGGCTGGATTTTATCGGCATGGTTTGTTTGCTCTGTGGGCTGGTAGCAACATGTGTGTAAGCTCTCTTGGTTTTGCATATTGCCCTGAGCAACCAGCTCATTGCTGAGCTTTGTGTTTCCAACCTCACTGTCTCTTTCATCTCTCATGCTAAAAAAGGGAGCAGACACCTGCAGAGCTGCCATTTCTTTTTGAGCTTTTCAGGTGGGAAGGTCAGAAGAAGAAAAAGCTTGCTCCATACCCTGGGTTTCTTACCAGTCTGGTGCTTGTTTTCACATTAGAAAGGCTTTGTAGATAAAGTTTATGCCTGAATCCTCACTCATCTGCCTGAGACAATCTTCTTCCCACAATCCTGTGACCACTCCTTTTAGGAGAGGCAGGAAAATAAGCATAGGAGAATACTCCTCGCCTTCACCATAGTCTCCCCGTACCCACAAGGCATCCTCACCCTGGGTCAGGGTGTTAAACTAGACAGAGAATCCAACACAGCAGCAGACGTGCTGGTTGCACGTACTCTTTGAAACCCTGAATCCTTCCCATAGTCTTTGATGGGCTTTTCTGCCATGGCAAGGGGAGATCCAGATATGAATCTAGCTCAAGCAGAGGTGAACTCCACATGCCGAGGGTCAGTCTGGTCCATGAGGCAGTGTCTCCCTGTGTCAAACCATTTATTTTGCAACCTGTCTCCATAGGCAAAGCAATACCTGCCCTTTGTGGAGATGCCCTCTCCATCTCCTCTCCTCCCTGCTGCCTGGCTGGCTCGGGCACATCCAGCCAGCTCCTCACCAAACACTTCCCTGGGATTTGCAGCAATAACAAGGAAAAACAGCTTCCTTGACCTAACCACCTCCCAATGGGAAACGTTCCTGTCTGTTTGTCAGTCAGCTTCTCCCCATCAGCACGAGGTCCTGGGAGGGTGCCCCATCTCCATAACTTGCCCTGCAGCTTTTTCTGTGGGGTGAAAACAACTGGGCAAATTAAGAGAAGAAAAAGAATTCCATTGAAGACTTAAACACAAAGACCTCACTTTTGGCTTAGGAAGCCTCTGAGCTGTAATTGCAGGCTGACCGAGTATTGTGGACAAGTGTTGCTACACACTGCCCCTGTTCTTATGCTCATCCTTAGGCATCAACTGCTATCACCCTGGCCAGAAGATAGGACACGAGGTTACTTGGACCTTGGCTCAGCTGCTGTGGCTGCTTTTGTATATGGGGTTAGATCTGTGCTTCTTCAAGTACATTAGAACTAGCTTGCAAGGACCTAGAAAGAGGTGAGCTGAAGCCTTCCCTTCCACATTTTCCCTTCTGCTTATTTAGTTTAAGATTAAAATTGTGCGTTTTATGTTGTTTGGTGTTTGTATTGTATTAGTGCTGTGCTTGATGTTCTCTATTGGGTTTGTATCATCCCCTCTTTTTCCTTGCTTGTTTTTAGCCTTAGAAACAGAAGCACTATACATTTCTAGTCACATTATCCAGCTTTCACGTGAACTAGAAATTTTCCAGTCCCTAAGGTGAAAGGATAATTATGTTATCTTACCAAAACCCCCTGCTTTCTCCTAAAGGAGACTTCTGAGCAAATGAACACTTTGATGAAACAAAGGTTTATAAATACCCTGAATAGAAATTGCTTCTCATTTCTTATTATCACAGTTTCACTCAGGTTTTAGTTCTGATTCCACAGCTGTCCTAGTTGGAAGAAACTATGGCAATAAACAAGGCTGAGAAGCCCTGTACTGTATGTTAGTGATGTTACAGCAGCAAGTGCAATAAAACGTAGAAAATCTTATAAAACCTTAAAATACACCATATACATCCAAATTAATTGGAAAAGGAATCAAACATCACTTGTCCCTTTTAATTCAAACGCATAGGGTGGTTTTCTCACCCAGCTAAAGTTTTCTGTGCACCAGTTAGCTTGGGAGTTGTAGGGAATATTTTAGCTGCTGCTTCAACCAAGTGACCTCTCCAGAGCTCTTAGTGGGGTGTGTGACTTTGTCTTTGGCCATTGTTTTGTTCTCCTTTTATTTAGCATCTCTTTCCTTTATGTTAGCAAAAGCACTGGGTGAGGGAGTGATGCTCAAGGGGAGGTTTTAGGCTATTTTAATGCAAGCCAGACGGGGGGATAGCAGGCTGAAGGGTTGTGCAAGAGGCAAAACAGCTCTACCCACATCACCTGAGCATTAAAGGGCTCAGAAAAAGCCCACAAAGATGAAAAAGGATTTGAAGCGAAAGCTTATAGTGCCTTTTCCCTTACAATACTATAGTGAGAGTTTTAAGGAGCTCTAATATAAATGAAGAATTGGGTTTTCCACATATTGCAGCACTTCATTATTAGAGAAAAATAGAGATGGACTAAGTGCAGATATTCTATTTATTCACAGCAGTTATCATTTGACAACAGTGTCCACATATAAAAAAGACCTTTACTTCAAATGCTTCCTAGGCTTTTGAAGCAAATTTGGTAGCTAGCTTTATCAAATATTACTTGAACACAAATAAACCCTTCCTCTTAACATCTCTGCTCGTACCTTGTTTGCTCATAGTGCACCTTCTTAAAGGTTGAGCACTGAGTGTGAAGCAGCTCAATTATTTTCCAGTACAGCATTTGAATGTTTTCCCTGGTATATCCTTTTCCAAAGTGGAATGTAAGGAAGTAATCACTGGAGGATATTTACTCTGAACAGACACCCTGGGTCTGGGTGCACACCAGCTCCATGGAATCAGAGCAAGGCCAGTGCTCCAGCTGGTAACCCCAGTCCATAGCAGCTGTCTGGGGAGTTGCATCCACCAGATCAGGGCCACAAGGGACCGGTTCTGCTCTCCTGCCTCTAGTGATTTGCAACTGATGTCTTTATCCAAGGATGTTGCTTTGTATTTAATAACATGCAGGAAGCTTCTCCCATTGAGCTGCCCAACTGCTTCTGGAGCTTGAATAGACTTTTCTGTTCTTAGGATAAGGATGTGACACGGTGACATGGGGTTTAGTGTGTGGTGTCCCTGCCCATGGCAGGGGGTTGGAACTAGATGATCTTAAGGTCCTTTCCAACCCTAACTAATCTATGATTCTAATCTAATCTGATTCTGATTCTGATTCTGATATGATTCTATTCTATGATTCTATGTGCCCTCCCTACACCTGCCTTTTCCACTCCTAAGTGAGGATAACCATTCTTGTCATCTCATGGGTGGCTTTGAGGCTGTTTGTAAAGCCCATTGTACTGACGGCATCATAGTTCCTCATGCAAAACAGTACATTTGCACTGCTGTTGGTGCAGAGAGCTGAGAAGCAGAACCGGACCCATCAAGGTGCAGAGGTGAAAAGCTCAGGGCATGGCTGTGTCGGAGCAAATTGGCATCTCCTCTGTCATGGAGCCCAGCACAGTCTCATGGTGGACCTGATGCCACTTACATGTCTTGCACGTTGGTCTTGTGGCTGGCAAAAGCAGGGGAAAATGGGGGAGCCCCATGGTCACAAAGAGAAAGGATGCAAGGAGAGATCTGTGGCCAGGAGGGCTGAGGACAATGGGGAGTCTTAAAATGCCATTAAAAGCAAAAGAAATGTTCACAATGGTATTGAGCCATTACCAAGCTGAAATGGAACAAAAAAAGAGTTGCTAATGATGAAGGCAGAAAAGTTCCCTAAGTGTTTCTGCTGTGGAGTTGGGAAGAGCCAGATAATGTAATCACAGCCTAGATGGTGAAATGCTTTTCATTCCAACAGTAACCCCCTAAGGGGCATTTGGGCAGCAGCTATTAATTCCTGACACGTCTGGATCTAGATAACTGCACCCAGGAGTTTTAAAAGAGCTGCCTGAGGAGGCCTGTGGAACGTTAATGATGTTTGTTTTCACTTGGTTTGGGTGGTTCTGAACGATGAGAGTCCGGCCAATGCCATAACTGTGTTTTCCAAAAGGTAAATGGGATATCCTAGGAAAGTGTAAGTCCGTCAGTCTGGCATTAATCCCAGGGAAAATAATACAGAATCTCACACAGGACGCAATAAATTAAGGGAAGATCATTAACAGAGGAAGGAAATTAAAGGAGGGTAACAAAATAAGGACAAGTAATAATGCTGTGGAGTGAATTTGGTACCTTTTGTAAACAAGATTATCAAATTTTATTGAATTGTAAGGTCTGATCTCATAGGCTTTGTCAGAAAGTTACTTGGTGCTTCAAGTTAGACCTGGGTTTAGTTTGAATTAGAGTTACAATAGTGTGGAAGACATTAAATGGCTTGCAAACTAGCTAATGGATAGGATTCAAAGGGTAAGCGTAAAGGCAGTAATAAATGTAGTGGCCATGTTTCCACTGGGGTTGGGCAGAAAGCATTTCCACACTATTTAACATTAGAATTAATGACCTGAAGAAAACATACATTCACTGCTGATAAAACCTTCCAGGTGACCCAAAGAGCAGGGAAGTCATAAATGATGGAGGAAGGAATTATGCAGTACAAAAAAATGTTCATTCTTTTATTGCCACGCAATGAGGGTGCGTTTGAACATGGCCAAGCACGTGGGTAGACAGCAGTAATCCATGGGCATGGGCTTTGGGAATTTTGGGGGTGTGGTGGGAATCATTTCAATTCGGGTTCCCATTGCTGTTGAGTGACCAGAGGACTGAAGTGACCATAGCATGCAGAAGTAGTATGGAAATATGAAGTAGGAATGGGAGGATTGTGCTTACCATGGACTTAGTCCTTCTGAAACCAGAACTAGAGAATGGTCTGAAGTTCAGAGAGCCCAGGATGAACGTTAAGATGCAGCTCAATCCCAGTCTATAAAAGCCCCTATGGTGTAGCAAAGAGGGGTCTGACAGCAGAAGCTTCCTCGGTATAAACAAACCATTGCAAAATACAGTGGGTGGATAGGGACAGACCAAGAATAAGGGATGGGAAGCAGGTTACTGAGACCTGAGTGAAGGATTATTATACCAAAGCATTTGATCAGATGCTGCTGGGCACAGATTTCTTCTCATCAATGCTGTACACCGAGACAATGGCAACTGAATGACAGGGTACCTATGGTGCTCCATGGAGAGGACTTGCAGTAGACTTAGAGAGGTGCAACAAGGTTTTGTCCCTGATGATAAAACCAATGCTGCTACAGCACAGTTGAGTTTTTCTTTCACTGAGGCATTTCTTTTAGGCAAAAGCAGAGGTCACATTAGTTTCTGACTGATCTCTGAACACAGGGCAGCAGATCAATGCTTGGCCCTCCCTGGATGGCCAAGGAGATACTGACCCCTAAAAGCGTGCAGCCAGCCCTGGCAGCATCAGTTGCATTACCAAATCAAAGTGGCTCAACAGCAAGCACCATCAAAACGGGGGTCTTGTAACCCTGTTCCTCAGGTCTCTGTTCACTGTTGCCAAGGTTGCACAAGCTTTCCTGAAGACTGTTGTTCTACATCAAAGAGGTACTGGGTAAACAAGGGAAGTGGTATATTTTCTCTGTGTGGGGTTTCTCTGTGTGGCAGTTTCTCTGCCCAACGTGGGGCACGAAGGGTTGAGATAACGACAGATCTGACCGGAGTGTGTCTAATCGTATTTGTGATAAGCATTCAGTGTTTTAGATTAATAGTCACTCGTCACAATGCTGATTTATTGGCTCTCAAAGTTGTTGTTTTTGATCTCACAGTCTCAATATGCCGTAGGTTACTTAGAGCCGGTATTTGCTGTGTTGGTGTTTTTCAAGTGTGGGGCTTGGGCTAAGGTTGTTGTCTCGTTGTATTTTGTAGCAATGACTTGTAATACAATAGAAGGATTGATCATGAAACTGATCTGGCTTGTGTTCCCAGTGTGGTCACCACCTTTATACTTTGGGAGGTATATAATACAAATGCTTAGCAACTATACATCTTTTTTCTCCTTCCTGGGTGGTCAACCTATGAAGGAGACATTCTTTTACCCTCCCAGTGCCCCTCCCAGACCGTTTACAGCATCGTTTGAGAGTTTTGAAATTTTTGAGTGGCCTTTTAATATTGTTGAGACCTGTTTGCTGATTGTGATGGGGGTCACCATGTTGGCATGCATACAGAGTGTGTTTTGTCCACAACCATTACGTCTGATCTCAAGAGTTAAGCAGAGTCGGGTTTGGGTCTTGTCTGGGGTTAGACGACAAAATAGGGGGACCGAGAGATTTTCCCCAAGGCTGGACAGCCATGAGTGGCAAGGTGTGTGGGATAGTATGGGCAAGTACCTAGGTCAGTGGGCCCCTCCAGTGTTTTGGAATTTCACCACCGAACAACTGCAAAATCCAGAAGAATTAGTAAAACACTTAAATGAGGTGTGCTGTCATCCTGGTCATACCAGAGAGGGACAAATCATGTCAACGTGCTGGGGCTTGGCCTATGCCTACCGGGCCTTGTTCAACGCTATCCAGCACCTTCAAAAGGGAAAAAATGTCCCTGGATCTGAGGGCGAAGCAACAGACAGCGCAGCTTCTCCAGCTCCGAGCACAGCAGCTACACCACCCCCAGCGACAAGTACAGCCACTACTCAAACTTCGACTGCAACAGACAGTGCAGCTACCCCAGCTCCAAACACAGCAGCTACACCACCGCCAGCGACAAGTACAGCCGCTACTCAAACTTCAACTGCAACAGACAGCGAAGCTACCCCAGCTCCAACCACAGCAGCTACACCACCCCCAGCAACAAGTACTGTTGCTACTCAAACCACAGTGATGACTGCAGCTAAACCAGAGGACCAATTCGTACCAATATCGATTGCCCCTCTACGCAAGAGAAAAAGCAAAAAAGAGGCAAGAAGGGTGAAGCGAGACGAAGAAACAATGTATTCACCACTCAGGACAGCATCTGGTCAGGAGTCATCATCACATGACGAAGAAGAAGAAGAGGTGACTTCTCGACCTCGGACCTCAACCGAGCTACGGAATATGCGAAAAGATTTTACCCGTCAACCAGGGGAGCACATCATCACCTGGTTGCTGCGATGCTGGGACAATGGGGCCGATGGTCACGAACTAGGAGGTACGGAAGCCAAGCAGCTGGGATCACTTGCTAGAGAAGGGGGAATTGACAAAGCAATTGCAAGAGAGAAAAAGTCCCTCAGTCTTTGGAGGCGGCTCTTGGCAGCTGTGAAAGAAAGATTTCCATACAAGGACGATGTTACGAGTCGTTCGGCCAAGTGGACTACTTTAGACAAAGGCATCCAGTCTCTGAGGGAATCAGCCATCGTAGAGATGATTTATCACATCAAACCGAATAACGGAGATATACCCATAGACCCAGATGAAGTCGAATGTACACGACCCATGTGGCGAAAACTTACACGGAATGCACCGTCATCATATGCCCATTCATTGGCAACAGTAACCTGGGGTGACATAGTAACACCAACAGTGGATGAAATGATTCATAAACTCCGAGAGTTCGAAGACAATCTCACCCCTTCCATCATCTCAGCTGTGGAAAAACTGTCCCAGGATGTCAAACAATTGAGGGACGATCTATCTGATTTATCCAGCTCCTCACGTGTACCAACACAGGTCTCAGCTGTTAACAAAAGACGTCCTATTGTTCGAGACAGAAGATATAGAAGGCAAACACCACGGGCCACCCTATGGTTTTACCTGCGGGATCATGGAGAAGACATGACGAAGTGGGATGGAAAACCTAATTCAGCTTTGGAGGAACGGGTGCATGAATTGAAAATAGGAACAAGGGTCAAGACTAATCATCCCATGAGAGCTGCGGCTTCAGTCTCTGGTGAGCAGGTTCCCAGATGGAGCGGAAGAGCTGATTTTACTCCAGCTCCTATGATAACGAAGAATAATCCCTTTCAATACGACTTAGGTGTCCAACGTTGTGATGACTGTTAGAGGGACCCTGCCTCCAGCCAGGTGGAGGTAGGGGATAATCGGATTTACTGGACTGTGTGGGTCAGATGGCCTGGCACATCAGTCCCACAGAAGTATAAAGCTCTCGTAGATACCGGTGCACAGTGTACCCTGATGCCGTCAAGCTGTCAAGGGGTGGAACCCATCTATATCTCTGGAGTGACAGGAGGTTCCCAAGAGTTGACTGTACTGGAGGCTGAGATCAGCCTGACTGGAAGGAAATGGCAAAAGCACCCCATTGTGACTGGTCCAGAGGCTCCATGCATCCTCGGCATAGATTACCTCAGGAGAGGGTACTTCAAAGACCCAAAAGGGTACCGATGGGCTTTTGGTATTGCTGCTTTGGAGACTGAGGAAAATGAGCAGCTGTCCACCTTGCCTGGTCTCTCAGAGGATCCTTCTGTTGTGGGGTTGCTGAAGGTCGAAGAACAACAAGTGCCAATCGCGACCGCAACAGTGCACCGGCGGCAATATCGCACCAATCGAGACTCCCTGATTCCCATCCATAAGCTGATCCGTAGTCTGGAGAGTCAGGGAGTGATCAGCAGGACCCGCTCACCCTTTAATAGCCCCATATGGCCAGTGCGAAAGCCTAACGGAGAGTGGAGACTAACAGTAGACTATCGTGGCCTGAATGAAGTCACACCACCATTGAGTGCTGCTGTACCGGACATGCTAGACCTTCAGTATGAACTGGAGTCAAAGGCAGCCAAGTGGTATGCCACGATTGATATTGCCAATGCATTCTTCTCAATTCCTTTGGCAGCAGAGTGTAGGCCACCTGGTTGGTCAACACCAGAGGATCTGCCAACAGGGCTGGCCCAGCCCAGTCGGAACTTTTACATATTGTAGAGGGGGACAAAGTTCCTGTGGTGCACATGAAGAATTTGTTGGGGAAGACAGTCTGGGTTATTCCTGCTTCAGGTAAAGGCAAACCCACTCGTGGGATTGCTTTTGCTCAGGGACCTGGATATACTTGGTGGGTAATGCGGGAAGATGGGGAAGTCCGATGCGTACCTCAAGGGGATTTGATTTTAGGGGAAAACAGACAATGAACTCAATTGTACGCTGTTGCCTGCTATAGCCATCAACTAGAAGTCTGCAGGGCACCAGCGACTGGCCCTGACTTCCCTCCGACCATCATCCCAACAGAGAATGAACTTTGATAGAACCGGATGAGTTCTACAGTGAAGGAACGATCAGCATCAGCAGACAACGATCCAACACTGCACACAGCCTCTCCTGCCCTGAAAGACTGTTACAAGAGATGGAGCCCAACATCATGAACCGAACGGACTCAGTAGCTTTATAGGAATTGGTCCGTGCACTAAGATAACAGTGCACTGAAATGAGAGTGAGGGTATATGGAAAATGTGGGATCTGAGCATGACGTGAATGGTATGGAATAAGGGGTGGATACTGTCCTGGGTTCAGCAGTAGCAGTCAGTTTTTCTCCTTTTTAGTAGCTGTTGCAGCACTGTGTTTTTGACTTTCAGCCTCGGAACAAAGCTGATAACAACTGATGTTTAGACTGACCAAAGACTTTGTGAGTCTCATGCTCTGCCAGGGAGGAGGAGGGGCCGGGAGGAAGCAGGGACAGGACGCCTGACCCAAACTAGCCAAAGAGGTATTCCATACCACAGCACGTCATGCCCGGGGATGTAACTGGGAGCTACCCGGAAGGGCACGTCCTCTTTTCGGTCGGGCTCTTTTCCGGCGAGCGGTATCGTATTTTCTTCCCTTGTTATTTCTCTTATCATTATTATTATTGGTGGCAGCAGTAGTGATTTGTGTTATACCTGAGTTACTGGACTG
Source organism: Psittacula echo (assembly GCF_963264785.1). Taxonomy (NCBI): domain Eukaryota; kingdom Metazoa; phylum Chordata; class Aves; order Psittaciformes; family Psittacidae; genus Psittacula; species Psittacula echo. The sequence goes on from NC_137735.1 coordinate 2,658,394, forward strand.
TTCTTATCTCAACCCGTGGGAGTTACATTCTTTCGATTCTCCTCCCCATCCCTCTGGGGAGTGGGGGGGGGAAGTAGACTGCGTGGTTCTAATTTACAGCCGGGGCTTAAACCACGACACTCTGACAGATTGTGCTCTCACCTGGGCTGTCCCTGGCCCTTTTGCTGTGAAATAGTCTGATTCCATGAGTGTCTAAAACTCTGTTGAAGCGTTGCCCAGGCCCTATGAGAGCTGCCCATTATACATATATTTACAACAACAACAAACCAAGCAGGAAACCTTTTTTCCTTTACCTTTTCCTTTCTTCCCCTAATCTCAGCTTCTGGCAGGTTCAAGCCATTCCCCTTGGCCTGGCCCTACAGGCCCTTGTCCCAAGCCCCTCTCCAGGTTTCCTGCAGCCCCTTCAGGCACTGGAGCTGCTCTCAGGTCTCCCCTTCAGGAGCCTTCTCTTGTCCAGGCTGCCCCAGCCCAGCTCTCTCAGCCTGGCTCCAGAGCAGAGCTGCTCCAGCCCTCGCAGCATCTCCATGGCCTCCTCTGGCCTCGCTCCAGCAGCTCCACGTCCCTCTTGTGCTGCTGCCCCAGAGCTGGATCAGGGCTGCAGGGGGGGTCTCCCCAGAGCACAGCAGAGGGGCAGGATCCCCTCCCTGAGCTGCTGCTCACGCTCTGGGGGTGCACCCAGCACACGGGGGGGGTTCTGGGCTCAAGCGCTCACTGAAGCTGGGTCATGGGGAGCTTCTCCTCACCCAGCACCCCCAATACTTCTCCTCAGGGCTGCTTTCAGTCCATTCATTGCCCAATCTGTATCCATGTTTGGGATTGCTCCAAGTGAGAAAGCTCTTGCAAACACCGTTAGCACAAACCAGCATCGTTATGACTTAACACAGAAACCTTCTTGCAAGGAAGCCCGCTCTCAGCTTCCTCAGCTGGTGAAGCATCCCTTCTGGGGCTCTCAGTTAACAAAGCTGGGAGTACCAGGCAACAGGATTTCAGAAACAGCATTAAATTCACCCTAATGATTGGGCTAATTAACAAGCAATGGAGCCTGCCTCTGCTGGGAGGTTTCCTCAGCCCTGTGGTTATTCATTATGGTATTTGTGATTTTCCGTCTGAGATGGCCTCAGAATTAGGGGGTGGAGATATTATTTCCTAGACACAGAATGGTTCCTGCTGTGCTTCAGAGGTGGTGGGGTGGGAACTGCATCAAACACTGTGACCTCCAACTACAATGTGAGTCATGACAGACATTATCCTCTGTCTCGAGAGGAGAGCTTTGTCCTGAGCAAAAGATGGCCAAGTTCATGAGGGCCATGAAGCGGGTTGTGAAGGGGTGGGGAGGTACAAGAGGATGTTATTGTGGGTTGGTATTGAACAACGACCTGCCCTTGGATCTTCTTGAATGCAAGAATGAGGAGATGCAAGTGCCCTACAAACAATAGGAAAGCCCCATTTTGAAGAGACAGTACGTGCTGCAAAGTATTTTCCCTTCAACTTAAGTTGCCTATGGTCTTCTTAGGTCTTATTACTGTGAGGCAAGGGAATCGGTTCTTTTCTCCTTGGTATTTCCTACCAGAGCTAGCAGAGATCAAGTGAAAGAAGGCAAAAACTATGCCAACAAAACATGCTCTCACATCAGCACAAAAGCAAACAACATAACAGTCCTGTTCGTTGGCCAAGAAAAGGTCTGGCATGGAAAGCCACAGCTTCAAGGTGGAGTTTGATCCCATTCCTTCAAAAGGCTGATGGACACCAAACTCCCCAAAATGATTTAATTCTGGGATAATCAGTGAGAAAGCTCTAGATTTACCCAATATGGTCACAAGGTCTGATTGCTCCAGCTTAGTCCAGATATGGGATTTAAAATACAACCCAAACTGTAGCACTGTATCTACTGCCATGTAGCTTGACTGTGTAAAGCAAAGACAAACTTATGGCTTTTGCTTTCACTCTTCTGACCCATTGTAGCTGAGAGATGTCATATCACTGAGCAGTTATATTCCATTTTCTCCAGGGTAAGGCCTTACCCAAGGTCCACCAAAGTCTATGAAAAGACCTTGTGGAGGCCAGTCAATGTTAGACTTGATTGCACTGACCTGCTAGGACATCACTGGAGGACATGCTGGAATCCATAGCATCATATAATCCTAGAATGATTTGTGTTGGAAGGAACCTTAAAGCTCTTCCAGTTCCAGCCTCCTGCCATGGGCAGGGACACCTTCAACTAGAGCAGCTTGCTCCAAGCCCTATCCAGCTGGCCTTGTTCACTCATTCTTTCCATCACCACCAGGACAACACTTGCTTTTATTTGCTCATCAGATTGATACATGTGATTTCACAAATAAATAGGAAAGATAAGAAGATCACAGTGAGAGTGTTAATACAGAGAGAAAAGCAGCGGAGGGAAATGGAATGTGACTATTGTTTGCAGGCAGATTAATACAGCATCAAACAGAAATGCTGTCAGATGTCTAAACCTTATGTAACATGTTTTGTGGTCTCTGCTTTCTGGGCCATCACAAAGAGCTTTTGTCATCAACACCTGAAGGGTTTCTAGCTGCCTCTTCAAGATTTCTCAAGTAGGGACAGGAATGGCAGATCTAAATCTCCTTGACAAATTCTTTATTCTGCTGCTTTTTTTGCTTCTCTTTTCTTAGGGATGAGTGGTTTCTTTTAATAACGCTTAATCAACCCAACACACAATAACATTCATTCAGCTTGAGAGAAGGATCAGGCACCCAGAGCTTGCAGCTGCAGAGTTCACGTTGGATTTTCAGCTCCAGCTGTGTCCTCAGTTTACTCCAGCATGAGGCAAGCCCTCTGGAATGGGAGACTCACCTTAACTGTGCCTTCTCCAGTACTGACATTTCAAATAGGCCTACTGAGCTCAGGGGCAAGAGATAGAAAAGGGCTATTCCCACCAGCACTTATTGATCGTTGTCTCCTTGTAAAAGGTAGCATCTTCTCTAAAATGTAACTGCATATTATAGAATCATATATGTAGAATCATTGAACCACAGAGCGGTTTGTGTTGGAAGGGACCTTAAAGCTCATCCAGTCCCAACCCCTGCCACGGGCAGGGACCCCTTCCACTGGAGCAGCTTGCTCCAAGCCCCTGTGTCCAACCTGGCCTTGAACACTGCCAGGGATGGGGCAGCCACAGCTTCTCTGGGCACCCTGGGCCAGCGCCTCAGCGCCCTCCCAGGGAAGAATTGGTGGAACAAGGGGCTTAGCCCTCATTGGGAAAAGGGGGAAGCTCTTAAAATACACAATTCAGATAGTCAAAAAGCAACATGGCTAAATTCACTCAGCTTGGTCTATGCTGCAAGGGCTTAGCAGCTGATGGCTGTAGCTACTTCTCTTTTTCTTAGGAACTAATGTCTTGGTTATTGAGACTATGCAGAATTTTTGGCTGAATTCAGAAAAAGAACCCCACACGTTGTGCTGGAACCTTGATAGACAATCTCCTATCAGTCATTGGGCACCCTTAATTTGCAAACTGCCACAGATGGGGATTCAGCCTTTGCTTCATGAGCTTCTGCAGGTGCCATTGGGAGAGGGTTACACCCTCCCATCTAACAGACATCTGCAAATGTTGTCAAGAACATTTTCATTGTGACTTCCTCCTTTTATTTTATTTTTTCCTATTGGAAGCAGCTTTGGAATTACATTAAATCTAATGATGAAACTAAGATAACAGTTATCTCACTTGTTAACTCATTAAAAGTTGATGACAAATCTACATGCAGCCTTATATGACATTCTTCCATTTTGCCAGTGAAGGCTGGCATCCGAAGATGTCCACACTGACACATTCAGTCAGCCTTGCTCCATGAGAGAACATCTATTTGAGTTAATACAACAAAAGCAAGTTGGTTTTACTCTTGGGAGAAGGTATGAGTTTATATAAAGAGCTGAAAGCTGGGTGTCTTTATTCACAGCCTTGACTAGGCTGCTGACTGGGACAGATGTTGTCAAAATACAGTCTTTCTGAAAGGTGGTAAAAGGAAGAGTTTGGGAACCACAAATATTTCTCTGCCATCCACTGTTTCTCCAAAGTACATGGAGAAATTGTTTCTTTACTCCAAAGCCAAGGTGTGCATCTTCTGTGCTCCTTGTCCATCATTGGCCATGTAGCTTTTGCTTCCCTCCTGCTATTTTTCCCAAGGATGGATATTCAGCTGCTATCTATTTTGACAAATCCACCTGCACAGTCATATTCTTTCAGCATAAATGTCATCTTGGTCTCTTGATAGCACTGGCGAAGTTAATTCTATGATTCTATGATTCTGTTCTCAATTTTGTTCTATAGAGGGGCATGTGTTGATCCCATGCTGGGGAGACACAGTCAGCTGCTCCTCCAGGCTTTCTATTCTGCTTCCCAATTGCTTTTCTTCGGCTCTCACCCCACTGGGCTTATAGCAATGTGCTTATAACACTATTGCTGTTATAGTGGCGGAACAACCCACACACTGTGTGTCCGCTGGTGCAGTCCAGCTCAAGCCAATCATGAATTCAGATGCGTCTCACTGTGAGCAGCATGAGGAAAAAGCTATCAGGCCTGTTTTGATTCAACTCAATGTCCAGTTGTTGTTGTTGTTGTTGTTGTTGTTGTAGGCCATCCTGATTTTCAGCTTGCATTTCCACAGCAAACTGCCCTGTGAAATAACGCCCAGCAGTGTGAAGGCATTGACAAATGCCAGCACTGCAACAGAACAGCGTCACTACAGCTGGAGATTCTCTGGGTGTTTTATGTGGTTCATGGAGAATGCACACTACAAAACTGCAAAGGCTTTCTAGGAAAATGAAAGAAATGTTTTATATGGCACAGGGTACTCAGCACATCCAGTTCTCGTGGTCCAGAGCTTGTCCAGTTTGTGTGCATCGTGCTCGTGTCTCACTTACAGCCTTGGCTCCATCTTGCCACCACCTCAGCCAAGGTGAAATGCCATGTAGGGCATCCCAAAAGCCACATCACCAGCCTGTGTCGTGGGACATCCAAGTGGGGCTGGTCTGCTTCTGATGGGTCCAGGATACAGTGCAGACACAGAGCAGTACATCAGTATCAAACTGTGTTATGATGGTACCACTTCCTCTAAAGCAAGGACAGCAAAGGGGATGCAAGTGATCTCTATGCTTTAACCCACTGAAATCCCTCCATAGAGTTTGGATCCTGGCTTAAAAGCCGAATTTCACCAAAACATCACACAGAGACCCACTGTTCCCATTCACATCTTGCTCCTGCTTACTGGCTAAGTACAATGCAAGAGCTGTAAGACTGCTTTATATTATATAACTAACTTCTAGAGAGGCTGTAGCTCACAACTCTGCCTTTAAAAACGTTTTTTACAGCCCAACACCCTTAATTTCCAGGAACTCATGAATAAAGAAGATATATTGTTCTTGGTAACTAAATAATATCATTAGAACCATTACGAATCCTGCAAAGATTATTCCTGTCTACCTAATTTAATCATGTAACAATGACTATTACTAACTTGCCTTGTGCTGTTGCCATTTGAGATTATGGCCCTGGATGCGTGGGTAGCTATTATATGATCCAGTTCTTGTAAATGTGCATTACTCTTCAGTGCTCAAGTGCCCGTCTTTCAGTTAGCTCCCTGAATTTATCCATTCCAGGGCAGTATGGTGAAACTGAAGAAGAAAACGAGGAGTTCAAGGAACAGCAGAGAGATCAACTCCTGTCCTTGGCGTACGGATTAGTGTCTCATGGCTGAGTTCTCACGTCTAGTCACACAAGAGATCCAGCTGAAGCTCTTCCTATGATCAACAATAACATCGCTCTGTGTGGCTTCTCAAGTGGCTATAAAAGGCTTGGACTCCTCAACAGCATGGTCACCCCTATTTGTCCTTAAGGAATGTTATATTTTTGAAACCCACAAGTTTCAGCTAATTTTGTCTCCATACTCTCAGGCTCTTGTAGCATAAATTGTCACCTTATGAGGAGAAAAAGGGAATCCCTGTCTGTTCTCATTGTCAGATCTTGACAGCGTGCTCCCAGCCTTCACCTTGGAAATGTGCTATATTGAGCGGACGGCACTCCCTTGTTGTGTGACAGCCTGACCTCCCCCTCCACACACAGCTTCATGTCACAGGCCTCATTTCCTTAGGAAACTGGTTTCTAGGGGAAAAAAAATCCTCTACCCATTTCTCTCCTTCCTTGGTATGGAAAAACCAGTGTATTTTTTCCCTGATCACAGATTTGAGCTCAACCAGACAAATCCATTGGAGTCCCACAAATAGAAAGGAATAATAAATGTGAAATCTGCTTTACTTTAAGGTGAAATCACCGTCAGGACAATATCAGCCTCAGCAGAATATGTTTCATGCAGACAAAGTCCCTGCAGAGAGCAGAGCAGGACTAGGGCTGGGGTTCACCCGGGTCTGTAAGCTGAAGCAGCTTAATGTATTCCATCTCACTCTCATTTCTCTGCTGCAGTGATGTTTACCCTCTGCACTACAGGAGCAGATAACAGTAGTTTCTAGGCTTCTCCAGAAGGAAACAATGGTGTTTCTGGTGTAAAGAACGGAAAATAGGAAGCATTAGCAGCCCCCTTTACTGATGCAGCAGGGTACATAGGAGCATCCTGTGTGAACGTACATGTTATTCCCACCCTGCTCCTCCCTGGTGTAACTTTTTACTCCTTGTGCTGATTCCAACAGAACCATAAAACTACTGATTTTCTGCAGGTTTCATGGGAACAGCTGAGCAGAGGTGGGAGACCACAGAAATCTCCTATGCACTCTTGCTCCCATGGCATGGCCTTGTGGTCAGCAACACACATCTCCTCACCCCAAACCCATAGGAAAGCAGACGTCTGTGTTCAGTTATTGCCACAACTATTTGGTTTTCAGTCTGGTTTTAAGTGAGAAGGGTTGAGGATGCCAGATTCTGCTCTGTTCATGTAAGAGCAGCTCAGGTACTCAGTTACCAAGACGTGTGTGATGGCATCATCCTGCCTTCTTGAGCCACTACACGTCTTCATTAAACAGTAAATGAATGATGCTCCATCTTTCACACTGACAACACCTCTGTGAAGTTATTGCTTTTACTATCAAAAATAGCAAGACAGATCCCAATTAGGGATTGTAAATGAGGCCAGCCAGAGGAAATCCCACTTGATGGGTGACCTGATCTCTGATTTGAGTCCTAGCACGCTGCAGCAAAATGCTGGCACCAGTTGTGATGTATAGTATAACCTAGCTGTCGGGGGCAACGTGTTTGAGAGCTGAGGTAATTTCCATGCTGGGTGGAAACTATTTTCACAGTGGAATTCTTGCATCTCATTAATTATGAGTGATTTTACAAAGCAAATGGGTTGGAGGATATCCCCTCCCCATTCCTGGGCAGTGTGGTAGAGGTGTGCAGTCCTGGCTCTGTGCCTGCCAATGAGTCAGTCCCTGTAGAAATCTAGCACAAAATAGAGTGCCCTGCAGAAAACAGGGGCTCCGATTGAGCATCTCCCCCTAATCTCCCAGGCTCACTGCAGCAGCTGTACAGAGAGAGTAATAACATTACCCCCATCATTTCACACCTCTTTGCAAGTCTATGTGTACTACCATATACAAACCAACATGGAGCTTGCCCTCCAAGAAGCTGTGCCATCTTCAGAGCCAAGGTTGAATGACAGTCTTTAAGTAAGAGCAGCTCCACACTGAGTATGGAGGATATAAAGAAATAGCAAATACCTTCCTTTTTAGTGAAAGGCCCTGATGAGAGGAGGAACCCCTAATATCTGTAATTGAGCAAATCCAGATCACAGTGAAAAGATGAGAAAGTACAGTTGGGTAAAGCTCAAAACTTTCCAACTTTAATGAAGTTTTCTTGATTATTTTTTTAGACCCAATGTAAGAACCAATATAATAACACAAGAGGGACGTGGAGCTGCTGGAGCGAGGCCAGAGGAGGCCATGGAGATGCTGCGAGGGCTGGAGCAGCTCTGCTCTGGAGCCAGGCTGAGAGAGCTGGGCTGGGGCAGCCTGGACAAGAGAAGGCTCCTGAAGGGGAGACCTGAGAGCAGCTCCAGTGCCTAAAGGGGCTGCAGGAAAGCTGGAGAGGGGCCTGGGACAAGGGCCTGTAGGGCCAGGCCAAGGGGAATGGCTTGAACCTGCCAGAGGGGAGACTGAGCTGAGCTCTTAGGCAGAAGCTCTTCCCTGTGGGGGTGCTGAGGCGCTGGCCCAGGGTGCCCAGAGAAGCTGTGGCTGCCCCATCCCTGGCAGTGTTCAAGGCCAGGTTGGACACAGGGGCTTGGAGCAAGCTGCTCCAGTGGAAGGGGTCCCTGCCCGTGGCAGGGGTTGGAGCTGGATGAGCTTTAAGGTCCCTTCCAACACAAACCAGTCTGGGATTCTATGAAGAAGCAAACGATGAACATTTGCACCTGGTCCCATGAGGACTGTGTGACACAGCCCTATGTAGAATAATATAAAAGAATGAGATAATATAATACAAAAGAATGAAATAATGAAATAGATGCCATATAATACGAAAGAGTGAGATTTACTGTCACTTGAGTAGATACTTGGTTGTACGTTTTTTCTCCTTAGAAACTAGGATTAAAGCCTCTCCCTGAGATACAGGATCTGTAATGATATTGACCAGTTGATTTTCATCTCTTTTAATTATGGTTCCTTGACATTTTCTATCTTATCAATACCTTGTCACTATTGTGAGAGAGTGATAAAGAAACATGCTCTGATAACAGAACAAGTATCTTATTGTGGAGAAGTATCTGGAGTGTGGGATTGTACCAGAAACCCTAGTTACAATGCAGAAAAACATCCCTTGGAATAACACTGAAGAAGAAAGAAAATAAGAAAGAACTAAATGCAAACTTAGCTGTATGGTCTAAGCTTTCCATATATATATATATTTATTTCCCTATATAAATATCTTCAGGTAGTCCCCCAGATATCCCAGTTGTTTTCGGGATCTTTCCCCTTACTTATCACTCACTATGGCTTCTCTAAACCTCTCCCTTCCCTAAACAATATCCCTGTAGAGGAGGCCTGGTCAGCTCCTGCCTCCAGATGAACCAAGTTTGCCCATCAGGCTGCCCAGCATCACCTGTGTAGCCTCCATCCCACCCCAGTACCTGCTGTGCTTTCAAACCCCAGGAGGATCCCATGGAGCAGCAGTTAACCCATCACCACCACCTCATCAACAACCCACCAAGCTGAACATCTCCAGCTACTCCTCATTGACCCATCATCACTGCCTGGAAGAGAGATGCTGTCTTGCACACTAAGGACTTGAGTTTAACCTCCCCAGGCAAATCAAGCCTGGGCTGTTGGACCACTGAGTTTAATCTAGTGAGCTGAGGAGCTGCCCCCATGATAAAGTGTAAATTAGCTTATAGGAAACAGCTGAGGGTAAAGGCTAGGGTGGGTGGGGAGGAAGATAACCTCCACCCTCATTAGAGGACCTGGCCACCTTACCTTGTGCCCTTTTTTCTTCTCTAGTGGTAGAAGAGAGCTCTTTCTCTAGGGCTTGTGGTGGGGTGATGAATGGGGTGACTCCTCTGGGAGCCAGCAGGAAAGGAGAAGGAGGTGGCTGCATCCTCCATCCTCTGAGCCCTGGGAAGATGAAAAGTGAGTCAATAGAGGTTCTGATTGATGAAAATGGGCTCTCTGCCCAGCAAGGTAAGTTGTGCCTTTTGTCTTTGGCTGTTTTCTTGTCTTTTTGTGGCTGGTTTAACTGAAGGGAGACAATGGAAGTGATGCAGTGAGCACTTGGGCTTTGTGTGAGGCTGGTAAAGCAAACGGAATGCTGTTGAACAGCTTGGTTAAAGGGCATTTGGTTTCTGATATTTTCATATTTCCTTTTTCTTTTTAAGTATTTGTGGAGTTTTAATGTGTTTTTGAGAAGCCCTGTTTGTCTTTTATGCCTTTCCTGAGAACAGCAATGCTCAGGGGTCACTGTAGAGGCCTCTCTGTAAAGGGAGGAGAGTGAATGGGCAAAGCTGTGGGATGATGTGAAACAAAGGAAGGGACAGAGGTGAGAATTTCCCTTGAATGCAAAGGCTGATGTAGGGGATTCCTTATACAATTATTGTTAATCTTCTATTAGGTGGCTATTAAAAACCCCCCATCCTATTACACATCCCACAACTGACTTGTACTTTTAGCTTATAAAAAGCCATTGGCAGAGAGGCTACACCACAGCCTGGGCAGTGGGGAAGCCAAAGTGATGAAAGGCTGTGTCTCTTCTCCCCTAAGCGGTGGCATCTCTAACTGTGCTCTTCAAGAGAAAAAGCAGCCATTGCCAATAGCTCCTGGGAAGGAATTCCCTTGCTGTTCTTCAGAGCAACAGCCAACAAAGCTCCTTGTGTCTCCTGCGGTAGCTTAAGCTTGTGGACAGGGTGATGTATAAGCTGTTTGGGTTAATGCTAAGATTTTCCTCGCTGGGAGAAGCTAAGTGTACGGGTTGGAGACCAGGCAATGGTGGTGTTTGGGAGTTTCACACAATTCCCAATGAGAGCCTGGGCTGGAGGAGGATGAAACAAACTGAGTGTGAAAGGAGCTACAAGCCCTTGGTCACCAGGGATGAGGCCACAACCTGTGTAATGTTGTACTGAGGGACCTGGCACAGCTGCCTTGGGAGACAGAGATGAAGAAGCTATGGGAATGGACCCTGTGAAGTGATTATTCCTCCATCCACTTATGAGAGCAGCCTTTGGGCTATGCATGTTACCTCTGGCTAAAGAGCCACCTTTATATGGATACTGATGGTGGGGCAATGGGGAGACTCATTGTTCCAAGAGTGATTTCTCTTCCTTTATCTTGATGAGAAGAAACAATAAGGAGATCTTGATGGGTCAGGTTACTCCTGAAGAGAAAGAAGGAGGGATGTGGGTAACCATAAGGTGGGATCTTGTATGTTGGCAACAAGAAGGGGATTGAATGTCTGGTCCTTTGTTTAATCCATACATCAGGTCTGGGGTACAGGCAGCTGAGATGAGCTCAAGGGAAAATGCTTCCAGGCATGCAACTAGATGTCTAGGAAAATACCCTCAATCCCTGAGGTTGCTGTTGATCTGGGGTGCTCTCCTATCTAAAAGGTTGTGTTTGTAGCTGGTGGGCTGCTGTTGAGAGAGGCTCATGTGTGTCTTAGCATGTTGTAGTTAATTCAGTCACCTGCTGACCCACCTGTGTGTCACTCCTGCTCTGGAGTTCAGATGTATTCTGCAACCCAGCCATCCAATATTGTTTCTGCTGTTTAGGACTTGATTACAGGGTAACTGCTCTGAAAGGAGGCACTTTGCCTCCTTCCTAAGGGGTCTAGGTCTGTCGCTGTGCCCTCTGCTATTGTAGGGGAGAGGCTATAGAGGAACAAACTGTCCTCCTCTCAGGAGCTGGAAAACTTCTCTCTGCATGGTCCTGGGTGAAAACGTGAGACTGAACTTCCCACGGTTTAATCTTCAAAGCAATAATCTCATTTGCTGAACTGAGATATGGAACTGACCCAGATATGAAATTGTCTCCTATTCCTTGCACTGAATAGGAGCTGCAGTTCAAAAGCCGAAGGCCCCTGTTATCTCCCTCCTGATGAATGTCTCCTGTGGTGCCATATGCTGTCCCTGCAGATCAAGCTGTGGGGTGGAACTCGCATGGGTGCCCCAAGGGAGCCTCTGGGGAGCAGAGAAGACGTTTCCCTTTCATCAATCAATTGGTCGTGATAGAGGAGCTCCCTTTGGGGAAGCAGTGGTTGGGAATCTTCTAGTGAAGTGTGCCCAGCCAGGCTCCCCTTCCTGGGGAAGCCATGGTTCAGTGGGTGCCTTTCAACTCTGAACTTCGCAGTTCTCTGGTATTTGAAGGTGACATTAGCTGGAGCCCTGTCCTACTGCAGGTGTTCCTCTAAAAAAAGACTGGAACTGAAACTCACACCTTAAAATCATCCTTTCTTTCTTGATGAGATGAGATGCATCATCTGCTTGGTCTGCAGGTTTCACTCCTGTTTTCCCTGGTTGCCCTTTGTCACCCACCCCTAAAAAACCAAACCCTCAATCCTCTGTTATTTAACCCACTGACCAATCTTAACTGTATTTGATGGGAGTAGACAGCCTGAAGGTTTTTCACGTTCCTTATTCCAACCACTTCTGTAATTATTATTTCTAGTAAAATGGGAAACTTCAGTCCCCAAAACCTGCCAGCAAAGGAGGGAGGGGTGGAAATTGGAGATGGCTTCTTGAGTACATTCTGGTTTGCAAAAATAGGGAGAGACTTCCCATGTCAGAACCGAGGGCAGATGGTTCTGAAGAAGGCAAACCTTCTTGTCTGCATTACCTTGGACTGATGTGTGGGATCTTGAGATCAGCTTGAAGGAGAAACAGACAGGATGCTTGTTTTGCCTTACAGGATAAGAGTGAGAAACACTGGATAGCCTCTGGATGGGGATATTGGTACCTCGTCTGGGTAAAAATGGAGGATGGTGTTCTTATGAGACCACAGGTAGATGGTTTTTGGGGAAAAACGAGCCACATCTTACTGTTTATCATTGAGAAGTGATAATTCAATCAATTGGGCTTATGACCCTTCATCCCGGTGACCAACGTAAAGTACAACTACTCAGTCAGTGCCTTAGAGGATTCAGCAGCTACTGTTACCTGCCAGAAGCTTTTACTTCACACAGGTATATGCATGTGGAGTGAGCTGCCCTTTGCCAAACCCTTGTTCAGTCCCATAATTTACTGGTATTGATGTAGAACTGACTGTTCAGAGTGCAGGGTCAGAATCAGGTGAAGTAGGATATAATCATCCCATCTGCATGCTCATGGCAGGAATTGAAGTAAGGGACATGCTGATAACCTCAACCATACAATATATATGCTAATGTAAGAGACTGAAGGGTGACATGAACTCCAGCTTAGCCACTGGTCTTGGTAGGGGACAGACTTGCATGATACATAGGACAAGAGGGGCTCCCATCATCAGAAACAGTGCCTACACTTAAGTATTTCCTTGTGTCTACTTGATATCTCTGGTGTTATACCTTGGATGGGTGTGTGGTATCCGAGATCAGCTTGGAGAGAAACAGAGACTCTTCATAAAGCAAAACATCAACAGGATGTTTGATGTTTTGCTTTATAACATTAGAGTGAGAAACACTTAACAGCCTCTGGTCTGAGATATTGGTGGCCTCTGGGTAAAAACAGAGGTTGGTATTCTTGTGAGACCTCATGTAGATGGTTCTTGGTGGGGAAAAACAAGCCACATTGTGCTGTTTATCATTGAGAAGTGAGCTCATAGACCTATTTATTTTATTTATCTTTTTATTTTTTTAAGTAAAAAGATATCTTTATCATTTTTAAAGGGGGGGGGTGCTCCCCAGAAGGAAGCTCTTTTGTGGAAGGAAGGTTGCTGTGTTGTAAGCTGTTGTAGCTAGCGCCTACTGACCTCCATCAACCTACTGAGAGGGCATGGAGGTACTTGGTATGATGGCTCAGAAGTACTCAATGAGGAAGTTATGTGGGTGCAGCATCCTCCAGCCACATACCTGGTGTATAGACAAGATGATATGCTGTTGGGAGTTGAATCTGCTGTGTAAATGCTACGATAAAGCAGCTGGAATGGTCTGCTGGAGCTTGGAGAGACCCCTTCACCCGTCTCCCCCATTAAGCCCTGGCAAGGGGCCGATTCATTCTCATATCTGGGGTTTACTGATCTCACTGTGGCTCTTTCTAGAAGCTCTGGTGCAGTTGGAATTAATGGATGTAAGTTCCCAGAACAGAAACACTTACATCAGCTGTTCCCATTAAATGGAATTAAGGCCAAAACCTCCAGATGTCATGCATTGGGGTTTTTTTATCTTCATTTGACTATAGGAACCCTTCCTTCACAATTCTCAGCTAATGAATAGAACAAAATGCAGAAATCTGCACTGGGTTATAAAGAAATGAATGTGTTTTTAAAAGCATAATGCATGTTGACATGGGTGTGTTAGGGCTTGTGGCTGTATCCATCTAGGCAAGGGGTATATTAAGAACACATGGTAGCTGTGAGTGGTGCCTGGATGACCAATCTAAAATAGCCTATAGGTATTCCATCTGGAACATCCGTTCTCAGCATGTGCAGAACATTTTTGCTGATGGTAACTCTCCTCCTGCGGGTGGTACTTGTGCAGTTGTGCTCTTGCTCCTACGATGGCAATGTGATGTGTGTCTAAACCCGTTAGCTGGAAGACTGACTGGTCAGGACCCGCTGCTCCTGCTGTGAGAACATCTTGATTGCTGGCTTCCTCATGTTAATTGAATCAAGCTCTTTTCTTAATTTAATTGAAACAAAGAGGGATCTGATATGTGGCATCTGTCAGCAACTTCAGAAGGAGGTAGGGATGCAATTTGTGTGGTAGGCAAGAGCATTTGAAGTATTTCCTAGAATGTCATATTTCATGGGAAATGCCTTTAATTGGGTTTGGATATTTCCATGCTTCCTTACCAGACTGGGAGTGGGTTGCTCAGCTTGATGCCAGGATGGAATAGCTCCTTTGTCAAGTTAATAAAGAAATGAGCTTTTATAAAATAAAATGATTACCTGGATAAGCTTTCTGTTTTCATAGTTGGTTCCATGGTGTCTTCTTTAAAATGTGTACATTGTACATTAAACATGGTTATTATGCAGGTATATAATTACACATGTATAACTGCTAACGAAAAAGTCCCAAAGCTTCTGTAGCATAAGGCTTCTGCGAACATATAAAGAGAGTTTTAGAGGAGGAGAGGATGAGGGGTGATTTTCCTACACACAGTTTTGACTGAAATTGGAGCCAGTGATACAAGGAGGATGAAGGCTATGAAATGTTAATACCCTGGCTGGTGGATGCCATTGGAGGATCCAGCTTCTGCTGTTGAACGTGGTGGTGCAGAACTGAACTGCATAACAATTGCTTCCAGTTGCCTTCCTGGTTTTGTTGTAGGGCAGAAGGAAAACTGAGGCTTTAGCTTCCTTCAAAAGTCTTTGAAAGGCCTCAATTAAACGGGTAGCATGAGAAACACTGCTCATATGCCTAAGTAACTTCTTGTTCTTAGATGAATGGAAGACTTGAGAGCTGAGGGACTTGCAGCTCTCATGGTTGGTGAATGTGTTACTGGTGGATGTGGTCTATCTGTCCCACCAGCCTGAACTTGCATGGTCTGTGATGTGTGCCAGCCTTCCTGAGTCATTGACTATGAGCTGAAATTGAACTTGCATGAATTGAACTTTGCTTGGAATGAAGTGTGTGCAATAACACGTGCAAATACTCAACTGAATGTGGATTCTTCATAAAGCTGGTTCAAGTGTTGCTTCCCTAATGCTTCTGTACTTGATGGCTCCTGATGTAGGGCTGGGAGATGCTGGTCCGTGGATGAGGATGGTAGAGTAGATACAAGAAATGCAGCTTTGTGGTGCTCAACCAACATGGGAAAGTTACAGGGCAGTGCTGGCAGCACAGCGCCTTGAAACCATGCAGGGGTGAGAGGCTGGTGTGATCAGAGCCTGGGAGGCTGCAGACAGGCAGATCTGCAGGTGAACTCCTCGGTTTACCTGCACCAGCAGGTACCTGCACTCTTCCCTCCCTGCACTCATTTTGTGATGTTCACATATCTCTTTAAAACTGAAAATGGCACAGGCTCTTTGCATGCTGATTTAAGTTATTGAAAGGACATTGCCAGATAACTAGTTGATCTAGATGAAATTTCCCTGCTGATTGCAGGGGGGTTGGACTGGAAGACCTTTGAAGATCCCTTCCAACCCAAACCATTCTATGATTGTAACTACACTTTAGTGGCAGAGTAGTAAGAACACTGACTGGGATCGCTCCATTGGTCTTGCTACTTCCAGGAGTGCCTTGCAGCTTTATTAGCTCAGGCTGCCTGGTGTTTGAGGTCACTTGCATGCTAGAACAATGCATGAACTCGTATTTGTTTTAACCCAGGCCGGGTTGTTGGGAGCTCCTGTTTCTCCTCTTAACCATGTAAATGTTTTATGAAGTGAGCATAAAGTCAATAAACACTTCCTGTTTAACGTCTGCCTCGCTGCCTTATGAAAGATGCTTTATAAAAACATCAGATCTCTCGCCCGGCACATGGCTTATCTCTGGTTCCCTGCTAAGCATGATATCAAAACTCATCTAGTAGAAAGAAAATAGCCCAACTGAAAGAGAAAATAAACTTGTGTCTTCCTCTCAGCGACACTGAATAGATGATGCACTAACACAGCGTATTGAAATTGCTCTGAAATTGGTTTTTGGAGCCAGCTGGGCTTCAAATCCTGATGGAAAAGCTCATGGGGAAAGCTGGACTGCACCTAGCAAGGAAAGCGAGCACCCGGCTTATTTCTCTCTCGCTGCTGTTCAACGTGACAAATGAAATCTGAATAATT
This sequence comes from Psittacula echo, assembly GCF_963264785.1. Lineage (NCBI taxonomy): Eukaryota > Metazoa > Chordata > Aves > Psittaciformes > Psittacidae > Psittacula > Psittacula echo. Next base: position 2,674,765 of record NC_137735.1, read on the forward strand.
ACTATGTAAACTGAGAGCAGTTGTTGAATCTGAGAGGGCTGAAAAAATATGTGCTTTTCAGCTCTGTTTGCTCTGTTGCTGATGTCGATTCATGTTGATCGTGGTTGGCATCTTAATAGTGTGGAATACGGCAAGCATTTCTGTTCGAAGAGGTGGGCAGGTTCCTGTTTTGCATGACTTTGCAAAGTTGCATTTGGCACAGTCAAATCTGGCACAGACTCATGGCTGGCAACTGTCTGATACCAGCAAGAGCTTTGTGCTGCCAGCATCTGCCTGCACTTGGCCAAGGCAACCCTAGGCCAAAGGTGGGTGCAGATATAAATGAGGTGATGCAGATCAGAACCTTGTCTTTGCTCTTCCTTTTGTGTGAGCTGCTGGCAGGTGTGTCTAGTAGGTATTGGCTTTGAGTTTGCTTGGCTTGTGTGTGTGTATGTATATATAATATATATACGTGTTATAAAAACCCCTTATTTTTAATTGTTCCCAGACCTCTATAGTATAGCTTTATGTGAGGGCAATGGCCCCTATGGGAGATGTTATTCAAGCTTTTACTCTGTTCCATCAGGTGAAATATCACCTAACAAACGCAGCTAACACATAATCCATGAAACAAGGAAGATGACTTGGTGAAGAAAAACACTGATAATTCTTTTTGTTAGTGGTTGTGTGTATATCTGTATCATATCTTAAGATGATGGTGATTCTTTTTAAACTTACTTATCATCCGGAAGATATTTCCTGACAATAACAGGATAGTAGCTGGCTGCAGGCTGGATGGGGCTTGGAGCAACCTGGTCTAGTGAAGATGTCGCTGCTCATGGCAGGGGTTGGAACTGGATGAGCTTTAAGGTCCCTTTCTACACAAACCACTCTGATTCTGTAAGATTCTTTATTCTGTGCAACCTCAGTCCTGATTTGCAGGGCTCCTGCACCATGGGCTGTCTCTGCTTAGCAATTCTAACTTGACTTGCATATTCAAACAAGCTTAAAAAGGACTCCAGCTTCACGACTGCCTGTAGCTGAGATGCAAGTAATGGATGTGGTGAATTTAAAAGTCAGGTTTATTCTTCCTCCAGATTCTTTTTCTTTCTCCATCTAAAGCCTGGAATATATAACTCAACCTCTTGTGCTCCTATTGCAGCCTGGACTGCTGAAGAAGTTATGCCAGCAAAGTTTAGTTAGGGCAAACCTCATTCTCCCATCCTCTGTGATAGTTCTGACTCTTCCTCTAGTAGGTAACTGCATCGAACGTGCCTTTTCCCTCGCAAGAGAGCCCCTGCTGTTCAGTTACAATGATTGCTCTGATGAGACTTTACAGGTAATGTCCTCTATGTTTTGCCCTGCGTGGGAGAGACTGAGTGGAGATGAGTTTAACAAGTAGCCTCTAGCACAAATGCTGTTTTATTGCTCTAAAGCTCCTTTGTGCCATTATAATTAAAAATAAAGGTCAGGCTTAAGATAATGCCTCCCACTCTGAGTGTGTTGTACCTCATAAAAGTGGACAGGCTGTGAATAGACAAGGCAGCAAAGCTGCTGGAGGTGGAGCTGTCAGGCTGATGTTACCGTGCATGCATGACTGCTTGCTGGCTTATGCAAATCTGAGCTTGGGTTGGGCTCTCTGGGTTCAGAGCCTCTCAAATAGGTTGGAGATGGCTTCCTGCCTCTGAAGAGCGCATGAGGAAGGCTGGTGATAGGTGCTGACAACATCCCATCCCTTGCCAGGGTAGTTATGTGCAGCCATGGTGAGTCTGGATAGAGAGAATCTGACCCCCCTTTGAATGTGGTGAGGTCACATTGGACAGACACCATGTTTCACAACTCCCATCTTGTCAGCTCCCAGTCTGAAGGAGCTGGGATGTGTGATAGCTGGAGCCTGAAGAGGATTGCTTCCTTTTGAATGGCTCTTGGTGCAGATACAATCTGCTGTTGCTTTTGAAATGGCTTGCATGACAGCAGAGAAATGGTTTGGTCCCTTTCCCACCTGGAGGGAGGGACTGAAGTGGATGTGCTTAATGCATCATCTGGCTGAGGATCCTGTGTTCCCTGACGCCTTTAAGTGATAAGATCTGGTAGGTAGGCTCCAGAAACCCTGCAGCAAGTCCTAGCTAGCTGCCCTTGCTGGCATCCAGTTTGCCAACTGCAGCACTATAAACCAAAGCCCAAGAGACCAGTTGAGAGTGGCTCCAGGACAGAAAACAAGCCACAGTCTAGCCTTGGTTAACACTTTTCTGTTTCATGTCTGTGTTCACAGCAGCCTGCAGTAAGGCTGCTGTTTGTGATCTTTGATCTGAAGCTGTGATGCTCCCACTGCGACCATAAGCATCTCCAGGGACTGACTCTCCTCTTGCCTGAGAAGGCTGCTGAAATCTCAGCTGAATACATTTGGTTTGGTGGGGGGGGCACTGTTACCTTGTCACTGCTGCTGAACTTGGTGGTGGTAGGCTTTGAAATGCAGATCATAAAGAGTTGAAAGCAAAATGCCAGCTTGGGTGTAGCTCTTTCTTTGAAAGACCTCTCTGTTTTTCATTAGTGTTCTGGGGCTCTATAAATCTCTGTTGTTAAAAGCCTTGAGGTAAGACAGTGGACTCCTGAGGGTAAAAGCATGGTCATGATGGCAGTAGGAAAGTATATGTTTTGCTACTATGCCTTGTTTAAGGCATACAATACAGCAAAGGAAAGCTGTTCAAGTGATTCTCAATCCTTTCCAATAAGCCACCATTGTGTAGACAGTCTGTTTGCAGGGTCTGCCTCGGCTTGAGGTACTTTGGTGGGCAAACACCACCAGTCCAGATCCGTGTTTCCTTACTGAGTGGTCCTCCCCTATCACCAACGTTCCTTAGCAGACTAACCAGTGTTGCTTATTGGAGACTTGCATCTTATAAACAGAATAGTCATCCTGGAACGAAAAAGGGGGGGAAAAGCCAAAATACACATAAAACCCCTCAAACAAACACAAAAACCCACACCAAAACTAACAACCCCCCCCCCAGCTTTGCTGTGTTCTCTGCTAAAGGGCTGTATTTTCTTCCTCTTGCTCTCCCAGGGTATTGTGTGTTGTCTGCCTCTGATTGCTATCTCCTGGCAGGCAAGCCAGGGTTTCCTTTGAGTTGACTGCATTTGGGAACTGTAGTTCTGCAAGGAAAGCTTGTGGCTGGCAGCTGTCAGAAATGCCACTTGCTTCACATTTGAGTGCTTGGAGGTGGAGGAGCTGGTACGGGAAGGTGTGCGTGTGCTGTACCTGTCTGCAGTCCTCGTAAGAGAAAGGTTAGGAGGAGATGAATGAGGCAAAACAGAGGGTGTTTGATGGGGCTTGAATAGAAAACATGTATATTCCATATCAGCCATGAATCCGAGACTGGTTTGTGTTGGAAGGGACCTTAAAGCTCATCCAGTTCCAAGCCCCTGCCATGGGCAATATGCAATTCAGTTATTCCAGTCTTGCCTCAAGAGTTACCCGTACAAAGGGAGCAAGTGTGGGAGATCCTTGCCTTGGCTATCTTGCAGCTGAAAGGCAAACCCCAACTGCAGCATCACTCTAGCCCTGTTCTGCATAGAAATATCCGTCTTCAGGTCACTCTGGGTTAAACTTCCCAGCCTGTTCTAAGTTTCCTTCAGGAACTGTTGTTTGGTCTAATACTGTGACATGACTCACTGGTGCTTTCAGCATCAACAGTGGCAGACTTGGGCAGTGTTTGTTACAATGCTTAATCTGTGCAGGTGTCCTGTTTGGGCTGTGATAGAGTTAATTCTCTTCCTAGTCACTGTACAGTGCTGTGATTTGGCTTCAGTCTGAGGACAATGCTGATAACAATGATGGTTTAGTTGTTGCTCAGTAGCACTTACCGATCAAGGACTTCTCAGTCTCTCATGCTGTGCCAGTGAGGAAGGGCGTAAGAAGTCAGGAGGGAGCAGAGACAGGACACCTGACCCAAAGGTATGCTTCATAATATTCCAAAAGGGATATTCCATATCATAGCATGCCATGGTCAGTATCTAAACTGGAGGTGGCTGGCCAGGAGGCACTGATTGCTGCTTGGGGACAGGCTGGACATCAGTCAGCAGATTGTGAGCAGCAGTATCACTTGTCTGTCTTGGGGCTTATTCCTCTCTCTATCTCTCTCTTCTTTGGTAGAGTTATTTTACCTATTAGTCTGTTCTTATTTCAACCCATGGGATTTCTCTTCTTCCAGTTCTTCCCATTCCACTAGGCTGGGGGGGAGAGTGGGCAAATGGATGCCTGGTACTTAGTTGCTGGCTGGGGTTAAACCATGACAGCAGGATAGAGAAGTCTGGAGCAGAATTGTACTTCACCTGTGCGGATGCTGTCCTGAGGGAAAAGTGCCTTTAATTTCTTGAGCAAAGATTGGCAGTCTTGGTAAAAACGTATGTTTTATTTGTAGAATAAGTGAGGCCTCCAGTCCAACCCCGTGCTCCAAACCCAGTGGTTTTTAAAGCCAGGTTTCTAAGAGCTTGATCCAGTCAAGCTGTGAGTAATTCCAAGGACGGAAGACTCTCCCGCCTCCCTGACGTACTGATCCTGTGCTTAAACACTGCCATTAAGGAAGAAATAAAGAACCCCACAATATTACTAAGTTGGCATTTCTGGTTTTTACAGCTAGCGTTTGTTACTGTGCACCTCTGAAGTCTGTCTGCTCTATTGCCTTATGCTAGGTAGCTGTATGCAGCTATGTGTTACCTTCTCAAGCCGAACAGATCCATTTCTCCCACTCTTCTCACACACTGTTTGGACCAGTCCCTGATGGCTCTGGTATTTCCCTGCTGGTTTCTCTTCAGTTGCCTCTAGTTCTGGAGAGCCCAGGACTAGATGTAACACTCAGGATGTGGCCTTATCAGTCCTGACCAGAGAGGAAGAATTGCCAGGAAGTTATAGAAGAGCTTCTATGGTACCTGGCAGAAGATGCCAAGGCAAAGTCTACTGCTTCCTGAGGTCAGAACTAGCATGCTCTCAAACAGAGGTTGTCTGGGATGTTGTCAAGTAGCAAACCTGAATTTGGCTCTGTGTTGACTCTTAGTCACTGTTAGAGCTGCTTGCTTTTAAGACAATGGCTGTTTTTAAAACAGCCACACAGCAGCTTTCCTGGTTGGTTATCTCTTCAAAAGAAGAAAGGCAGAACACAAAATAGCATAAGATGAGACAACTTGAATCTTACTATGAATCTACAAAGGAATGGTAGTAATGCTACTTTGCCTTGACCTAAACACCATGGGCTCTTGGTAGTTTGAAAGAAAAGTGTTCCTCTACTGCAACCTGGTTCACGTGTGCCTGCCAAAAGGAGATGTCCCACTGAGTTACCCCTCATCCTTGATGAGCAAACACACAGCTTTAGCTGTTTCTTTGGATCTTGCTAGCTCAAGAATGTAGCAGATAGTATTCCCTAAGATATTTAGAATCATAGAATAGTCAGGGTTGGAAAGGACCTTAAGATCATCCAGTTCCAACCCCCTGCCATGGGCAGGGACACCTCACACTAAACCAGGTCACCCAAGGCTCTGTCCAACCTGGCCTTGAACACTGCCAGGGATGGAGCATTCACAACCTCCCTGGGCAACCCATTCCAGTGCCTCAGCACCCTCTCAGTAAAGAATTTCTTCCTTAGATCCAATCTAAACTTCCCCTGTTTCAGTTTGAACCCATTACCCCTTGTCCTGTCACTGCAGTCCCTAGTGAAGAGTCCCTTTCCATCATCCTTGTAGGCCCCTGCTGTTATTTCAAGAATAACAATAGCCACCCCACATCTCTGGTACAAGTGCATTCTTTCAATAGTTCTAAACATTGGCATTTCCCCAAATAACTCGCTTCCTCCTCTGTTCCTTTAGGAGAGATGACGCACTTGCTTGTGAGGGAGGCGACCTGATGCTCAGACTCCTTCTTGTCTTGCATTAAGGTGATAAACAAGAGGTTTAAGGCTGTAGCAAACAGGCTGAAGCTTGGTATCAGCTCTCAGATGACTCATAATTGAAAGGTGTAAAACTTCATGCACCAGCTGCTGCTTTAGCACTAAAACAATGGGCTTCTCCGGGCAATTAGCCTGGTGATTTCGGAGTTGGAGGCGTTCACCTGCACAGACAGTGAGACCAGAGGACTCCTCGGGTGATTTCCTGGATTCCTTTGTATGTGGCCAGGCTTGTTCATGTGGTAACTCTGCCTTGGCACTGCCTTGTTTCCTAATCTGGTGGTAACTTTGTCATGACAAACGCTTCTTTCAAGTACAAGTGTCTGTATCTGACGTCTCCATAGGATTTCAGCAGTGTTACGCAAACGTCTGGTCTTGTCCTAACAAGAGGTCTGAACCCGTGGCTGTTAAAGTTTGCCTGTGCTTATTTCTTGTTAGGAAGTCAGGCTACTATATTAATACTACTTGTTATAGGTCCAGCTCTGTTCTGGTGGGAGCAGTTCGGGTACTGATATATTTGCCTGTGTTGTTTGGTTTGAACTGGGTCTTTCTGGGATAGCCGGTTTATTGCATGGGGAGGGCCATTCCCTAGATCAGAACAGCTGGACCATGCTGTATGTCTGTTGAAGCTGTTCTCAAGACTGCTTGTTTTACGAGCTTGATAGCTAAGTCATCTTGCTGAATCAGCAGCAAAAGGTAAGATAAGTGAGTGCTGGGATATTCCTGCTTTTCTATCATATGGAGTTTCTGCCAGTGTTTGTCCATGGCACTGCTACTGTCATAGAATTGTAGAATGGTTTGTGTTGGAATGGACCTTAAAGACCATCCAGTTGTGCCACGGGCAGGGACACCTTCCACTAGAGCAGCTTGCTCCAAGCTGTGTCCAACCTGGCCTTGAACACTGCCAGGGATGGGGCAGCCACAGCTTCTCTGGGCACCCTGTGCCAGTGCCTCAGCACCCTCACAGGGAAGAGCTTCTGCCTAAGAGCTCATCTCAGTCTCCCTTCTGGCAGGTTCAAGCCATTCCCCTTTGCCTGTCACTAGTCCAGACCCCAAACTTCCTTTTCCTGTCCCCCACTGTTAGGTTCGGATGTGGTTTCTGCTTCTGGGAATGGGGCAGAATATTGCATCTGGTCCTTAGGGTGGAAGTGGTAGGAGATACCATTCCCCTCCACCAATATGTCTAGCTCTGCTGGTAATGGCAATATCTATTTGCAGTAAGGTCTGGGTTTAGAGTCTAACATCTGAATAGTCAAAGCCTCCATGTATCTACATGTATGTTGCACATCTGTGTCTGCTTGTGCAAAATGATCCTTAGGCTGATCCTCTACAGGTTCTTAGTTTACTAATATCTAGATTCCTGTGTTCTTGCAGCTTCCCTTGAAATTTGCCATTCTTCTCTTGAAAAGCAGGAATGTATCTCCTACAAATAGGAGGGTTTGGCTCTCCAGGCCTTATCAGCCTCCTGGCATCCCCCCCAGGAGAAGGGAATTAAGGATTGGGTTTATAACAACAAAGCAGCACAGCGATGCCTTGTGCAGCAGAGATGAAATGGCTGTTTTGTGTGCTGGAAGCCTGTAGCTGACAGCTTGCTCAGCCTGGGGTTGCCTTTTATTTCGAACCAAAGTAAAAATAAATGTCAAAGCCTTTGCAAGCTGTTGTTGTGACTGAATGGGGTACTTTGTCCTCAGCAATGTTCCCCTGGACTTGTGTGCGCTATGAGCTGTCACAGTCCCTGAAGAATCAAACTTGATTGAGCCCTCAGCACTGTCTGCATCCAGATCTTGTCACTCTGAGATCTATTGTAGTCTCTGCACTGGGTATTGGAAGTAGGCTAATAACTATGGAGGAGATGCTTTTAGCTGCTTTTCCCCCTAAAGGAAGCAGGTTTTATGTAATGGTGCCACGTGTGTCCTTCCTCTCGCAACCAGCTACAGCCAGACTTGACAGGTGATTTCAAAGGCTTTCACAAGACTTAAAGGGAAGGGGTGCAAAGAGGCAAAGAACTAACTGGCATCTTGCTAAAGGAGTTGCCTTGCGCTATGGTGGATACTGAGGAATCCACCTGTGATTCTGATTCCAGGGGTAAATCTAAATCGCTGACTTTTGTTCTGCTTCTCAAGGAAAGACTTATTTATCCAGTGCTAGTCTCAAATACTAAAGTCCTGTCCAACTTGGATTATGTAGCTACTTCTAACTAGCCCCTTCTTTTCTATTCCTTGATGTAGGAGAGGGTCGGAGGCCGCCCTTTGAGTGCTCATAGCATTGCAGTCTCATTAATATTGTATTATTAAATAAAATGAAATAAAAGCATTATTAAATAATGCTTTGCAGGATGGATAATAGTTGCATTAAATTTTATTCTGACAAGCTCCTTAACTCTGTACAGTTGAACCTTTTTTCCCTTGGCTGTCGTTTCATGATGAATGATGGTTCATGACAACATAGCAAAACTGGCTCGCAGTGTAGCATAACTGACATGAGGTGGGTGACAAGCTATGCTGGCAGCGGGTGCAATCCTCTCCAAAATCCTGTTTACTCTCATATTGGAGCATGAGCACAAAGCAGTTGTGCAATTGGGTTTAAGTTTATTTACTTGCAGGAGAAACAAGCTATTTGGAAGGATATTTTGTTGGACACACAGCCACGTTTCTGTTGCTTCAGGAAAATGGGATACATCCTCGTTATTTAAGATCTGGGAGCAGATGTATGAGGCTGAGAGACTTGAGGTTTGTGAGAGAGCTCACTGATATCTCCGGAAGCAAAGCCTGTGTGTACACACAAAACCCATAAACATCACGTGGCGGAGCTGAGAGTTGAACCTTCCCCAACGTTGGTGTTGACCAATTTCTCAACTTGTTAAAGCGCTATCAGTTTGTGTAAGAAGAAGTGGATGTGGGTGAGGTTATTCTTAAGACTGAGATAACTTCCTGTGATTAGGATGCTAAAATGGGTAGCAGCGCACTTCTAAGAAACAAGAAAGCAAAGGAAGAGCTCAGCAGCTGCCTATCCTGCAGGACAATGTGCCTTCAGGTGTTTACTGCACAAGCACGGAGGAAGTGATAGTGTCACTTAGTGAGAGTGTCATTTAGCTCATCTATTCATAAACCTCTGCAGCTCAAACCTGGTAAAGGAGGCAGTGCTACAGCATGGCTGGAGGGAAAGGACCTGCTACTCAGTCCCTTTCCAGTAAGGAAAAGGTTGTGATGAGCTGAAGTGATTCATATTGGCATGAGAGGATGGATGTAGGCTTGTTCTTCATGTCAAGTATAGAGCTATTGAGTCTGGGCAGAGCTGCGCTTGATCTTTGTGGTTGAAATAGGAAAGATGTGACATACATGGGGAGCCCACACTGGACTTCTTAAAGTTTAGTTAGAAGGCTCTTACCTCAGTAGCTAAAGAACTGATCCTTGAGGATGAGTTTGGGGTTTTTAAGAAAGAAGCTGATATAAAGCTTGAGGATCTCCTGAGGAAGCATCTTGTGGATAAAGACTGTATAGAGCGAGAGCAGTATCCCAACTACTCCCCATGGCTGGAAAGCCAAGAGATCATCATCTTAATTGGGTGAGACCCATTCTCTAGCTTGGTATCATCAGGTTTGGAGGGTGTCCTCTTTACCTTTCTGCTAGTCTTGTTTTTATCCTTCAACTTCCAAGAATTTAAAACAGTTTTGCTATGCCCAGCAGTTGTTATAAGGATGATCTTGCAGAGCAAGTCAAAGTTGTTTGACATATTTGGGTCTTAGCTGAGATCATTAGGAAGCGCTTGCCTTGACAGAGGTTGGCAGAATGACTGCTTGTACTGTAAGCACAGCTGTCTAAAGCACAGTAGGATTACAGAACTGCTAATGAGGCCTCTGCCTAGGTTGGGGATCCAAAAAACCTCGTTTGTGAAAGCAATCCCATTGTAAACAACCTTTTTTTGTCTCAGTAAATAGACACTAAGTGCTGTGAAATTGCAAATGGTGAAACTGAACTGCGAGGGGTAACATTTAGGGGTAGACTCCTGTTTTGGACAGGCTTCATTACCATTCTGCAAAGCATTAATTCAATAAAGCAGTGTAACAGATCCATTTCTGCAGCGTTTTCAGATGCTATCATATGTTTACTGTACCCTGAATAAGTTATGAAAAACTTTGTGTGGATGAAAAGCTGGCAAGGGCTAGACAAACAAAGTAAAACCATATAAAGTTGACCTTCTTAAGAGTGTAGGCTGATGGAAGGGGAAGAGCGAGCTGCTGGGGTTGAACTGAAGGTTAAGTTTGCATAAGTTGTGTACCTCTCGTTGCTTACACTTCCAACATAAACCTCAAAACACTTGACAGGATTTTCCTTCTTCAGCTCAAAAATGACACTGTAAATTGAGGAAACCCAGTCTCTACAGAAAGAGGTGGTATGTCACTCTTGGTCATAGGCAGAGTTTTTGCTTTTAAGATGTCATTGGTTAAAAGCAGGTATCCTTGGCTTTCACCAGCAAATGGTGAAATGCTCAAATACTGCAGTTAACCCTTGGCAGTTGGATTAGACACTCATTTTAAGCATGAAAAATCATAGCTAGGTGTTACCAGACTTTGAAGCTGCTTTGATGGAAGATCAGAGTTCTGACTTCTCATAAAGCCTCTACCACACAAGTAAGACTGCTTGGAACTTGTATGTATGTCGTTGGTGTAGGATTTGAACTGGAGATGTATCCTTCATCTCCATGTTCTAGACATCAGATGGCCAGACACTTTGCTGGGTAGTTGTATTTATAAGCTTTGCACCCTGCATGGGTATCTTACAATGTACAACTGGTTTCTACCTTTGGGTACCGTGTAGATCCCTCTCCACAGAGCTAGAAATCTCTGGAGCAATCTATGGTGCTAGAATCATAGAATGGTTTGGGTTGGAAAGGACCTTAAGCTCATTCTGTTCTAACCCCCTGCCACGGGGAGAGACACTTCCCATTAGGCCATGTCACCCAGGGCTCTGTCCAACCTGGCTTTGAACACTGCTAGAGATGGAGCATTCAGAGCTTCCTTGGGCAGTCATCTGTTGTTGACTTCATGCAGGAAGATGTGACCATAGCTCATCTCTGTTCCAAAACATAAAGGCAAACTGACTAATAATTGTCTATAAGGTTCTTCAAATGTGCACTAAGGCTCAGCAAGCAGTACTGCTTCGGATCTGTTTCCCTTGAGCATAATGCCCAACACTCAACTTCGTGCCAAACTGCTAAAAACGCGCAGGCCACAAAAGCATCGCTCGAAAGCACAGCATAATGGAACTAATGCTGTGCGTTTTATGGTTGGATAATTAAAGACTGACTTATCCTCTTTCCCTCACAAAATAAGAAAAACTTGCAGAAGCTAATTCCTGCCTGCTTCTGTGAAAGTGTTTCTCAGTGTGCCTCTGGTGGCAGCCTTGTCCATCACTAGGTTTGTGTTTCCAGAGCTGCTGGGCAAGCTCTGCTCCTGGAAAGCAAAGGGCTTTCCAGTTGAGCAGCACTGGATATACACAATGTACTTTGGCCAACAGCTCTTCTGATAAGGAGAAGGGGTGAAATGAGCATCCCCCTATGATACACAAGCCATGTTCTGTGGTGGACCTAGCAGAGGACTTCTTGTCGCATCCATCCAACACAATCTGTTGTTACAACTCTGGTCTTCCCAAGCTGCTACCTTGGCCTGCTGGCTTCAAACCTGGGTTTTCAACCTCCTTCAGTCACCAATTATCTTGTTAGATCTCCTGCCGCTGCATATTTTCTCTTCTCTTTTTCACTGGCCCCTATTCTTCTGTGTGTCCCATACCTGCTTCCAATTTTACTCAGCAAAGCCAAAACCCTCGAGTCTTAAATCCTTATGTCTAAGGCTTGTTGAGCATATGCAATTCAGTTGCTTTTCCTTCTCCCCTCAAAAGCCTTATAATTTGCCTAGGCTTTGGCGATGACAAAAATTAAATTGGACACACAAAGCCATCCCCTGCTCATTAAAATCCCAATTCTAAATCATGGGTCCGAGGCTTTTCAGAGGGGGGAAAAAAAAGTCACCAGAAATTGAACAAAACAATGTGTTTATTCCCATGCTGCTTTCTGAGAAGCAGTTGAATTCACATGTTCCAAAACAACTCTGCCCGAGGCAGACCCAGCTAGCATGCAAACTCCTATCCTGAACAGCCAGGGCTTGGTGAATTTATAAGCAACTGAAAACAGTACTGGGAAGGGTTAGGCAGCATTAATAATATTGTCTAAAGATACGGCTTTGGGAGGAGGGTTATCTCTTGAAAATGTGTCCTTTTTGAAATATAAATGAGAAAATGAAGCCCAGCTGAATTCCCATAAGAACATGAAGGGTTTAATTCAGCCTTGCCACGCTCTTGCGCAGACCTCCACAGACCCCACATCATTCCTGTTTAAACAGCCCAGTATTCTTGAATCCACCACAATAGCACAAAAGACAAATGGAAACGTTTGTGTGCTTGCAAAGTCTCTTTTCTTTAATGGATGCATTTCAGGGGTCATGGGCCATGTGGCCCTCCCTTAGATATACAATCAGGCCCTGAAAGAACATTGTCTGCTGGAGGACTTCCTCTGCCACACCACCCTGCTGAAACAGCATGACAACAGAAGTGTTTCATTATTCAAAGAGCTGCATTCGGCCAACTTTGTAATTAGGACAATGAGGAATACGTATCTCTAAAGCAGAGTGTCTTTTAATAGTTGATTTATTTTTAAGAATGGGTGTGATTCAACAACTTCTTAAAAACTTCATCTCCTACTCTCTGTATCTTAAGGAATAAGCCTGGTGTTGATCTAGTGATTCTTTAAATGGGAAGCTGGAGTTGGGTGACTTCGCTGTTTTGAATGTATTTTGTCAATGTTATCCCAGTGTCTGGGTTCTCAAGACTTGCTCCTTGGCCTCTCTATTACTGGCAGTCTCACAGTGTGTTCGTCTGACTTGTTCAAGCAATGGAGATGTTTCCTGCGAGAGGTCAGTGGCATTTGTGCAGCCTGACATCAGTGTGTGAGCTCTGTGATAGCCAGCATGAACACCTATGTGTTAGATGGGGCTGTGTTCCCCCAGTTTTGGGGGCTGAAGGGGAAAACACCTTATTGTTCTGGGGCTTTTGCTGCCTGGGTAGGGGGTTATGGTGTATTACTTGGTGCTTCACAGTGGGCTTTGAGAGAATGATTTTAAATCTCCATTTCCATTGGTTTGGCTATCATGTGTAAGGGCTGTAGCATATTGGCAACTTCTGCGGTTCAGACTCCCCACAGTGGAGGATCCTTGCCATCCCTCAGCCTGGATGGGAAAGAATGAAGAGACAGTAGTTGTGATGCTCAACTAGGGCTCCTCTTCTGCCTTTGCTGCTCTTTTAATGCCACATCTGTAGTACTGGAGTATGAAGGACCTCTGCTTAGATCCTTTTCTATGCCAGGCCTTTCTGCCTTCCTCTTTCCTTACTAGGAAGTGCTGGTGTGTGAGTAATCCTTTCATACAACACCTCTGGACTCCGTTTCCCAGGCCTGAATTGTGCTGGCAAGCAAGGTATGGTGCTGCCAAAAGGACTGGGCATTGGGGTTTGCAGTAGGGAAGATGAACTGCAGTGTGTGATCTATCTCTGCTAAAATGGTCTTGAGTCTTGGGTTAATTCAGCTGCTTTAGTCCCCATCAGAAGAACTGTCCCTCAATGCTCCCTGAAGCTTTGGCTTCTTGGGTACAGTAGCCAGGCTGTTGCTGTGTACAACTACTATCTGTAAAGCCTGAAGCCCTACATCTCTTCTTCAGTGCATCAGTTTGTCTTTTTCCTTCCTCTGTACTTTCCAAGCTTCTCATGCTCTGAGCCTTAAAAGCAGTTGAGCGTTTAACATTCAACCTGGGATGAACATAGGTGCCAAGCTTTGAGTTGAACGAAGTTGACCATCTCTTTCTCCACTCCTCTAACTAGTCACTTTGAATTCAAGCTACACTTGTTGATGGAAACTTACGTTGCTCTTGGCATTTTGGGTGGGCTGAGTATCTCCCTGACCAGTTCTTGAAGCATCTTGATTGTAATAATGTTCCTCAGTGCTTGGCGTGGGCGAACAGCACTGAACTCCCAACAGAGCTCCATGGTAACAAGCAAAGGGATTAACAAGGAAAATAGCCACTTCTGCTCACTAGCTCTTATAAAATAGCCTTGCAGCTGGAGGAGCAGATGCCTGGCTCAGGTGTGACCTGGGTTCAGACTGAAGTAGCCACTAATGCCATTTTGTGGATCTACAACCCAAGTCTTGTTCTTCTAATAGGCCCCATGTTCTGCTCTGCAGGGCTCCTGTGGAGCTGGAGTAAGTTCAGAAAGGGACCAAGAAATAGCAGGCAGTGAGCATAGTGATAGGCATCCATTTCACCCACACTCCAGCCACTGCGGACTCCTTTGCACCAAAGTAGCTAGAGAACTCTTTGATTTGGATTTCAGTGTGACCATCTTAAGGGTCTTGCCATTACAATGTGGGATGGGGAGCAAAGGACAAAGGTTAATGAAACTGGATTTTCCCAAAGCCACAGGACTCCTATTTCTCATCAGAGGGTGGTGATGGCTGGCAAGTGTTGGTGAGGATTTGTTTGTTTCATCTCCTCTAACTCTGAAATATTTCTAATAGTACATCTTGCACTCTTGAAGCTAGTTGGCTTCTCACTAGTTCCAGTTTGTGTGCGTGAGTGCCACCTAGAAAGGCTTCAACTTCTGTGCTGAAAGAGTTGAGGATCTCCCTTATGTATAGAGAGACCTCTACCTGAAGGTGAACACCAGGTTGGGGGAGGCCAGTTCATGTCTACTGGAAATGCTGTTCAGTGCCTAGAAACTGGCCAGGACTTGAGCTGACCAAGCAACATGAACTATCACAGGTTTTGGAGGCTTTCTGCTAACAGTGCATTGGAAATGTTGTGTTGCTTCAGCCTTTAACGCTCCCGAAGGGAGAAGTCCTTGCACTCATCTTTTACCTACTGCATATGAGAGCTGCATGAATATAATAGAAAAACAATAGGGCCACAAGGCACAGCAACCCGTGAGTTTGGGTACTGAAACCGCAGCCTGGGTTTGGGGTAAATGATGTAGGATCACTTTGAGAAGGGTTTGGGCATCGGTTTCCATCATTTCCAGGCGTTAAACTTGGGAATCTGCACTCCTGAAAGAAACAACCCCTGTAACTGCTCAGTCATTGAGCAATGCTTTAGCTCAAACTTGAGAGCATGTCCCATGTGTAAGCGTGTGGATGCTGGTTTGCAAAGGAAACTGTTGGAAGTCATTCACCCTCTTGGTGGGCCTAACATGTAGGGAGTTAGTGTGGTTCATCTGGCCATGTTCCCATGTTGTGTGGTAGTATGGAGGAGGCTAAGAATAAGCGTGGGCAAGGAAAGGACTGTTTGTGTCTATTACGGGGAGGTGGGGAATGATTTTGAACATTGAATTTCTTATGAACATTGAATTCCTATTGGCAACAGCAGAATCCAGCCACTGATTCTCTTTCTTGTTCCATCATTTTGTTCATTCAGAGTAGAGAAACAGTTAAACCTGAATAATGGGAGCGCGGCTGCTGAAGCATTAATCACCTCTTTCTGACAAGTTAGGGTTTTCCTATTCTTTGTTGTTTCTGGTAATGAAGATCTCCAAGGCTGACTGAAGAGCTGTAACAAGCCAGAGTACTGCTCCCCACTGCATTTTGTTTTAACGTACGTATGACTCCCATCTTGCTGATTAGGGGAGGAAAACGCTACAGATAAGATACTGCTGATGGAAAAGCACTTGGAAGAAAAACCCTTTCTTTATGAGAAACTTAAATGATTTTTCCCTGCTGAATTATATTTGCTTTTCTTAAAATGGCTTTTTTTTAATACTTCGTGATAGCACTTAAAAAACGCTTTATATCTCAAAAGTACTGACTGTGCATTAAATTCTACTGTAGCTATTAGGAAATAAAGCTTCTGGCTATTGGCGGAAAATGAATGGGATGCTTCTGTATTGGAGTCATTTACTACCTGAAACAGTAAAAGATGGGGATCTGGCAGACAGTTATGTAGCCTAAGTCTGACACAGATAGCTAGTAAGGAGACCAATACAGATGGGTATGAGAAGATTGAAATGATGAGCACTAATTCTCTGAGGCAGGTTGCTATTAACATGACTATTTCCTGAGTATTTTTCAGCTGTAGCTCTTGTCTCACTCTTCTACATGGATATATCAAATGGTACATGATGTACCAGGGACTGAGAAATGTACTACAGGGAAGGGATATATCCGCACTGTGATGTGGATTCTTCCCCTAGCAGATACGGGTTTATAACCAGGATTGCCAAAATACAAAGATAGGCACTGGCAGTGAAAGAATGTTATTAGTTTTGCTCAAGATGCTTTTAAACAAGCAAAAAGGGGTTTTTCTTAAGCAAACCTTCTTTGATGAGGGGAAGAAAAGATGTCTTAAAATAACAAGGTTCTTGGCTTAACTGGCATCCTCAGCATTTCATCAGCACTGTGTATTTATGGGTGACAGCTCCTTTCTCCTGAAGGAAGGAAGGTATGGGTAGTGATTACACATCTTGGGTTTGTGTTTTCTTCATTGCCATCACTTTATCCTCTTGTTCAGCTGATACTGATGTCTTGTTAACTTGGTTTATCCTTTTCCCTTTTGGAAAACACTCTTTTCAGTTCTTTTAGCAAACTGAAGAGCAGATTCATCATGAATTCTTATTGTATTTTTATGTCTACCTGCATACATCAAGTGTACCTCCTTCTT
The DNA here is from genome assembly GCF_963264785.1 of Psittacula echo. Classification (NCBI taxonomy): domain Eukaryota; kingdom Metazoa; phylum Chordata; class Aves; order Psittaciformes; family Psittacidae; genus Psittacula; species Psittacula echo. The sequence goes on from NC_137735.1 coordinate 2,691,430, forward strand.
ATTGCTGATTTCTGTGGGGGCACTGTAGCTCTGTATGTCCCTCTGCTTTTCCTCTAGCTGCTATTAGCTGCAAGCAGGAATTCAGCTCTCTTCATGCTGACATACATCAGTAAGTTGTCATTTTCTTGCAGAACTAAAAATCTCTCTGATGTGTGAAGCTGGGTATCCAATGAGCTCAGTGTAGCTTAACCTTCATTTGTGGTACCCTCTTCATCACCAAATGCCCCAACTCTCCTGTTCAATTGTTCCAGGTTCTCCTCTGTGCCATGGGTCTCCTGTATCTTGTTCACTGTCTAAGAGACAGCTTTTGTCCAGTTTCCACCTCCTAGAAGGTGGATTTTTTTTACTGATCTAAATGTGGTTTTATACACAAGCATCTGCTTATGGTGTTTCAATCTTGCTCTACCTGGGAGGATGGTTAATTATGACGTCCCTGATGTACACAGTTCCTTTAGGAGCTGGGCTAGTGCTCATCAGCAGTGGTACTTGACTCTGAAAACAAAGCAGCTGGAAGCTGAGCCTCTTAAGAAAGCCTAATTGCATAGAAATAGGAGTAGCTTTGCCTTCACCTTCCAAAGGCAAGAGGTAACAGCTCTAGCTCAAATTAATCAGTCTGTGCATAGATCATCAAGAAAGTGTATTTCAAGTTCAACAGAAGCTCTTTAGAAGATTGGGGTCTCTACAACATAAGTATTTCCCCATGAAGCAGAGGAAAATGTGTCTGTTAGCAAAATGCGTCTGTAAAAGTTCTACTAGAGATCCCAAAGCTTGGTCTGGGAGATAGGTGACTTCATCCATGCTCAAATTCCAGCTGTGGGGGCTCTGTTGCCATCCTATGCCATATGAATAGTTAGATGGATCCTGATGCATTGATGCTGCACTGTTGCCTTCTCCCAAAACGGAAGGCATGATGCCTTCCACTACTTCCACTACTGTATGTAGTAGTGCAAAGACTCTTGGAGAAGAAGAGGTCTGTGCATGTTAGCTGTTAACCTGACTCAATTCTTTTACCTGCACGTGAACTTTGAGTGGAGAGCATTCATATGCCATGAATGCACCGTGGTCACTTGGTGTCTCCAGCTTTGCAGATGAAAGAATCTGAGAACAACATCCTTTTAGAGTCTTAAAGGATATGCTGATAGAACACATGAATATTCATCCATGGAGGCAGGCTGTGCATCTTGGAGAATGCAAGTTTATTTGCTTGCTTGGATGACTGCTTGACCACCACTTGCAATGGGAAATATGAATTTGGAGAGCAACTAACAGAGTGGCTCCAGTGACTGCAGGCAGATGCGATGTGGGGCAGGCTCTCCCCAGTGCTTGTTTAATGATTCTGTTTCAAAGGCTGAATGCAGGAACACGGCTATGTGTGCACATCCTCTGTAACCCTTGCAAGGCCTTTGACTGCTGGATTCTCACTTAATTGTAAGTTCTAGTTATACCGAGTGGGTTTGTGTGAAAGAACTGGGGGGGAATGTTGAAAATAGCATCCTTGGGAAGGTCCTGGAGGGGCAGCACTGCAAGTTTGATCTCGCTTTTCACTTCTGATGGGTTTTGGAGGCTTTTAAAGCCTTTGCTTGAGTGTATAAAAGCAAAGAGTACTGCTCTTTGCCTCCATGGAGTGAGAAAGAGTGACCTTGATCCCCATTGTAATAAGCCATCCATCAGCTCTTCACACAGAGTTATTGCTGAGATGGGGTGATGGGGTCTGCTCTACCTGACTGATCATATGGAAGGGCAGCATTAAATACATCTGTAATACAACTTCAGATAAAACATGCTGTATGAATGTGGGTTTAGCTGCATTTACAGTCAAACTGAGAGCCAGCCTGGCACTGACAGCTTAAAAATGAATCTATGGTAGGAGCTTTTTGTATGCTGTCTTACTATTAATAAATAAAATTGGTTTTCTCTATCCAAGCACTAGCAAAAGCAGAGCAGGAGATTAAAAGAAGTTAATACCCACCTCACTTTGCCTGAAAACCTCTTAGAAAATACAGTTCTGCATGATGGACTGAATTATTTACAAGTCTTTCACTGCTGCTTGGATGGGAAGAATAAAGTGATTCTGTGACTGCCTATAGGTCCTTCCGTAAGGGTGGGTTTAGAAGTCTTAAGGTAAACCATTGTAGTTGTTCTAGTCACTCATACCTCAGGTAACAGTGCTTCCGAAATCAGGAAGCAAGCCTGCTTGTGAGGTTTACTTATTAGAGTACTGTGATGTTAGTAAGGCTTGTGTTAAATGGCCACTAGTGATGATCTTAATGAGGGTGTTTGAAATTGCCACTGGAAAAGTATAAGGCAGTTAGTGTTTAAAACAACATTCTAATACCTGCTTGCATTACTGGTCATTATATTAATACAGAAATACTGGTATCATCTGAGCACTTGAAATTAAATTTGCCTTAAGGGTCCCCTCAGGATGAGGCAGTATAGAATATATCTATTACACAGTACTCAAAATATCCTGTCTAAGGTATCTGAAATTCCCTGTGGGTTAGCCAAGCCTCTGGCTCATCCCATGTGTTATTGCAGCAAGAATCTGCTAACCAAAACCAGCCTGATCCACTTAAACCAGCTCTTCCCTCAGTGCCACTGGCCATTTTGGGCTCTCCTCTTGAACAATACACATGGCCTTCTGGTCCCTCATCTTCTGGGGAGACTGTGGGAGGAGGGAACATCATTGTGGCTTGTGCTGCAGAGCAGAGGTGCTCCCTGTTTACCTTTCCTCTGTCAGTGCTGGGGAGGCTTTGGGATGCTCTACTCTGCCTATGAGCACTGCTCACCTGCAAAATGTGAGGGAGGATGGCTGTGTTAAGGAAGATTTACCTTTAACAGGACATCCCCTTCACAGAGTATAAGGCAGATGAGCTGCCTGTGGTTGCACATCTTGCATGAGCCTTCAGTTAACTAATGCACCCAGATGTGTCAACCTAACGCATTCCTCCCATCTCTGGCAGCGGTGTTTCTTTCAAACCAAACCAACTTTGAGATGAAATGCAAAATAACTCTTTGAAATTAAAGCTTCTTAAGCTTAAAGCGCTCCTAAAGTCATGCTGGGTTGCAAGATAGGTCTGAGTTTGCAACACCCCACCCCCCCCCCCCCCCCCCCACTAAGAAGTCTCCCATGTGAGTAGTTTCTGCTTATTAAAAAGCTAAAGTTAACCCCTAGGATAACACCCCCATGTACAACCAGAGAACAAATTTATCTCTTTCTAAGGCACTGAGTGTTTAATTCTTACAGACTCTCCCTTGGGACACTTGGCAATTTATAGCAGATCTGAGACTCTTTTGAACCTGGGCTCCGGCAACTCTTTCTGGCTCAATGTCCAGTTTCACATCTTGACTAACTTCTAACTTGGAGTGTGTGAAAGCAAATCCAGAACTTATCCACTCACAATCCAAAGGAGGCTGGAGTTCAGGCCCACTTCAGAGGGCTCTTAGTCGAGCAATCCTGCTTTATGGGTTGGATGGCCAAATCATACTACAAGCCTGTAGGCTAAGGTGGTGTCGTAGAGGAGCATGAGAAGTGGCTGTGATAATGATGTGTGAGGTTGGCAAGGTTGCAAGGGCTGAATCCTGTGAGATTACACACATGAAACTTTGCTATGAAGCAACAGATGTCACAGCAAGGCCAGCAGGAATGCTGGCCAGAACTGAGCAGAGCACACCATACGTACCTCTTCTGGACTTTGTTGTGTTGGCTTACAAAAGCATGGTTGTTGTATGGTGGTTGGGGCTCCCCTTCAAGCTGTCCTTGGCTCTTCTGGCTGTACAAACATGCCATCCCCAGAAAAGCCTCTGACACTCAAAGGCTCTCATGCTGGGAGATGTCAGCTCTCAAAAATGCTTTTTTAGGAGGGAAAAAAAGCAGAACTCTGCAATTAAATTCAGTCCAATTCAAGATGTGCAGAACAAGAATCCTATGGCGCAGGACAAAGCGGGACATGCTGTGCTGTGTATTCTGCTGGGGTTTCCTTTCTTATTGAATGACTTAACAGAAAGAAGTCATAACCCCACTCTGTGTTCTGGAAGAGTTAACTTTGCAGCACAGAAACAATCCAGCACAACAGAATGACTGCATGGAGCGCAGCATAGCAATCCTTTTGCTAAATGGTGGGGTTTGCAGAGTGCCTCTCTCTAGAAAGAAACTCTTATGTTACTGTGGGGGTCTTTTAGATGTAGCCAAGTCCATTTTGACTAATTCAAGATGTTTCATAATGTGTGACCTTGCTACAGACTGCATTAAAGTGCAGCTATCTATTGAAATGGCCTTAGTCATCAGCTTGGCTTTGGCCACCCCAGGAGCCAAGGGTCTATGTGCAAGGATGTAGTGGGCAAAGGGAGCTGGATGTGAAACACTTGTCACTAACAAAGTAAGGGAGCAAAATGGGCTGCATTGTGGTTCCTACCTCTAGCAAAAACACCCTCAGGTTGTCGAAGTGCCTTTTGGTTTTACTTGGAGACATTACCAAGAGGGAAATAACCAGACAGCTTATTCGGCTCCAGCTAGAGAAGTGAAACACCACAGGAGATGGATGAGGGACCCATTCAGAGGCAAGGGTATAAACAGGGGTCAAGAAAGGTGTTGGTAGAACTGGTGTCCCATGCTCTTGAGAAGATGAGGAAAAGCTTTGTATTGGGTTTAAACAGTAAGGTTTTGGCAGGCAGGGCTACAGGGGTGCCAGAAGCTTCCCCTTTGTTCAGTTGAGCCAATGCCAGCCAGCTCAAAGAAAGACCCACCACTAGCCAAGGCTGAGCCCATAAGTGACAGTGGGAGAGCCTCAGGGATAATGGATTTAAGAGGGGGAAAGGGAGAACAGTGCAATAACAACTACAGCTGGAGAAGACAGGAGTGAGAACATGTGAGAGGAGCAGCCCTTTAGATCCCAAGGTCAATGCAGAACGGGGCAGGAGGTGTTCTAGGTACTGGAGCAGAGATTCTTCTACAGCCCTTGGTGTAGACCATAGTAAGGCAGGCTATGCCCCTGCCTTCAGGTCACACAAAGGTGTGTTAAGATTTGGGTTTATTTCTGATTATCGTGCTCTGATTTTATGAGTAATAAATTAACCTGTTTTCCCCAAGCCCAGCCTGTTTTGCCCGTGATGGTGACTGATGAGTGATCTCTCCCTTATCTCAACCCATAAACCTTTCGGTGTATTTTTTTTTTTCTCTCCCCATCCAGCTGAGGAGGGCAGTGACAGAGTGGCTTCGGGCACTTGGCATCCAGCCTTGGTCAATACACCACACAGCCCAAATGACTTTGGGTTCAAATTAAACAAGGGAAGTTCAGGTTAGATATAAGGAAGAAGTTCTTCCCTGTGAGGGTGCTGAGGCGCTGGCCCAGGGTGCCCAGAGAAGCTGTGGCTGCCCCATCCCTGGCAGTGTTCAAGGCCAGGTTGGACACAGGAGCTTGGAGCAAGCTGCTCCAGTGGAAGGGGTCCCTGCCCATGGCAGGGGTTGGAGCTGGAGGAGCTTTAAGGTCCCTTCCAAACCCAGACCAATCCGGGATGCTATGATTTCTCCAGGATCAGTTTGAGTACTGTGATTTTGGGGTAAAGGCTACAGAAATTGGGGGAAATCTGACAGCAATTTCAAATGAAGATGAACTGATCTACAGAGGTTTTTCTGAAGAGTACTTGCTTTTGTCTGCACCTGGTTAGATCTCTCTGGAGATTGATGGATTGCTTTTATTGAGCACCTTAACATCTATTACAGATATTCTGCTGCGTTTAAGCGTGTTGCATTCACTCCATGTGCATCTGGATAGCTGGAAACCTCAAGAGCAGGCTTTGCAGGCCTGCTCCTTTAATACTTCTAAGAACCGAATGCTGCGAGCAGAGTGTGTTTGTGCTGGGGATGTTGTGACACTCAAGTGACACCCTTAATTGGGCTGTGCCTTATAGACAAACTTGTTCAGTAATAGAACACAGCTTCTCTTGCACACAATTCCAAACTTTTTAAGTATTTAATGATAATTATTATTATTCTCCCTTATCCCTTTGAGCCAGGAAGCTTGAAGTGATTGTGCTGTTCTCAGCTGTACTTTTTCCTCCCTGCTGTTCCTGGTAGGAGTAGCCTTTCTCCAAGAAATAGCCCCTCCAAGGGCAATAAAGGAACAGGGACGAGGGTGCCAGGCTTATCCAAGCAAGAAATGAGCCATAGGGCATTGAGAAGATGAAGGATCACCCAGATGCGCGGCTGGGACTGGAGAGACCTCAATTTTGCTCCTATTGCTCTATTCCCCTCTTGAATTTGGGCTTGTGGCTTTATCTCTGCTTCAGTCTCCTCCAAACCTTTCCTCTTTGAAAGGGAGTAAGGAGAAGCCCATGCAGGAGCTGAGGCACCTCAGGAGATGCTGAAAAGATGAGCTGCTTTTGGACATTATTATCTGCTCTTGTGGCTTTGTTCCTAGCATCCAAGCAAGGCCCCTGGGTCTGTCCCTGGACATGGGTAATTGTTAAAGCTGAGACAGAACATGGCCAGCACAAACAGCTTCCCTTGGCCAGCCCAGCCAGGAAGCCGCTGAGTGAGCGCTTCCCCTTGGAGCTCTTTCCGGAGGCAGGGGGTCTTCCTGCATGGGGATGCCAGCCCTTTCCAGGCTATATTTGGAGGATCCGTGCAGCACAGCCCTGTGTAACTCTCGCTGCATTGGTCCAGCCTTGGACTGCTGCAGTGAAGAGGAGAAAACCTCACTTACGGGTTAGGATGAAGCAGCAGGTCTGCAGGAGGCAAGGTGGTGGAATAGCCCATGGCCATGGTGTGGCTTCTCCCAGCAGAGGTGGTGATAGCAGGGCTGATATCTTCATCCCTATCTATTGGGCCCTGAATGGCTATATCCCAAGGAAGTGAGAAAAGGCTTGAGGATTGCATTACTCAGCAAATATGACTGCCACTGATTGAGTTGTCCCCATGGCATTGCTTCAGAGTACAGTGAAGTATCTGGACTGTGACAGTTCAGGTAGCAAACTAGCACTGATTTTGGATGGAGAGGCTGGAGGCAAAGCTATCAGCAGGAAATCTGCTCAGCTTATGTCTTTGTGCCTTCCCCTTGGGATAAGAGGCCCTGAGGAGGCTGTAAAGCAGATGGTGAGAGCTTGACCTAGTGCAAGTTGGCTCTTATTGTTTTCAGACTCACTATTAGTGTGACGAAGTGACAGGGGTTAGTGGTGGCCTTGGCAGTCTTGGGGTAAAGGCTGGACTTTATGGTCTAAAAGGTCTTTCCCAACCTACTTGAATCTATGATGGTAAAATAGAAAACAAGATGTATTGAAGTGGGTGAGCATCCTGTGGGTCAGATGGGGCACAGTGTGGTGCAGAATGCAGCTGGGGATGAGGTCTCTGCCCTGTGGAGCTGCAAGGTGGATGAAGGAGAATGCGGAGGGCTTTGGTATACCCTGGAGAGCTCCAGTGCTTGTTGGTCCTGCAGCTTCATTCATACTCCTAAAGCAGGTACACAGGCAGCAGCTCAAGTTGGCCAAGACTGGGATTCCCAGCCCTCTCCAGCTCTCAGGAGTATGGGTTGGCCGGGAGCTGTTCATGAAAAGTACCTGGAACCCACCCAGAAATTGCTGGTCTTAAACTTATGGAGAGCTTCCAGCTCTAAGGAGCTGGCTCCAAAGCAATGCAGGTAGAAAAGGGTTGCTGTCATGTTTTCCTGTGCCAAGGAACTGCGTTCCAAGACTGTAATGGTGTTAAAGACAGCTTTTGGCAGCCTTGGAGTCTCTTGGATATTGGAGGATGCTCTGGTCATCTTGGACAGATGTGGTGTCCCCAAACACTTACCAGGACTCCAGTACTCTTCTCACATCAGCATGACAGTCAGGCAATGGGAATACCACGCTGAGGGCACTGTCTGCTCAAGGAATATGAAAGCCCCTGCTGTGAAGTGCAAGAATTCTACTTTACAGGTAGCCTTGTTGCTTCCCCTGTCCTGATCCCACTCCCCAATCACCCTGTTCTTAGGGATGGTTGATTGGAAGCATGTCTGTGTGTATTTCCCCCTAATAGGGAAGCCTCTACCTGCAGGAAGCCTGCTTCAAAGCATCTTGGCTCCTTCCCCCATAGTGCTAACTGTTCTGTTGTTCTGGGCTGCCGTGCTTTGTGCCTTCTGACAACCTCTTCCAGATGGCTGTAATCACTGTGCAAATCACCTCGCTCTGGAGCAGAGGTGCTATTGCTTCATCAAGCACCAAGTTTTTGGAAGTCTTTTGTGTTAGCAGCAAGTATTCTGTTGGGATAATAACTGGACAATTTAACTCCCAGCTTTAGCTCTGTGGTGCTCTCTGATAATCCATGCTATCTTCATTAAACTGTGCTCCAGTGTCATTACTGGGGCGTGATTTACGGAGCAGACTGGAACATCAACTTGTGTTATTGAGCTAAATTTGCTTAACCTACCTAAAATAGTCTGTCGAAGTTGTGTTCCTCCAGGCCACCACTAATTCTGTTTGTGCGGCTGAAGATCTGAATGACTGTGTGTGGTCTAATCTCCCTTTGATTTAGGGTCTCTTGGTTACTGGAAGTGCAGTGAGGAGTTTCTGGCTTACGCAGACAATAACAGAGGAAAAGCACTGTGACCTCTGGTAGGCAAGGAGAGGCATCTTCATGCTTGGCATCACTGGAGGTCAGAAAGGTAACAGGGATGAACAAGGTCAGAAACAGCTTCTGTACAAGGGATAATGCAAAGTTAGATTATCTCCAACTTGAAAAAGGTCACAAGGTAAGAGACTGGAGAGTGCAGACCAAGGTGGGAGATGAAGGTACATTAAAGATCTAGCAAAAGAAAACTCTTCTTGTGCACTGTGCTAAGCTGTGGAGCTCCCTGCTGCAGGGTTTTGGAGATGCTGAAATGCAGATGACCTCAAAGAATGAATGAACTCTTCAGTGTAAGGGTTACCATGCCCATCATCAGCAGTTCCTATTGTGTTCAAAGGTAATGTACTGATAGCAGCAGTGCTCCAGGCCTTAGTTTTCTCTGCAGAACCAAAACCTTAATGGGATGTTTGTGTGGGAAGCAGGGCCCACAACTCATGGATGTTGTAAGGAAGATGGGCTGAGTCTTTACCTTTCTTCTCCAGTTCTTACTAAGCTGTTCTTTGTTTTTCATATTGCTAAACTCTTTCCTCATAGTTTCTGTTGCTTGTTGATGATCATAACCCTTCTTATGGAGGAAATGTACCAGGTGAACCTCTTAGTCTATCAGAAAGTCAGATAATAACCTTGAATCTGGCTAGGATGGTGCTCTCAGCACTTCAGTATGCTTTGTGGGACTAGTTAGTGATTTCAACCTTTTTAATGAGTGAGGCTTGACAACAGTCTCAACCCACACCAGATGTAGGCAGTGATAAGCTTGATATAGACTGAAATCAACTGCTAATTGTGCTAAACTGTTCAGAACTGGGGCATGTACCTTGGGCAATAAGGGATAGGGTTTTAGTAAGACTATGAACTGCTCTAGAGCTGTCAGATCTTTTACCTTGCTTGGGATAGAGCTTGAAACCTTGGTGGGTTTTGATATTGAGACAGAACCAGCCTGTTTCTGGTGAGAACAAGAATTCCTTCTGCAGTCTGCTGCTGCTGGGGGACCAAAACGTGATGCCTAAGCAGGCTGCCTGAGGAGAATAGCTCATGGTGAAGATAGATACACAAAGCTGGGTAGCAAACTGGGGTCAAGTCTTCGGTGAGGATTTCTTAATAGGAGTGATTTATAAGAGCCTAATTTGTAAGTATGAACCAAGATGGAATATCTTCATCCTTATCTATTGGGCACTGAATGCCTGTATCCTAAGGAGGTGAGAAAAGGCTTGGGGAGGTTGTATTACTCAGCAAATGTGACCACCATTGGCTGTTAGTACTTTGTAATCCCCATGGCATTGCTTCAGAGTACAATAAAGTATCTAGACTGTGATAATTCAGGTAGCAATCATCAAAATAGCGTGACTAAGCAAGAGAGGAGTCTTGGAGCTCATGCTGACAGAAGATGGCTGGCAGTTAACTGCTGTGGTGTTCTTAGTGTATAATCAATAAAATACTTGTAATGGCATGCAAGCCCTCTATTCAAATGCTCTGTGGGTATCTGCTTTGTGTCTCCAGGCTGAAAACAGCCTGCCTGAGTTGCTCCCTTGATTTGCTCCCCTCTTTCACCAGCTGGCAGCATTACAGCCTGTTGGTAGCTTAGTCTGACAGTGAAAGATCTGAAGGAATTAAGTTCATGTCAACCATGACTTAGGTGAGGGGAGATGGACAAACATCCTGAAATAACTTCACAACCAAGAAGATGAAGTAGATGTAATGCAACTTCATACCTAAATCATTGTTTTGGGGATGAGCATTGCTTGATGTACAACATGTGTTTGGCATGGTTGTATATAAAGGCAAATATACTTGCAGGAATTTTTGGCAAGGTATCTTCTATGGATTAGCAGATTGAGTGCCTGGAAGGGGATGGAAGGCCAACCTCTTGCTGCCCTGCAGGCAGGTTGATCCAGGAAAGGCATCATTGAACCTTTCTTTCCCTAAAGCTTAGAGCAGTATGGAGTTACAGTAAATATGATCACTTAAGGACATCCTCCACAGCATCATGCAGTAGTTGGCTTAATAACATCAACTCTGTGACCCCAATTCTCACTACTTCTCTGGTTCCCAGCAGATCTCAAGTTCAAGATCTCAATGTTCAGACACAAAATGATCCGAGGCTGGCGCTGTCTTGGGGAAAGAAAATGCTGCAAATAGAGGAGTTGTCCCTAGCTCCGAACTAAAATGTTCTTAGAATCAAAGTGCTGTCTACCTTACCAGGGTGTAAAGATACCCTCTTGTGGGAATAGCAATTCTGCAGGCTGATCATCTGAGTGTAGCTGCCTCTCTTTATAGCAGCAGTTTCTCAGATACCAGCGATTTTCAGATCTGAGATGCATCTTTCTCAGTCTTGTGTTTTTATCAGGCAAAGGAGCAAACCCCTTAAACTACCAAGAGTATTTGGCTTTATTTACAGGCCAAATGGCTGTCTTGTAGTGGGTGTTAAACCAATGCAAGGGAATATTCCCTCCCTATAATGGGGCAATGGGTTCAAACTTAAACAAGGGGAAATTAAGGTTGGATATAAATAAGAATTTCCTTACTGTGTGAATGGTGAGGCTCTGCAACAGGCTGCCAAAGGAAGCTGTGAATGCTCTGTTTCTGGCAGTGTTGAAGGCTGCAGGTTAGATGGGGCTTGGAGCAACCTGCTCTAGTGGAAGGTGTCTCTGCCCGTGGCAGGGGGTTGGAACTGGATCATCTTAATGTCCTTTCCAATCCCAACTATTCTATGATTTTAAGTGAAACCCTTGTTTTAGTGGTTCTGGTGCTGAGAAATCAGGAATTATAGTGAGGCTCCTTCCTTGTGGATGCTTCACAAGAAGAGGAAGGACATGGTGTTGTGATGGAGCTGTCCTCCTGACATGCTTCAATCTCTCTTCTTGTGTGTATCAGCTGCTGCATCCTAGGACTTCAGGACCATTCCTCCTCACTGTGAGGCTGGCAAAAGGGCAGGACACAGCATATGGGAGCTCCTGAGAAGGGAACTACTGTCAAGTTACACTCTGCTTTAATCTGAGTCTTTTCTGCCTACTTTCTCAGGATTCCTAGCCAGGAGCCAGTCTGTCTGTGAGAGGAAACCATCTGAATGGATGACAGCATGCCAGCACTTCTGTAGGTGGCTCTTTGAAGTCTACTTGTTATCTTCAGCTAGGGCACCCAAGAAATATCTAGCAGTGAAGGACAAGGGGTAGGTGTTGTAATTGCAGCTGTCTGCAGAACAGGATCTGCGGCTTGACATACACAAGTCTGTTACGGTGAACGATTCTGAATGCAGCTCTCAAACTGGCAAATAAGGGTTGGGATTTGTCAGGTTGGTGTACAAGTCTTGTTTCTGCTCATTGTCGGGGAAGAGCTCTACAAGATCTGTCACATAGTTCTGTAAACTCAAGTGGAGAAGGAGGAAAGGGGAATATGGATATGCTCTCTAAAAAATAGATTAAAAAAATGAAGTGATGGAGTCTTAGAGACATTAGCTTGAAGTCTTCAAGCTTGGCTGGACACTGTGGGTTTGCCATAGAGCACCAAGACTGAGTGTGAGCTGAAATTACTTGGATGGATTATGAGCTCTTGCATAGATAAGAAAAGCTTTCAGTTGTCTTGGGGTGTCTGTGTATCTGAACATGGTTGAATAGTTGTGAGCAGTTGTAATGTTTAAGAAATGAATTCTACATTGAACATTTTGCATCCATTTTCATGCAGGGATTTTTCCTGTGACAAGGAAGTAATTTTGCATTGTTCTGGCACAGGGCTGAAGGTAAGACGCTGAATTCAGAGATGAGCCACTTGTTTCTCTTGCAAATCTCTGCTATTAAAAAAACATTGACCACACCGAACCCCCTTTGTTTGCTATATGGCAACCTGTAGGTTTTTCCAGTGTGTGTAGGAATAATGCTGTCCTAGGAGAGGATGACCAAGCCGCAGTCTTGACTGGCTTAATAGTTGAAAACCTTCTTGTTCATGAGCCAGAATCACCTTGCTTGGTTTTGCTCCGTTTCTTCCCAGTTCTTCTGTCTCAAAGCCTGTCCTCAGTGGTTTTCAGGTCAGTTTGCTGAGAAACCATAAGAATTTTATTGCTTGCTCTCAGTATCCTCTTTATCTCTGCCAACAGTGCTGGAATGAGTGATTCCAGCTGCAGGCTCTAAATCTACCTGCCCAGGGCTTCATGCCAAGCAATGGAGCTGAATTATTAAAATGCCAACTGTTAATGTAGAGCTGCTTGGTTATGGGTATGAACGGGACAAATGTGAGGCACAAACCAGGCACAGAATCTTGCTGTCTACCTGGAATTTTTCACGGAACAGCTTCTCCTTGAAGCTTTTATAGAGTGGCAAGCAATTTCAAGCATCCTCAATTGGGTATCAAATGCTTAAGAGTTTCCCTTTTGTGTCTTGCAAAGACTAAGAAAGCTACAAGCCTCCAAATCATTCTGAAACGGTTTATCCCTTTTACAAAGGGTTGTAGAAAGCAGACTTCATCTGTCAGTTGGATTTGATGATCATTGTAGGTCCCATCCAACTGCAAATACTCTCAAGAATGGTTTGTCCAACTGTTTATTCCCTCTTATAGGGAAAATGAAGTATGAGGCTGGTGTTAAAGAGGGGAAAAAAAACCCAAAACCAACCAGTGAGGTGGTGTTTGATGAAGGTGCAGATGGTTATCACCATCTACCAGCCTCAGCTAGGTATATACGTTTCTCTGCAGACCCTTTGAGTTCCTGCAGAAGGTTTCTTCTGAAAGCAAGCTTGGTCTTGCTGTTGCTCCAGTTAGGAAAGCCTTGGGTTGAGTGAGAAGTGGTTGGTTCAACACATGCCATGGATAGCTCGCTGTGGAATGGTGAACTGAAAGGCAAGGTCAAGAAGGAAAGCCCTAAGAGTCAAGTTCACTTCACCTACACTTAAAACACAGCTTCAGAGCCTGACTACTTGCATTAACCAACAAAGCACAAGTGTGTGCTTGAATAAGAAGGTTATTTGTAATGCTTTCAGACTCTTTCCTGCTTGGCCTTATACTTTGTCACTATTCACAGGGGGAGTAGCAAAGTTCCTGATGGCATCAACAGTCTATGGCATTTCATGCAAAAATACAGGTACTGAGCTCCTTCATAATAGCATCAAGGGATTTATTTATCCAGTTCTCCGGGGGGTGGAAATGCTACTGATCCAAACTAGTTTTAAGAGCAAGTCCTAATAGCTTACATATTTGAGTCAAGCTTTTAACATCAAGAGAGGTTGATTTTGTTTAATATGGCATTAGGGAAAATAACTTCTGCATGGGAGGTGGATTACAAAATGTTGACCTTGCTGTTGAGGGGTGCTACTAGTGTTGATGCTGGAGTGATGTCAAGGTCTGCGTGTACCACCATCCTAAACCATGCTGGGTGGTGGTCCCTCTGCACCCACATCACCTGCCTGTGTGTGGAAATAGGTAGAACTCTGGCTTCATCTTCAGGCAGTGGCTCCTGCAGTCTGTTATGCCACTAATCATCAAGCAGTTGATTAAGTTTTTGATTGAGAGCACTATTTTAATGGTCTGTGCTTCAGTATGTGCATATCCAGCTACTACTTTCATGCTCTAATTAGCTCTGAAAGGCTGACTTATAAATGGGAATATTTCTCCCCTGTATCTCTAGGGCTGGAATAGGATGGAAATCTTTTATAATTATAAAACTTGAGCTATTTTATTGACTTTTTCTTATACGTATAAATGCTGCCTGGCTGCTCTGTGCTAGAACATTTTCTACCAAGGAAAGTGGTGGAGGCGGCTAACATCTTAGTTCTGCAAATGACCAAAGTGTGCACGTTCATTCCTTAGTGGAGACAGAGGACTGCAAGCGAGGCAGCTCTAAGCTCATCCTTTAGTGCCCCAAACCAAACTGAAGCTGCCATTAAAAGGGTTTTGTCCTATCTGTATTGTTGATGTGCATTGGTAACTACTACAGCTTCCACTTAACAGTAGGAAAACAGTTCCCCTTGCTGTTTTCTTACAGCAGCCTGGAAGTTGTGTTTGTGCTAATGGTGGGGTGGTGAAGCCATGAATTGTTCTGCCCAGAGCTGAGATTAAGCTTGGCTTAATCTGAGCATCTATTACTAAATTCGGTTCTAACACAGCTTTATTGCTGGTGGGGCCTTCTGCTCACCAAAAACCTCTGTAGGTAGTCCAAGAGGTAACCCAGTAGGGACCAGGTGCTGGCATTTGCTTTCCTTTCCTCATCTGTTAAGATGAGCTGAGTCCCAAAGTGTTGCTCCACTGTTGCCTGGTGCAGTTGCATTAGCTTCTACCATTACTTTACTTGTTTTGGAGGGTGTCTACTTAAAACTGATGTTGCTTTGAAGTGATGTGCTCTCAAACCTGAGCAGATGTGATAACCCATGGGTATGGGAATACCCTCTGCTCCTGATGAATCCACAGAGGATACATTGCCCATTCTCTAAGGACCTGGACAGGGACGATGCCTTTCTCGCACTCAGTTCTGACCCTTTGGCTACCTGACATGTTTATTGAAATGCCTCTTCCATCACATTCTCTTTCCCAAATATCCAGTTCTGGTCCCAGTCTGCAGTGTCAAAGATGGAGGTGTCAAGCTGTAATCCCTTGGAAAAAACAGTGCATCCCTGCTACTTGTACCCTACTGTCCCATCACTGGGAGAGGGTGGCCCTCGAAGAAGAGAAAAGAGAGGGGCATTTCATGCAACTTCATTCCAGTCAAACAAGCGTAGCAAACTGAATCTAGCTCAGCAGCGAGTAAAACACTGTTTGGGCTTTGAAGCTTGTCGTGGGACATTTGAGGGGCTTTTTCAGTTCTTGTGTGTTTGCTGCTAGCAATTGTATCTGCTCAGTGAGATGAAAGGTGTCATCCCGAAGTGTGAAGCATCTTCAAAACTGCATCCCAGATGATGATCCCTTTTTGTGTTAAGAGTGGGGATTTTAGCTTGTCTGGAAGCTGTTACAGCAGCTTCCGACTACCAGTTCCTCTGTGCTGTGAGTCCTTGTGAACCTGCTGCTGAGTCTTTGCCTGGGCAATGGTGGTCTTTGTTAAGCTTGTTTCCATTTCTGCTGTTTCCCGTGTGGTTTTGCTTGGCATGAAGCTGTTCTGCTGCCTGGTGCCCTCCTCTTCTTGGCCATGAAGGTTTCAGGTAAATATTTACATCCCTTTCTGTGGTGTGATCTAAGTGGATGTGTTAGGCAAGGGCTTTGCAAGTGTGCATAGCTAAGACTGAAGGTTATTCCTTATTGCATCTTCAGATGTTGCTGAGTATTCCTGTTTTTATCTGTTGCCCTCAGTTGTGTAATTCCTTATTGCTCTATTACATGACATCATCTGGATCTGCTGCTCTAGTCTGTTCTTTGAGCTCCGTAACACGTTCAGCTGAGTCTTGGGTAAGGGCTGCAATTTATGTCTAAATCCTTTAGAGTTCTGCAAATAAATAAGCGCTGTGCTAAAGCCCTCAGTGCCAGCACGCTGCCTCCAGCAGCAGGGAAAACGTTCACATTGTCTGAGTGGCTGCACACTGCAGAAGACAGGCTGGGTTCCCAGTGCCTGCTCTAGTAACTGAGGGGGTTTTGGGTTTAGATTGTGCTCTTGCACAAATAAACGCCTGGCAAGTGTGTTCTCGACTGGAATCAACAACCTCTTCATGCTCGGAGGCTGAAGTCAGCTATTGAGTGGTGGCTCTGTGCAAATCTATTGTGTTTAGCTCTGATTGAGACCTGCCCTGCTCGTTGTGCTTGTAGGACTCTTTGGGCAGTTGTAACGTCATTTAAGGGTAGGCTTTTCCCATGATCTTACCAACGTAGAAAGCAAAGCAATGGAAAATCATCCTCTGAATGTCACCTCTTAAGTGGCACGGCCAGGTTTGCTAATCCTGTTGTACAAGTATATTGTGTTCTGTAAGGATTATGTGCTGCTTCTCAGGCATGTTCTAGCAGGAGGGAGACGGAGCCTGGGTGCTCTGATCCTTGGTAGACTTGGGTCCAGGGAGCAATGACACAAGCAGAGACACTTTGCCCTCTTGTCAATGAGCCATGAAATAGAGACAAAGCCCCATGGAGACATCCTCTGTTTAATTGCAACAGAAAGGTAAATTGACACTCAAGTGTTGAAGTGGCAGGCTGAAGCTTAAGCTGCTGGTTGAAAGATAGATTTCAATCCTATGTTTCCTTAGAATAACCCTTTCTTTTAGACCAAAATAACCATGACCAATGTTCCTCCAATCTCTGGTTCAAATCTTGCCCTTGGGTGGAACATGCTCAGGGACCCAAGGACAGACCAAAGCTGTAAGACCAATGAAGTCCATATTGCTCCTCCCCTGTGCTGCTCTTTCTGCATCATCCCCCTTAGCTCCCTTCAGCTTTCCTACCCTATTTAGGTGTGATCAATATCTCCTTTCCTATAAGAGGTGAAAAGACTTGAGATGGTGTTGGTGTGTTGTAGGACTCCAAGGTCTGGATTAGATAAGGCTTTGTGTTGGCTCTTCCATGGGGAAGTAGCTCTTTATCAGACCTCCAAATGTCTCTCTTGCTCCCTTTGTGTCGAAGTTAAGCCCAGCTAGTGGGGATCTAAGTCTAACAAAGCCTTGTCTTAGTGTTGTGCCCTTATCTTGCTGGTAAGGTGTGAGTTTGGTTCATCTCAGGCTGCCTGATCTCAACCATGGCTTGTGAAAATAGGTGGCTGGATGAGGAGCATCTCTGTATGTCTCTACTGAGCGGAAGGCTTGAGCATCCCTGGCTCCTGCACACATGCTAAGGGGGTGGTTTTCTCACTGTGTGGTCTATGCAGCTTCCAGGGATGTCCAAGTGGTCTCCAGTTAACATTTTGGCCCTTAGGGCACCAGATAAGGAGAACAGGATTCATTCAGTCCCTGCTAATCAATCAGGAGACAAAAGCCCAGGCTGTGTCGGTGTTTATCACATGAACCACAACTTAGTATTGCAGACCTTCCAGTTGGGATGCCTAGGTTTTGTTAAGGAATCCCTGTTCCTGCTGCTCCTGTTGATGTGAGACATACTTGGAAGCTCCTCCAAAGAGGAAAAGACTTATTCCTCCTGCTATTCCTTCCCCACATTCATGTCCCTTAGGAGAGTTGGAGCAGGGGCTTTACAGTTAGATCCTCTCCAAGCAGTTCCCTCCTGTGGCATTCAGCTCCTTCCCATGAAAGACAATGGTTGTGTGAGAGTTGCTCCCTTTATGTGCTTGCAAGAGACCTTAAATACCTCCTGGAGGTGAAAGCATCTTTTCACCAAGAAGAATGAATCCTGTTTCGGGGCACGAGGATGGGGGCTTGTGTTTTAGGATGAGAGCTTGTGTTTAGGGCAAAGACTGTGCAGCAGGCACAATTACAGTGTTTGAGCACTCAGTCCTGTTCACATCTCCCTGTTCTAGCTGGTGGCAACACAAGTTGGCTGTGCAGTCCTGCCCTAATAAGACCTGCATGCTGGCATAACTCTTGCCAGGGAGTTTCTGCCTCTAGCTCTGGCAGCGCACACTGGAGGGACTGGCTGCCTTCCCAGCTCCTACCAGTGCCAGGAGGAAATCACCATCTGGGTGCAATCTGCATCTAAAGGAGCCTGACCTTCCCAGCAGCCTGGGGTTGGAGCACCAGCTCTGGTCCCTGCTTAGCTCTGAGCATCTGAGGATGAGAGCCAGCAGTGATTTGAGGGGCTGTGAGAAGGTGTAGGAGAAGAAACTACAGGAGGGAGACAAAGGAATGAGTATTGGTACATACAAATACATTTGTAAATGCATATAATATACCTCTTAAATATAACTAACGTCTTTTGTCAGACATGACTGGCTGTTCAACTTAGTTGTGAACATGAGCAAGGAGAAGCAGAGTGTTGAGTCTTTGCCTTAAGGCATTAGACTTATGGGTCAGCTCCTTGTGCTGCTCCTTCTTAAACTCCCTTGATTTCCTTCCTTGTGCTGAAGAGACTGTTATGCCTTTCGTTGGAGTTGTTTTGTGACTGTTCCTGTGCTCCCTTCTCCTATTTGGATGAGTTTCCCAGGCATGTGGCAACCCTAAAAGATGTGACTCCTTTATGATATCCTGAGATGTGCTCCCTTGCATCTGGATGGACCAACAGTGTTCTGTCTGATATTGATTTGTGCCTTTGGGAGCTAGAGAACAGGCATCAAAGAGTAAGGCAATAGTTGCTACGCTCACCCCAATGTCTTGATTTGCAGGCTGCAACTGCTTGAATCACAAGGGCATTATAGCAGCCTTAGCCTCTAGTATTGAGTTTTCTTGACTCTAAAAGCAAATCTGGTGCCACAGACTAGCCTGGGTCTCTGCTGAGCAACTGGAAATGCATGTCCTGAAGTGGGATACTTAATGCTGTGGTTGAGACCTGTGGGATTCAGCTCCAGGGTTGAGAACAAAGAGCACTCAAGCAAATAGTGCTGTGATAAACACTTAAACCCCTTCCAAATGGTAAGAACTCAAAGGGATGCTGTTACCTGGTGGCTTTCCCCCTCAAGAGGGGGGTTCCCAGCAGGACACTGCTCCCTCTGCTGTGCTGCAGCATTTATTGCACTGTCCTGCAGGCAGAGCTGGTGGCATAAAGCAGGGGCTCCACTTGGGAAGCAAGCCGAGGTTTCACCTCAGTTGCAGTCAAAGCAGCAGGAGGTAGGGAGTGGATTTATAGGAGGGCTATAGGGATGCTGGGGAGGGACTCTTCATCAGGGACTGTAGTGACAGGACAAGGGGTAACGGGTTCAAACTTAAACAGGGGAAGTTCAGATTGGATCTAAGGAAGAAATTCTTTACTGAGAGGGTGGTGAGGCACTGGAATGGGTTGCCCAGGGAGGTTGTGAATGCTCCATCCCTGGCGGTGTTCAAGGCCAGGTTGGACAGAGCCTTGGGTGCCGTGGTTTAGTGTGAGGTGTCCCTGCCCATGGCAGAGGGGTTGGAACTGGATGATCTTAAGGTCCTTTCCAAACCAAACTGTTCCATGATTCTACGATTTAAGGCGTTCAGGGCATGTTTAAAACAGAATGAACCATCTCTGACTGCAGGTATGGTGACTTTTGATCCTGTGATCCCTTTGCTATTGTTTAGTCTTGGCTGTGTCACAGGCATGGGGATGCTAGTGCTGCTTCATGCATGAGGGTTGTATAAGGGTTTCTCTGCAATGCTTAGGTCCACCTAGTGTTTCTTTGCTCCAGACTCTTGCAGTCTCCAATGCCAGCCCACCAGGAACATCAGTCTTGGCAAAAGCCTCCTAATAGAAAGCAAATATACCTGGCATTTGTCCCTGGCTTGGAGGAAACCTGAGTGCCTTCTGTTCAGATACACAGCTGATCCTGCTGGACCAGGCAATCAGGTCCTGTATGATCTGGTTGTGAAGGCAAGCACAAATCCACTTCCCACTGGTTCCTAGCCACAAACCAGCCTTGGTACAAAGAGCTGCTTTATGCCAATGAGACAGTCAACAAGGAACAAGTTGCTAGGAGAGGATAATGAACATCTGCCTTGAAGGGAGGTGCATAAACTGGCTGGAGGAGAATACTCAGTGAGGCTGCTCAGAAGCAGAAGGGCTCAGGATAGGGTGTAATTCCTGCTTCCTGGATCCAGCTCCCTCTGGGTAACTCTGCTTAGCTGGGTCAGTGGAAACTGCCTGTAAAGAGCGCAGGTCTGGAGACACAGGGATAGACCAGAGAGCACCAGACAGAAGGTGTCTCTGGTGCCTGGCACCATAGCAGATAAGCTGATACCTTACAGAAAGCTATACTGGCAGGGGGGTAATATTACTAGCAAGGGGCACCTACTGCTGTAATGATTCTTCATCTTCATAGAGGAATATGGTTTGGTTTGACATCTAAAAGGGAATTACTACAGGTCCCATTTTCCACCATTGGCTGTGTGCCCATAGGATGTAGGTCTTGAAGGAATCCTGCAATATCCTGCAGGAGACCTGGGTGAAATGCAGCCCTGCAAAGCCATCCTTGCAGGCTCTCATGTGTATTCCCATAGCCGTCTCCTTCCTGGTTCTCCTGTTCCAGGAGGAGCTGGCAAGGTGTTAAGCGTGTACTTGACAGTGTGTTGTCTTAAATGTACACAGTCTAAACCACTAAACCAAGCATTAACTTCTGCACTGCATGCATTTTCCAGCCCACCACAATTGAATCCTCATTCTTCATTTCTTCATTCATTTCATTCAATTGAATTCCTCACTCTTCTTCCTATGATAACTTTTGGGTGGGAATGGGTTTCTCTGGTGAGCTGAGAGGTGGAATATAGCATTCAAAACTGGAAAATAAGCCCCTAAAATGAATCTAGATGCTAGATAAGCATGGATGCTCTTTTCTCCAGTATCTGCTTGATCTATACAGTAGCTTAAGCCTTCAAAGCTTGGAGGGGGGTTCCCAACTCTACCTTCAATGATGTCAGATGGTTTTCTAGGTGCATGTTTCTGGATATGGTTTGCTGATTTAGAGGATGGGGATGGCTTGCTATGGGTATGCAGATACACAGATAAGAGACAAAGATCTGCAACAATCAAATGTCAAGATGCTCTTAAGATTTCTTTAAGTCTCCTTCACTCCTAACTTCCAAATGGGTTCTTGGAGCTGGATCAGTTCAGACCCTTCTGGAGGAAGGAAAGATGGAGAAACAAGATGGTCCAAGTCCAGTCTTCATGGTAGTAGAGCTATTGATCCTAATACGATACAGTGTATAGACCAGAGGCTATGCGTATGTCCCCTTGTCACTCCCTGATTGCTGCCTTGCTTTGATGTCAATGTTAAGCTTCATTCACCACTTCTCCAACCGCTTCATGTGCAGCGCTGCTGATGTCGGCATCTACCTCCTGGGGAGAGTGATTTGAGCAGGGAGGCAAAAAACCCCTCACCAAGGCTTGCCTGGGTTGTGAGCAAACAAGGCAGCAGCTGGGGATATCACACAAAAAGGGCAGTGAAGGGTAAGACCCTAAGAAATGTGCTTGTTTCATTCTTAAAGCCAAGGCTGCAGGTTGGGAGCATCGTTCTGTGGCCACTTTTAAATGTGGTGGTGGTAATGTTGCTTGGAGTTGTGAAGAAACTTGAATTGTATCCCCGTGCTGAGCCCCAGGGGGTGATTTTTAATCCCAGTTGGCTGCTTTGGGCTCCAGTGTGCCTGTGCCAGGCTATTTCAGTGGCAGTTCTAAAGGGGCAGAGAGGAGCTGTCTGAATGATGGGACAATTCATAGTGAAGCATACTTCATGGGAGAAGCAAGATCTGTCAGCTCAATGTTTTTCCCCAGCTCTGAAGCTATTAGCAGCTTCTCACCTGATAAAGCTTCTGATATCATAGAATAGCTTGGGTTGGAAGGGGCCTTAAAGCTCATCCAGCTCCAATCCCTGCCATGGACGGGGGCCCCTTCCACTGCAGCAGCTTGCTCCAAGCCCCTGTGTCCAACCTGGCCTCGAACACTGCCAGGGACGGGGCAGCCACAGCTTCCCTGGGCAACCTGTTGCAATGTCTCCCAAAGCATCCCTCGAGAAGTGAAAACTGATTTGTTCCTTTTGATTGAAGCAACGAGCCTCAGTATAGGAGGGGAGAAGAACTGCCTTCACATCTTCTTCGGAGCGCACCAGGAGCCGGACGCGGCGCGATGTGCTCCGCCGGCGGGGCGGGCGCTAGGACCCGGTCGGGGGTGTGACCCCGCTCCGTCCCCTCCCACTCCACGGGTAGCTCATTTAATTCATTAATTAATTTGGGGGGCTGTGCTGCCTCCCTTTAATTTGCCTTTATGAGGTTTGGCGGGGAAATAAATAACTGATCCCCCCCACCCCCATCTGAAACCACAAGAAAGCCCGAAAAGCGTCGTGAGGATGATGATGAGAACGGGATGAGCGGAGGAACCGAGGCAGCCATGGCAGTGAGACGGGTGTTCCACCTCCAGCCATGCGGTGAGAGGCAGAGCTGTCCCCCCCTCCGCGGGCAGGGGGGCACAAGTGTGATGAGTTTTGGCCGGCAGCCTGCGGGGTTTCCCCTTCCCACCCCCTTATTTCACTCATGCTTTGCCTTATGCAGCAGCGGAGGGATAGGATGCGATGGGGAGGATGCAGCCTGCTTTTCCTTCTTGGAAGGGAGGGGGACATGTGAAAACGGTTCGGTTTGCATCTTTGCTTCAAGGCTTTTTGGTTGAGGAGCCTGTTGCTGGCTGCAGGGGGGAGGGACACCTCTGAATCCGGGCTGTAGCGGGATGTGGCAACCCACATACAGCATAAAAGTACCACCAAGGAGTGAAGGAGCGAGGGTAACTTCAGAGCTGTTTGTTCTGGGTGTGCTTTCCCCCCTCTTTATATACTTATTATACCTAATGATGGGAGAAGGACACGGTGAGGGGCTCAGCTCCGCTCCAGCACTTGCGGATGCAGTTGCCTGACTTCATGTTCTAAAGGCTGCAATAAAAAGGGGGAAGAACTCAAAAGGTGACACTGTGGCTCAAGCTGAACTAATGTTAAGGGCTTTGGGCAGTCGTGTGCACTGGCAAAAGGCTCAGTGATCCCTCCTTGTCGTTGGAAGGAGGGAAGAGGGTGGGTTGAAACGCATCCTGTGAATTACACTGAACTTTACAAGCTGTTTTCTGAGTACCTCCCCCCTCGCCTTAGCAAAGGAAGCACTTCCTTAATCAGCATGGCTGCGTGAGCACGGGTTTGACACGGAGCAAAGTGACACGGGCTTGGGTTTGTGCAGGAAAGCTGGGGTTTGCTCTGGAGTAAAAGCAACTGTAGGTGGCACAACAGCTTTGCTGCCCGCTGAGCAGCGAGCGGGAGGAGGCTGCTCCTCCAGCTTCTTCTGAGGATCTTATCTCCAGGAGGATTCTGTCCTTGGGGCTTTCCTCCCCTTCCAGTTTAATGGAAAAGTTCTGCTTTGGATCTGATGTTCTTGCTTAAAGCTTTCTTCTGTGCAGCTTTGTCATAGAATCCCAGACTGGTTTGGGCTGGAAGGGACTTTAAAGCTCTTGCAGTTCCAACCCTCAACACCTTTCACTAGACCAAGCTGCTCCAAGCCCTGTCCAGCCTGGTCTTGTCTTGGCAAAGTCGATCCATCTCCCTCTTAGACCAGACAGTGCAGGCTGGGTATCCAGCAGCAATCACATGGGAGCAATTTGGGAATATACAACTTTGTTCCCATATTACTGCACCTTGTGATGTTTGCAGGACTTCTCATGTGGGTTTTCTCTAGGTGTGAACCTATCCTTGACCCTCCTCTGCAGAGTTATTCCTGCTCAAATGCTATAGCTAAAGAATGGGGTAAACTGCTTGACCCAGGGCTGGATAAATCCAGCAGTGATTCACCCTTCTTACCAGAGTTGCTGTTGTTGGTTTTGTGGCTGGTTATTTGAGGGCTGGAAGGAAACTTCGATGCAACACTTCAGTCCTGTCTACAGTCACCTCACTCACTGCCAGTCACCCAGAGAAGCTGTGGCTGCCCCATCCCTGGCAGTGTTCAAGGCCAGGTTGGACACAGGGGCTTGGAGCAAGCTGCTCTAGTGGAAGGTGTCCCTGCCCATGGCAGGGGTTGGAACTGGATGAGCTTTAAGGTCCCTTCCAACCCAAACCACTCTGTGATTTCTACTACCCTATGAACCACATGTCACTGTTTCCGTGCTCTAGAGATGTGTTGGCTAATCCATACCAGCCAGAGCCCTTTACTTCTGAAATATCAGTGGCTTTTATACAGTTGCTGCTCTGTAAGTATCAAGTACCACAGAGGAAGTTCCTCTCCAGCTCTTCTGCTGTTCTTTGGTGATTTGAACACTTGAGCTTGTTTAAATGTGTGCTAGAGATGTGTTGGGCTTTTAAATAGAGCGCTTGTTTGACTCCCTTGGTGGCATAAGACAGCTGTATGTAAACTTGCAGTGCCTTGACTTCCAGTGAAGCTGTAGTAAATCATTTGAGGATGTAAACAGTTGTAAAAGCAAGCTTTACTTTTATATTGAGTGGATGTGAGAACAAAGATGTCTTGGTTTTGAAAGCAAAAGGATCTGAAATGGAAGCTTTCTTTATTGGCTTAGAAGTGCCTGTAAAAAGTTGGTTGTTTCTTGCAGAACGGAGCTTGAGGTGAGCTGTGAGGTTGGGTTTTAGTCCAGTTTTATCAGGCTTAATCTGGTGCTGTTCTATTTGCCTCTGTGAGACCAAACCTCAAGCCTTGTCCTTGCAGAGCTGTGGTGATGCTCTGTGGATGTACTTTATGCCTAAACACAGGTGCTAAATCACATTACCTATGGGAAAGCTTTTCTTTGTGAGTAATTATAATACTGTGCTGTGATTTAGGCTTCCCTGTGAAGCCCCAGTGCTTATCATAGAATCATAGACTGGTTTGGGTTGGAAAGGACCTTAAGATCATCCAGTTCCATGTGCCCTGCCATGGGCAGGGACACCTCACACTAAACCATGTCACCCAAGCTTTCTTTTGCTGTAGTTTGGGTGGCCCTTGACTTACTTCTTCCTAATGCAAACCCACTAAGCTGCATCTTCCTAATGCAAAACAACTTCCAGAAAGGTCCCGTTTCCTTATGTAGGATTTCTCTGGGAGTAAACAACTCTGGGACATTTTAATGACTCATCATCATGAAACTGTCATTTCCCCTCTAAGTATGCAAATAGCTGCCAAGCACACCAGCAGATACCTAGCATACGTTACATCCAAGCTACCTTTGCTGCTAGCAGCAGCTGAGGCACAGCACGGTGCTGTCGCTGCCGGGAGGGATGCAGTACAGAAAGGTTAAAAGCTGGGAATGCTGAGGTAGTTCCTTCAAGTTCGTCCTCATTTGGGTCTAAGCAGTGTTTTGTGGGTATGAAATCTGCAAGGGCAGCTCCTATGGGAGTTTTGGCTGGGATCTGGTGAAACAGCATCTTTTTCTTCTTATTTCTATTACTGCAATGTAACTTACTAAATATGATTTAGGATAAGCTCCTCACAAAGCCTGTCTGCAGAGCATGGTGACATGCTGGCCCGGAGCAGAGCACTGTGGGCTTCTGCATCTGTCATCGCTGGCTTTGATATCAAAGCACTTAGCTATCACTTGTAACTCCATGGCTTTTCTATTCCCTCTTTCTAAATTCATCCCTGGCTCTGACTTGCAATTAAAAACCCAGGCAGTACTAAGGGCTTCAATCTAACTTTGTGGCCGAAGAATCTAACTCTGTTGCTGCCCTGTCCTTAGCAGTGTTCAAGGCCAGGTTGGACAGGGCTTGGCACAACTTGCTCTAGTGGAAGGTGTCCCTGCCTGTAGCAAGGGGCTGGAACTGGAGGAGCTTTACGGTCCCTTCCAGCCCAAACCATTCTGGGATTCTATGAGCAAGGATCTGCAAGCTGTGATGAACCAGTGGGAGCTGTGATTTGGGTAGGACACAGAATAGAGTCCAGTTTCAATCCTCACGGATGCCTTGCTGAAAAACTGCATGAAGATGGGGAGCAAGGCATGAAAACCTGATACAAACCACTGGAGTTGGGTAATATTGACTTTATACTTGTGTTGGGCAGGAACCTTTCCTCCCTATGCCATGCTTTTTGGTTCCCCAGGTTTGAAGGAGCTGATGCAAATGGCAGCAGAAGTGCTTGTGGGGCTGTGGATGCTCTGGGGGCATTTTTGCAGCCATAGTGGGACAGACGGAGACTAGTGATAACGTGGGCTTTAGCAGGGTGGGAAAAGTTAGATTTGAAGGTGGTGGACAGAAGATCTCAGCTGGTCAGTGCTTAGAGCTGGGCAACCTTTGTGTCAGTGTGCTGCAGGTGGGTTTTGAACAGTGAAGGTGATGGAAGGACTTATTGCTCTCTCATGGGGGCAGATAATAAGTAGAAAGGTAGGAGGATGGGGCAATCTGGGCTGAGGATGAGGCAGCCTTCCTCCCTCTTTGGTGCTGGCACCCTGCAGCGGTAGGAGCCACCACGTGGGCTCACCCAGGGGGAGAAGAAGAAGCCCACAGGGCACAGTGTCAGGCATCAGCTTTATTCTCCTTTTCCCCTTGCCCGCTGCCATCTCCTTCTGCTGGAGTTAAACGCCTCTTCCCTGCTCTGAGCCTAATTGCGTCCCCAGGGTTTAACACGCGTGTGTTTGTTTTATTCCACCGTGTTGGCTGTTCCCACCGGAACAGGCTGATTTTTTTAGGGATTGAGCTTTCCTTCTTTTTTTTTTTCCTCTGCTTATTGCGCACAAGAAGCTCCTGCACAAGACATTCGCTTGGGGGGGGAGGAGGAACTGTAGTAATGCCAATACTTCTTGAATATTATAAACCTGGCTTATCAGCCCGACGCAGAGCTGGAATTTGTCTCTTCCTGTGCTGCATCTCTGCTTTCTGAGAGGGGCGTTTAAATACAGGCTGGAGACGCAGCCTTTCCAGTGTGCTCTGCTGAGCTGTGACAGCAGCAGCGGGGCTGCTCGGGTGGCTTTTATTCTTCTTCTTTTTGCACTAATTCCTCTCTAAAAAGGAACTGTTTTGGGGAGAAGGTTGTGAGACTGCATGTCCCAACAGTACCCGCTGAAGGAGGTGAAGGGAGACGCGGTTTGCTTCGTACCTGGCTCTCCTCTCTTCTCTGTCCTGATGGAGCCGGCTTCTTTTTGCTACCCCCGGCTCACCTTTCTCCGCTCACCCTATGGCCAGTTTGGGGCAAGTGCTGGCTCTTCCCAGGATTTGGCTCCATGGCCACAACGTTTGGTGACGCAGAGATGGACCAGGCCAGTGGACGGTGCGTTAATGGGGTTGGAAGGGTTGGGATGGCAGAGAAGCACACTGAGATTGAGGGGGGGCTCTGGATACAGTGGTTAAGGAGGGAAGCAACGCAGGTAGGACTTGGTGGATGCATTGGTATGGGTGTATTGATGCACTCTCCTCTCGGACCTCTCCTGGTGGTGCTTGGCTACTGTCATCTCCACTGAGGAGCAGCTCTAGTCCCTGCTACACCCTCGTGCCCAGGCAGGATGGCCAGGGAGAGGTGATAAACAACCTCAGCATGGGAAAAATAAAAATAGAAGCTGATCTTAGCCAGTCTTTTGTTACATAAGCTGGTTCTCTTGTTGAAATGAATCCGGGATTGGGAACCTGAAATACCTGCTGGAGGCTCGTTTCACCTTCAGGGTTGTGATGCTGTCAACTCTGTCCTTTAAACTGTTGTTGAAGGTATCAAGTGTGGGTATAGGAGAAGGTATTAAGATCCTCTATAGCAGATTTGTCTTGCTAAAAGGAGAAGCACCTTACAAGTGTCAGCTTCACTTGGAATTTTACATGTTGCTTTACTGCAAAGCATCTGTATAGGAGACTTAGTAAATCCTCCTGGTTTAGGAGCTGAGTGTGGCTCTAAGTGCTGATGCCAAGGATGGGAGCATTGACTTTGTGAAACTTCTTTGGGAAGGTATCAGGCTTGATGAGGTCCTGAGCAGCTTGATCTAGCTTTAAAGGTGGTCCTGCCTTGAGCAAGGAGCGGGGCTGGAGACCTCTCAGACACGCCATGAACCACAATCTACCTCCTTTACATCTTGTTAACAATCTGAATAGGATGCGCTTACCTGGCAGAGCTCGTCAGGTGGCATGCAAAAAGAATATGGAGGAGGCTGGATGAGCAGTCTCAGCAGAGAAAACGTGTAGGAGGTGTTTAAAAACATGCATTGCCTGTGGTTTCATGCAGCGGAAACAAGTCTGAGGCAGGGACTGAAAACGGGGCAATGTGGCTCTGACTGAATCCCGCTGCTACAAGCGATGCTGCTTCCCGAGCTGTGCTTTGTGCTGGGAAACGTCTGCTGCCTCCTGGTAAATAGGATAAAACCTTTACTCAACTGATCCATTCTTGCCAGCATTTGGATAACTCGCTGTTTGTTTCCATTTCATTTCTTTTTAGGATTCTGCCTTTTCTAAGGCTGACTTCATGGTGCTTTGGGGAGTTAGGGGGGGTTTTGTTTCCTTTATTTTTGGCCAGGGTAGACCATTCCTCTGGGCTTTAAATACCCAGCTGGGGGAGACTTGGCTTATTGTTATGAAAATGTTGAATTGTAAGGAAAGTGAAGCAGCAGAATAGGCTGGAGGAGGAGGGGGGAGAGGATGTGGCATCTTCCCTCCAAAGCTTTTTAGGCACTGGGCAGACGGGCTTGGATAGAAGTCTCCTCTGATGAGGTGAGGTCTTTTCAGTTCTTATTCTCTGTGACTTGCTGTTAGAACACAGACTTACCGCCCTGCTTCTCATTCCCTTAGGCAGGCTCCTCATTGAATGCATGCATTAACCCTTGCACTGCTGCTGCCAGTGAACTGTCATGCTGAGTAGCATGGAGAAAACACCAGAGCCCCAGTACTGGGCAGGCACCACACTTGGAGAATACAGCAGCTATAGCTTTAAGAAATCTGCTCTATCTACCTCTTAGCAGCAGGTTTTTGTTTCCCCTCCTCTTTCTCCTCTTCCTCTCATTTTCCCTGTACTTCTGTCTGTAATGTACAGTATCCTCTCACTTCAGTTGAGCCTGGCTGCCACAAAGCTTCTTTCCTTCCTTAAGGAGGCACACGGGCTTTCTCCGTACAGCATCCAGCAAACCCCTCCGGCTCCAAAGCGCAGGGGCACTTTAACAGTTCTATCATTCCTCCTCAGTACCAGAGGCGGATAGCTCCAACAGGGAGTGGGATCTGGGTGGCTGGAGGAGAAAACCCAAACGCCACAGCCCGTGGTGGCATGTAGAGCAGTGCTTTGCCAGTGTGAAGTTAGCGGCTCGCCGGCATCTCTGCTCCGGTTGGGAGAGTCGGGTTTGAGGTGTCCATCTGGGAGCTAATGGGTTGTGCTCTCACTCCACCCATCCGCCGCTCACCAATTGGAAGTGAGGGAGAAAGATGCTCTGGATGGATTAATATTGGAGCCATTGAAAAAGCAAGAGCCATTGCCACCGTGGCCACCTGAGCAAGTGGTGTTGGGCGACAAAGTGTGGTGGCTCCGGGTGGGAGCAGCCAGGAGGGGAGCGGAGGCTGTTGGAACAGCATCTCAATCAAAAGTAGCGCAGGTAAGTTGTAGTCTTAAGGGGGAAAAGCCCCAAAGGGGAGCAGTACTGTTGCTGGGTGATGCGTTTAGACAGGAAATGTAGAAACCCTGCTCTGCCAGCTCTTGAATTATTTAATTCACTAAAATAAGGCAGTACTTGATGTGTTTCCAGTGGGCTTTGCTGCTTAGTGATAACATCTATTGCCTGTGCCGGATGTCTCTGTGCTGTTGTGTTTAAGGCTGGCGAATACCTTTTGAATTCAATTTACATTAAGCAGAGTGCTGTCTGTCAGGCTTTGAATTTAGTTTCAAGATATGCAATGGGGAGAGATGAGCACAAGAGATCCTTACCTGGTTCTGGTTTTTGTCTAATTAATGCTAAAACATCCTCGCAGCCTGGCTGCAAGGCTTTACATGCTCATGTTTCACGTGAGAGAAAGTGGAAAGAAAGGAGAGTGCAGTGCTGAGTGAAAACAAAATGCATGTATGTAATCTAAAATGCTAGCAAACATCAGCCCTGGTGCTGTAGCCATGGAAGCCATGTAGATGAACCATAAACAAGGTCCTAATGAATAACATTTCATCGTTCATTGTCAGACTGCAATTATTTCACCACTGGATAAGGGGCATTTTTATTTTGGGTTGATGATGGACAGCAAAATCAGCTCTGGTGCTGCTGTCTCTGCCCCCTCCTATGTTGTTGTTGTCGTCACTGTTGCTGTTCTGTGGCTCCTAGACATAAAGACTGGATGGGGTGATGTGTGTTACCCTGTCAAGCCTGTTGAGATCCAAAATCCCTGCTTTTGAGGGGATGGCTGAGGTTGCAGAGCATCCTTTGGGCTGTTCTGTCTCTTAATAGCAGGAGGAGGCTTTTTCTTTCTGTGTCTTGCTTGGAACCACAGCTGAAAGTGTGTTTGGTGGTCCAGGTGGCTGAGTTCACTGCTTTACTTCTGTGTGTTTCTGTGCTTCCAGTATAGAGCTTGAGTTTTGCCATAACTTCTGGTTTTGTGTGAATTGGAGCTGGTCTCCTGTTTCATCCAGATGCCTTTTGCGGGGTGGTGATGAGAAGGGGTGTAGGAATAACTTTGTGAAAGTTTGGCCTGGCCACTGCTGCTTTTCTCATTTCTGGTGATAATAAGACCATAAAATGTTTGAGTTGGAAGAGACCTTAAAAGCTCGTCCAGCTCCAATCCATTGGGCAGGGATGCTTTCCACTAGAGCAGTTTGCTCCAAGCCCCATCCAACCAAGATTCGGCTTCATAGAAATGCACTTTGTTCTGAAATGTGGCCCTGGTACCCTGGGGGGGTGCTGGAGTGTGAACCTGCTGGTATTGGAGCATCTCTTCCACCTAACCCCTAACTGATCTTATAGCTGCTAGTTTACACCTTGCTCTAGTTTAAGACACTTGGACCACTGCAAGGAACAGCTCCCTTCCTCTGAATAGCCCCAAGCAAGTGAAACATTGATAGACTGTCTCATAACTGTTCTTGCATGTTTTACACAGTACCCCTGCAGATAAGTGGCAGGTGGTGGCCTCTGGAAGACCTGCCCTGTCCAAGGGAAGCATTTCACCAAAGACACATCTCAGGCACCTTTTTGAATCCATGGTCAACCCTGCCCACGATTTGGGACCTTTGTGGGTATTTCATTTTATTAAGAGTTATGAGGGTTTGGGCCCTGCAAGTGAAAGAGCTGTCTGAAAAGCTGTCAGGAAGAGTTAGTGCTTTCTAAATTATTTAAATGCTTCAGGAAAAGTCTAGTGAAAAGCCTCAACCATTCTGTTCTTGAGCCTTTGCCAGCTTGTGGGATCTCTGGAGGTATTTGCTTTCGTTTCCCCTCCATGTAGCACTTATGCAAGAAATCCTCGCAAGTCTCAAATCACTTTTTCTTTAGGAAGACAAATGAAACCTCTCCCTTCAACCTGGACAAGAAGAAAGGCAGATAGGCCAAATTCTCTGTCCTGCAGCCAAATCCCATAGTGTGGTTGTTCCCCTGCTACCCAGCTTGTCCTGCTCACTTGCCAAGAAACCCAGCTGAGGAGGAGAAGCCATCCTGTTAGCAGACGGGCTCCATGGCTTTCCATTTCCAGGGTTGTTTCCTCTTGCAGCTCACCTCTGGGAGGCACCCTTGGCTATTGCTTGCTTAGGTGGGCTATATTGTGATGGCTCAAGCTGGACAAGGTTATTGCTGCTGGTAAATCCAAGCATCACTGATACCAACCTTAGTGTGCATGAGCGGGGAGGTCTCTGGTAGCTGTCGCTGCTGCAGCCAGTGATCTTTTATTAGCTGGATTTATTGCGATGGGTGTTCTGGAGGAAGGTGGGGAAGGGATGAAGAGGGGAACTGTTCAGTGCAGTGAGGGAAATGCTTTGAAAGCAGACATGTCTGATCCCTGAGCCCCGTGTGTGGGTGTGTGGTTGCCTGGAATGAGCAGGCAGGAGGATGCTTCCTGCTTCATCCTTTCAATACGATGCTTTTGATTTTCACAGCCAGTAGCTGTGAAAATTAGTTCTGGGGTTTCATTTACTGTGGCATGATTGAAGACCTCCTCACACCTTTTGCTTTCATCAGAAGAATATCCAGCCCCTTGCATATAATCCCTGATTTGATATTGTAATGCTTCCTGAGCCTTAGAATCACAGAGTGGTTAGGGTTGGACGGGACTTTAAAGCTCCTTTAGTTCCTACACCTTGTCATGGCCAGAGACACCTTCCACTGGACCAACCCTGTCCAACCTGGCCTTGAACACTGCCAGGGATGGAGCAGCCACAGCTTCTCTCCTGAAGCTGTAAAGGTGTGTTTTCTGCCTGGTTTGGGACTAGCAGGCCAGGGTGGTCACACTGTGGTGGAGGATACTGTCTGGATAGATCCATGGGGCAAAGCTTTGTGTCCAAGTGACTAATGTGCTATGGCGTAGCACCATGGTTATGCCCTTCAAAAGTCCTAGAAATGGAACACTACCCAGGTGTGTTGGAGATGTTTAGTTTTTGTAATCCAGACCTCTTAGTCCTAAAAATGAGTATTTTAGGGAAATGAAACCATGGTAGGAAGCAAAAAGGTGGTGAAGGTCCTTCAGGGATACTTATAGTAAGGGGGCAGGGGAGACAAGTGATGCATGTATGCAATGCTATGAAAGAAGAGTGTGTTAAACATAGAATCATAGAATAGTTAGGGTTGGAAAGGACCTTAAGATTATCCAGTTCCAACTCCCTGCCATGGGCAGGGACACCTCCCACTAAACCATGTCACCCAAGGCTCTGTCCAACCAAACATACATAACTTATCAAGAGTGCTCTTTAGTAACAGCAACACCCGCTCCTGTAAGCTTTGCCAGAGAACTTGGCTGTGTGTACACATAAGGAGAGCGAAGCTTGTGTCCCTGCAGGGCTGAGTGTTCCAGCTAAGCAGCAATTTGCCATTGGATTCTGGGTTACTTAAAAAGCACCTTCTTTCTTTGTGCTTGCTTTGGCCAACTACTTTATCATCTCCTCAAAGCTTACCAAGGTGAAGGGGTTTGGAGTGTAGATTAAAATCTTCCTGGGTCATGGATGTCCTCCAGACTGTTCTGAAGACCTCAAAAGTTGACTGCATGCAAACACCTACAAGAAATCAATGTTTTAATCAACCCATTTCGGTAAAGGTCTCCAACAAAAATCCCTGCTTTATTACAAAGTGGTGCCAATGCCTGCTGGTACTGCTGCCTGCATTATACCTCTAGGCATGCCGTGTGGGGATGTGTCCCTCACCCATCCTTCAGCATCTGGCTGTGTTTTTCAAAGGCTTGACAGGAAGATATTTAGACATGTGTGATGGGCATGTGGATATAATCAGGAGGAGGAGGAACACAGCTGGTTCTTTGTGGAGCTGGGTAGCTTGTCATGGAGCTGTGCAGCTATGCCACTGAGATAAATGAAGGGGAAGCTGAGGAGGGAGAGGGCTTTGGTGTGCCTTGTGAAAGGGTTTATCCCCCTCAGCCTCTTCTGGGATGAACTGTGGATGGATGTGGAACTTACATGATGTTAAGGTCCTTTCCAATCCTAACCTTTCTATGATTCTATGTGTGTATGCGCTGAGGACGCATGTGTGGTGCTTGCAGGGGGATTTAGGCTGTGAAGCTGTGATGACGAGTCCTTTAGTTGATCATGACTCTTATCCCTTCAAGTTAAAACTCCCTGTGATGTAGAAGTGCTGATATTTCCCATTTAATGACTTACAAAAGGTCTTTTCACCCCCTTGAGTTGCTTTCTATTGCATTTTCCTTTACCTTTATCAATACCAAGTGTTGGTTTGGGGGGAACGGTCTAAATCTGAGCTTGCCCACAGGCAGCAGTATGTACCTGGGCATTTTCCTGCCCAAGTATTAACAAGCACATCTTACTCATCTTACACTTCCTTGAATTACAGTGACTGGTTTTGAATCCTGACTTGTGCGGTTTGGTTTTTTTTCCTTTCTTTTGTCATGCCTCTCTAGGTGTAGAGAAAACCCACTAAAATGTCAAGATCCTGTCCTGTCAGTTGTTACTGCCCCGAGCAGAAGCAGAGGGGCATGTTTCACATCTCTGACTGGGTCAGGATGAGCTGTGCTTTCACCAGTGTTTGCCAGTTCAAGTATGCTGTAGGAAAGGGATCAGTTACTTGAGGTGTGGATAGAAATGAGAAGTGGTGACTTCAGGCAAAATGGCTTTCTGCATGCTGCTCTCCATTCATTCTTGATGACTTCGATGGTCCAAGTTCCACTCTGCAGCAAATGTCTCCACCAGGAGATCTCGCTGCTTGGTTCTGCCCTGAAAACTGCCAAAATCTCATGTTTTAAAAGCACAAGTGATGCTCTGAATGATAATCCTGCAATATTGTTGTATTTGGAATGGATCAGATTTGCTGCCTGTCGAGCTCTTTCCCTATTCTTCTGTGGTGATGTGGTTGTATTACAAAAGGAGTTTGAGGCTTCCTCATCCTCCTGCTGTGGAGCTCTTGCTGCATACAGAAAACACTAAACTCTCAATTGTGGATTCCTTTCAGATGACGCTCCACATAATTTGTTTTTAAAAAGTCCTCTTCTGCAGATTTCCCTTGGGATATTCCTTGTGCGTGTGGCTTTTTCTGCTAAGTCTGTCTGGTTTTCTGCTGACTTTGGGTGCAGGGAGGAAGCAGCATTGTGTGGTTATTAGGTATCTGAAGCACGTAAGTTGTGGCTCTCCTCCTGCCCCAAACTGCACAATTCTGGGTGCAGCTCCCTGGTGACTTGCGTAGCTTTGGGCTTCCTTGTCCTGTGATGTTAATTCATGGTAGCAGGAGAGAACTAAGAGTAAGAAGTGAGCTCGGAGTTTAATATTGAACACCCAGTCTGGTGAAGCCTTGGGTAGGGGTGGTTCTGTCATCTTCCCTCAGATTTAAGCCTTGGATGAGACCATATATTTGGTTAAGCTGGACTTGGCCCTGCATCTGTTAGAGGTAGTGACAGTAACAGCAATGTTCCCAATCATGCAGGGAAACTGATGCCCAACTATTTAATGGTAGCAATGGACACTTTTGGCATTGACTAACAAACTCCTGGAAGTCAGCTTGAAGTGGCAAAAACCTTGCTTCAAAGCTAAAGCCCTTAGTGTCTTCTGGGAAGCAGAGTTCTTTCCAGATAACTGGGCAGTTCAGTCTGTTGTGCTAAGAACTGGTAATTCCTCCTGGGAGGAAACTGGGAAAGTCTGAGGTCTTTTTCTGCTGAACAAGTGATTTTTGTTTAGCTTCTTGTTCAGAGGCTCAAGTGTTTTGCTTTATCAAATTTAAGGCAACGCACTGCATGTGCTGATGAGCTTCAGAAATGTCCTCAAAGGGCCAGCAAAACAATGTTGAGGAAGGCAGTGGAAATTGGGATACTGGAGCACACACCGAGTAAAAAATGATGGAGGTACATAATGTTTTCTCATTACTTATAGGGTAACTAGATGTTCAGAGACAATCCAAGAACAGCCTATATTAAAGGGCTTGTAAACGCAAAAACCTTTCCAGTAACTCCTTTAAAAGTGGTTTTGTCTCAAAGTGAACTCCAGTTAAACATCAGGACACTAGAACTCAGAGAGATTTACCGGAGGGAAATCATAAAAGCCGAAGTCTGTACTGCCACTTGTAGAAAGCTTGTTCCAGAGCTATGTTTGCTTCAATATAAGGCTTGTGCTGCAGAGGACTGTTTACTTGGAAGATGCCAGCAGCAGAACACTGTAATTGAGTTACTGGGGTATCCAGAGAATGTGTTTTTATTTGTAATCCACTAATATTGCAAGGCTCAAGAGAACTTATTACTACCCTTACAACAAGAGAGTTAAACCGGGTTATTAGCTCTGAGACACATTTCCCACAGGAATTTAATAACAGAGGATGGTATGGTGAGCTTTTGTCTCGTTTTGTTGTTAGATGTAAATGTAAAAATGGTAAGAATGTAAGAAATCAGGAAGTGTGCCCACTTCTTGTCTGTGTCCTGCTGGAGATCATCTGGTTCATCCTAGTCCTGAGACCAAGAACCTTAAGCTACAGCAAATGCAGTTACCAGTTAAGTAAACTCCATGTACCTCCCCCTTGGTGGCTCTTGGAGTCTTGCAATTGCTTCAAAGGGCAGTGGCTTATTTCTGAAGTCTTAAGCTGCATCCTTGAGTCTAGAGAAAACAGGCTTTGCTTTCCACTTTGCTTCCACTTCCACTTTCCACCTCAGTGCTTCAGCTCTTCTACCTTTTAATTCAGTGCTCATGAAGGGATGAAAAACTAGTCAGAAGCTTTCATGTGAAAAAGCAGCTAAGCGGTGACACTTTCACTTTAGTCTCATCTAATAGATATCCCTGTAGGGAATAAGGGGGTGGGGGGGTGGGAGTCAAAACTTATTTGCTGCAGTAAATTAACTCATAAAAATTAAGAGCACTGCTTAAACTGTTAAAAGAACTATACCACATGGGTTTTGGCAGGTAATGGAAGATGGCATCTTGTTCTGCCTTTTGAGAGGGAGAGAAATTGGGAAGTCTGGTTGTCCTTGTCGGCGTTGGATGGAAAGCAGAGTCTGGAAAGTGAAGACGTGGACCTGGGGAGATACTAGAGGCATGAATGTAGATTGCTGTGCTGTGTATCTTAGCTTCTTTGGGTAACGCTTTCCAGTTTAGTCTCTAGAAGCCTGACCTTCTGTCTTGCTGAAATTGTTTTGTTTGCATTCTTTGAAGTGATGAAGTCTTAGAAAGAAAACCTGGGGCAAAAGGAACTGGTGGATGGAGGGAAGTGGTGTGCCAGTGTGGAGAGGGGGAACTCCCACATCATGGTAACAAAGTGCTCCTTGGACCATAGGTCTCTTTCTCCTGCCTGCAAAGGCTAGTGCAGGGGTTGATTCATACTGCATGGAATCCCTTCTGCAACTTCAGGCAAACCCTGGAGCACTGTAACGTTGATCTCTTATGTGTTTGGAGACTTGTATTCCTGCCCAGGCTTCCCCGAGCTAAACACTTGCATCGGTTATTGCAGTGTTTTATAACTGCCCCTTGGTTGAGCTCTTTTAATTTCAAGAGTGGAGCTGAGATGGGGAAAGGAAATGTGGGTTTGTGTGTGTGCATCAGGCTGTGGGTATGCACCTTATTGCTAGAGAAAAGAGGATGCTGCCTTGCTCTGTTCTGCATAACTCGAACCCATTGCTCCTGTCTCCAGCAAAACATGACTAAGGAGCCAAGACCTTGGATATTAAAATCCCATAAGCCTTGTGAAAGGAGAGGCACGTGGAGCCTGCTGATATGTTTGCCTTGCTGGCTGCTACTGAGCATGCACTTAAGCACAGTCTGGCTGGCCTTGTCCTTAGCTAGCACCCCATAAACATAAGCTACACTTGCTTGTGCTAAACTGATTGGGGAAATATGAAGAGCAGAAGGAAAGATTAATCACACTCTCCAAATCTGTCTCCTTTTATTCTGCTCAGTTAAATAGTTGGATGCCACTTTCTCTAGATTCTCAGGTGCAGATGATGTAGCCCACAATTTACCCTTCCTACCATCACTTCTGCTAAAGTGATGACCTTTAAGCTAGTCCCATAGCTCCATGCCTGTGTCTGGACTTGTGTATACACCCCATCACCTTTTACCTTCTGGGCATGTTACACACCATTCCTGATGTTAATGCGCGTGGTCCCTTCCGTGGGGGTTGTAACAACTTCTCAAAAGGCTCCAACAAGCCTGTTTTGAAGTCTGAATCCCGTTGCTGCAATGGGACAGGATTAGGTAGGGAGAAGACAAATTACCAGGGCTGGACTTTAGCCAGGACATGGTAGGGTGAACGCCTGACTCTTTTTCCCAAACGTGCCATTGCATCTTTTAATTACAAGGTTAAGACCTCTGGTTTATGACTCATCTGAAAAAACAGCACCTCCAACATAATTGCCTGAGCATGTTGCCTAGGGGACTATTGCTCATTAGTGACTCAAAGCAATGAGTGCCACCTAATGAAATGGTATTGCCTGCTGTAATACCCCAGCCTTGCCTTTTTCATGCCTAGTCCATGCAGCGACCAAACCAGAGTCTCCCATAAAGGCGTTGAAGTCAACCCAGGCAATGCTGCAGTTAGAAGGTGTTTCTAATGAAGAAACCAATCAACCAACCCTGAATTCCTGCTCCTTGGGTGTTATCAACCCATAGAAATAAGTGTTTGGTTAAAGAAGAAGCAAAGAGTGTCTCATTTTGCCTAGTGAAGGATGAATGTGTTGCTTCAGGCTCCCTCAGAAGCCATAGTAGGAATGAGAAATGGATATGCCATCCTGGTGGGAATGTCACTTCCCTTGGTAATCTGTCTGCTTAGGCGCATTTTGTTTGTTTCTCTGAAATACGTAAATGCAATCATTACACAATAAGAGTGTCTTTCTTTAAAGAACTTTCCTTTGATCATTACCATGCTAATCAGCCTGGATGGATCTTCTCCTTCCCTTCCAGGTGGAGGGAAACAATTGTAATGGGTGCCCCTCGGCCACTGCGCATTTGTTCCTCCAACCCATTGTTCTGGGATGAACTTGGAACATCGTGTTTCTTTTTTGGACCAGACACTTGAATTGCCCTCGGGTTTGTGTGGTGTGTTTAAGTGGTCATCAGGGTGTCCCTCTAGGAGCCTGTGCAGTTAAATGCTGTCTGCACTGAAAGGTCTGAGCCACGCTGGGCTGTGACAAGTGTTAGTGCTGGAAGGTGCTGTCGTCAGTGATGTGACTTGTATCCGCCTGACAAACAAAGGCTCCCAGTGGACCAGGATGAATGATGATGCTTGAAAATGTGGTGCACTGTAAAAGCAAGGGGGGAAAACCCACCCCTGTAACCTGTAAGCCAGAAGTTATGGGGTAGAGAAAGTGTCTTTGGGAAACAGTCTCATACCTCAAACGAAAAGCAGGAAGCCTAATCTGTAGAACAATAAAGCAGGCAAAACCTCTTTCCTTGTTGGCCCAAATTCATCCCAGGCTTGCGTAGGTAATGTTTGATTAGCCTAATGAAGTGGGGAAAGACAGAGCAAATCTATTCCTCTTTCTGATTGCATTTTGGCTGGGAAGAAGCATGTCAAGAGGCAGCACCTAGGACCAGATTTTGAAGGGACTGCTTGGGTGACTCTTGCTCAAAGCTTGATATGAAGAGTTCTTCTGATCCGATTTTATGGTTATCTCACCATAAAATAGGGCATGCACCTGATCTGGAAAGCTGGTGTTTCTAGCCCACACAGTCTGAACTGTCAAATACTGTTAGTATTAAAAACAGCCAGGCTGGGTTTGGGTACCAGACTGATCACATCTGCAAGCAGGTGCTCCTCTGCTGCTGGATCATCTCTTTCCATAATAAATACCCCGTTTGCCAGCAGTTATTTGTGGAAATGACTCACCAGCAAATAAAGTGTGTTCCATGGGGATTCAGTCCTGGTGCTGCTGTGTTTGTGGGTTCACTTTTGGTCAGCGTCACTTCCCACTTGTGGCTTCCTCGTGAGACCCCATTGGTGCAGATGGTGTTTGCTGCAGGATCCCAGCTCAGGAAGTGGGCCAAGGAAGGCTGCAGCATTTGGGTGCTTATCTTCAAGTGCCAAGCACTGTTTGGGGATATCCTAATGATTAGGGAGCAGCAAAATAGGATGTGAAATCCTATTCCCAGCTAAATTGAGTTGTGTTTTCAAAATTAAACTGGTTCTTTTTATCTGTAGCATATGCTACAGCTTAGACTTCATTACGGCATATAAAAGCCTTGTAGATGCTTAGCTTCTATTAATGTTTGGATGCACTTGTTCAGGTTTGATATGTCACCAAGATGATCAAGCCTTGTCCTGATCTTTAGTCTTGCAGTGGATGCCTGAGTCAGCCCAGGATGCCTGAGACCACTTAGCTTATTTTCAAGCAGTGGCTGTGACTGTAAGGGATATTCTGGTAAATGTTAAAGTCAATAATCAAAAGGTTAAAGTTTCCACATTCAGGAAAACCTAATGACCGCAGTATTTTGTGACTGGCATTCTGCTGTAATCCAGGCTTACAGCGAGTTTAGCAGTAAGGTGAAAGACATTCAGCGTCTTGATGATTCTTATGTTTCCTTTCTTTCCTGTCTTTTTAGAGTCTCCACCAGCAGCAATGTCAAGAAATGGATACTTCTTTGAAGAAAGTGGCAAGTATTATTTGTCTTATTTGTGCCTAGTATATCACCTTAGTGGAGGGAGAACTTGAAAGAAGTGATACAACATCTATTTAGCTTAAGCAGCAAGCAAAGACGGTCTTGCATGGAGGTTGTGTAATCTGGTACTGGAAGCAGACTCTGCATTTTTAAATCCCATAGATGTAGATATTCAAAGCAGTAAATAATCATCTTCATGTTGTCATCAGTGACTATTCTGGGTGGCTCCTTGTTTTTCAAGTTCCTTCATTATGTTTTTCCTGTAATACAGGCTGGCAGGTGTATTTGCCTGTTTCTGGAGAGGAGAACAGATGTAGGTGTCAGATCCCTTTGGACACATCCTGCCAAGAGTATCAGGCAAATGTTGGATGGCTCTGGTAAACGCATATTTATTGCAAAGGACTCTCTAAGATTTGTTTTCTTTGAATCAAGTTTTGGTGTTTAGAAAGCTGTGTATCATCTGCCTTAACAAAAGTGGATGAATTCTTGGAGATATTGTAC
Organism: Psittacula echo; assembly: GCF_963264785.1. Taxonomy (NCBI): domain Eukaryota; kingdom Metazoa; phylum Chordata; class Aves; order Psittaciformes; family Psittacidae; genus Psittacula; species Psittacula echo. Next base: position 2,732,086 of record NC_137735.1, read on the forward strand.
TGATCAAGGGGGAAAGTATCATACAACCAAACTGGAAGTGAAGTCCCAGCTTCTTTACTGGATTTGGAGAAATAGTATATGTGAGGGTTGTTAGGGAGAGACCATCTTCAGTGTTCAACTCAAGAACAGCCTCTTTGGGATGTAGTCTCTAAGGGTTTGGGCTTCTTGCCTTTGAGAAGGTGCAGTGCTTGGAGTGTTCAGGGTCTTCCAAAAGGGTAAGAGCAGAAGACTAAAATGCCCCAGTTAAGTCTCTAGATGCTTGTAAGCTGTGACAAGGCTCATCCTTCTTGTTCCAGGGGTCCAAGACTTAGGTTAACCTTTGGGAAGGGGAAGCTGAATGTCTGCCACATCAGCTGTAGTAAGTCCATCATCACTGTTGACAGTGCTTCCTTTGGCACTGCTTTCTCTGAAAGCATTATATGGAGCCAATTTCTAGGAGTAAAAGGATGAAACTGGAAGCAAATACTCTTATCTCTAGTCAGAGGTCTTTTCTGAAGGCTGGGTTGAGTTGCAGAAGGGCAGAAACTAATGCCTGCTCTTAGGGAGGTTTTCTGTGGGCATGGGTAGCCCTGCTCCTACCTTCCCTGGCTTACTTGTGGCCCCTTGGGATGTTGTTGGTGATTTCTTGAGAACTGGGAATGTAAGAGTGATCCAGGTTGGGACCTAGCACTAAGTCCAGGGGACTTAGTCCAGGTTGGACTAAGCCTGCAGCTTCTAAGGGCTTGGGTAGAAATGCTACTGTGTTTAAAGAAGGGACAAAGGTGGTCATCTTCTAAAGCCACTTACTTCATCGCAAGCCCTCCTGCCACCCAGAACACAAGCACAACTACTTGTCATACCACCTTATGTGGAAGGTCTCTTCATGTCCTCTCCTACATCAGTCTTCCTCAAACTATCCAAACAAATCCAAACCCAGATCTCTGAATGTTTTTAGAGCACATGTTTGTAGTTGTGCAAAACTCTCCTATGAGATACGCTTTTCTTTGTCAACCTGGTGCCATGGCAGTATGCATTTATTTCTGCCCTATTTGCGTTATTACTCAGCTTCCTTTGTTGTCTGAAGGAGATACTACCTTCAAGCTACTATTAAGGATTTAATGAAACTCTGTATATTTCTTTCCTGTTTCTGCATGGTTTAGGGGAAGGAGGAAAGGTTTCTTGCAAGTTCCTCTTCAGCCTGCATGTGGTATTGAATGTTGTATTAATTGACATTGAAAATACAGTGCATTTCTTGGTTATTTCATGCTCAAATCTGCTGTCATTCTTATTTCTCATTATAAACTGACCTTATTTGATAGCTGAGTTGCTGGTGAGTGATGAGTCACCTTCTACTGCCTGATTTCACTCACGGCTTGTTTTTTTCCTGCACAGAATACATGGACAGCACATCTCAGGGGTTGCCGGTGTGAATATTCACATCCCTCTGCAAGGCAGTGCTGTGGTGCTTTCTTTACAGAAGGTTCATGCACTCGGGTTATTAAAGACTTACCCAAAAGCTTATTCAGGGCTAGAGGAAACAGCAGAGAAAGAAGTCACCTTTTCACATAGTTTCAAAATCACATGTTTTGAAACGGAGTTCTGGAATCATTAAGCATTTGTTGGCACCCCTTGATCAGATCCGCCAGTTGGTTATGGAGAAGAAGAGATGCACTTGCCCCACCTGTAAAATAAAACCCAGTCCCCTAAGCTGTGTGTTGGGGGAAAGCAAAGAAAAAACAATAAACCTCTTTGATTCCCTTAGTGCTTAGATTCTCAGTAGAGAAACACCTTTTGGTGGTATTGCTCTTTGCACAGTAGAGCTTTTCCCTTATCTCCCCCTGAGATCTTGCATATACATATGGCTTTCTGTATCCTTAGTAATTAGGATGGTTTTGTTTCTGACCACATCTGAGACTCTGTTCAGAGACTGTGTCTGTCTCTGCCATCTCACTCCTTTTGTTCATACTCTTGTTGTGGTCTCAATAGCAGCTGCAGCAATGCTATAACTTAAAAGTTGAGGCTCAAGTTTGAGTTTAAGCTGTTGTAGTGAGGGTCATCTTGGCTGGAGCACCAAAGCAGTGCTTTGTATGAATCTCTTGGCTATTTACTGTTTATAAAATCTTACTGACGGATCTAATAATGCATAGCTCTGCTGATTACTAATGAGCTGAGGAAAGCCCAGGAAGGATTTTCTAGTGAATAGATGCTAATATATGATTTTTCTCAAAGGTCATAGGATTCTTATGGTCCCAACTATGTAAAAACCTATTTAATAACTTCTTAAATGGCTGAAAGTCTGGAAAGTTAATCAAAGGAGTCCCTTTCATAAGCTACAAGTTCCAGTTTCCAGCATATGCTGCTTTTCCTCTATCGCTAGGAAGAACTTGACTGAAAGCCAGTTTTGTGGCCTTTAGTGCATTGCAGAAGGTAAATGCATGCATGCAATATGACTGGGGAAAAAAATAAGCTCTTTAGTACCTTGCTCTGTAGAGGCAATGTTAAGAGGAAAAATAAGGAAGTAAGTTTGTGCCTGTGCAGTTAGAAGTTCCTGATTGGAGAGTGTGGTGGCAGTAGGTATGATGGCAGTTGTTGGCTGTGTTCTGTATTCAACCCATGTATAGCATCAGTTATAATAGTTGTCCTCTGACACATCTCGCTGATGAAAATCCAGGCCCTCATACTTCTGAGTCTGGACCAAGCCTGTTGCACATGCAAACGAACCAAGTCTGGCATGGCCCAGTAATAGCTGGTGTCCCCTTCCCACCCCAGGAGCAGGCTGTGTGCTTTTCACTTGAGTCTTCAGCAAGGTTGATTTGTCAAATGAGTTTTCAAATGAGTTGGCAAATTTAAGTGACTAATGAGATGATTGTGTAGACCCAATCCAGACCTGAAGGTAATTGGAGTCCTGATGAAAAGCAGCTTGGCAATCAATGTGCAGAATAACTACTCATCAAGCCCCACATTGTCTGTTGGCTGTCAGCCTCCTGCACCCTCTTTGGTGGTGATAGGGGAGTATTCAGTGCCTGCTACAAGTAGATTAGCTCTGAAGGCACTGGTATTAGCTGCAAGTGATTAAATTCTGTCAGTATATGATGAGGTCTTCAATTGACCCAAGAACTTCCCCTGATAAGATGCAAAACCAGAGGCTTTCTAGTTCCTCTTGGAAAATCCAAAGGAAGGAGTCCCACTATAGTGCTGGGGATGTCTGAATTGCTGCATTGTTTTAAAGCTGGCTCAAGAGATATTGCAGCATAGATTTTTGTCTTCCAGAGAAAATCCCTCACTGCTTGGTCTCCTCTGACTTTTTAATTGGTGTTGCTGGCACAATAAACTGTAGTTGTGTTGAAGGTCCCCAAGGCCTCAGTCTGGCTTGGGATGCTTGGCTGTATTTTCTCTGCTTGTTTTTGTTGTTCAGTTTGGTATGCTGTGCTGTGGGGTGTTCTTTTTCTTCTTCAAATTTGCCTTTATCTGCCTTGGAATTGTTTCCTTAACTAGGAGATTAATCTAAATGTCTTGGAAACAAATCCTTTTGTGATGGGTTTTCCTTGATAAGATGCTCCTTTTATCAGCAGGAGATACACTACCGCTACCTATAGAGAGCCCCAGGCTTGCAAGGTCTCTTGCTGGCTTTTATTGCTGAGAACTATCAGGAGGCCTACAAGAAAATGAACACTCCTGATTTCCGTGGGTTCTGGTACAGAACTGCAATTCCACGTGCTGCTGTGTTGTGTGAAAACAAAGCAAAGAAATAAAAGCAGAGCCCCAGTGAATTACTTGGATTATTCACAACATTTCCTAGAAATCTGGCTTCAAAAATACAATACTGGAATTAGTTCAAAAGTGCCTGGGTGTTGTTTTTTTGTGTAGCAGATCAGTTCTTCCAGTTCTGGTATGAGTTATTACTGAAGTGGCAGAGGAAACTTTATGGTTCCATCTGGCTCTTCCTGATGAAAGTGCGACTTGAAGTAGAATTGGAAACGTGCATCTGAAGTTATGGCCAATGGTAGTGGGAGTTGTTATTTCAAGGATGCAGGTCTGGTTTTGGTGACTCACCTGCTAGCCTCTTTATACCTCTGTTTTGGCAAGCAAAGCTTAATCTGTTGTTTTAAAGCAGTCTGAAAGCTTAGGTAATGGATTGACATCTCCATAGCAGGTGGCTACTACTCCAGAAGGGTACAAACCCATATCTGATGGGCTCCGAATGACTGCTCAAGAGCCAAGAAGCACCACCCAACTGTTCCCCAGATCTTCTACCCATTAAGCTACCTGTGGAAGGGCTGGGATTGGAGGATACTTCTCAAAATCCCATCTAGATGACCCACAGAAGTCACTAGTTTACCTGTGCCAATGTTTAATAAATAAGGTCTTCTAACAAAAGCATGGGAGGTAGGGTCAGGACCCCTTTTGCCAATAAGTTGTCAGCAGCAAAACCTCAGTCCAAGAACAGAGTGTGTGGATGACCCCTACCTTCCCTAGTTGTCTTCTCCTGAGCAGGCATAAACCCTGTCCATGTGGCTGCCTGCTGCATGACGGGTAAAGCTCCTTAGGACAAAAATAGTGAGCTTTGCCAGGGAATCTCTTGACTGTGAACCAAAGGAAAAGCTTAACATTCTAGAGAGCACCCAGCTGTATGCAGAGAAGTCCTTTATTTAATCAGCAGTGCTTAAATCTTTAATTTTGTGGGAGACAGCTTTGCAAGATGTGAGTTGATGGCAGCCTTTGGAGGGTATTGCACTGTGGGTACAGCCCTGCAGTTGTTCTTGTCTGTGAAATGGAGTAAATGGTTAGGAAGGAATCTTAAATGACTGCTTTTCAGACTCTCGTGAGTCAAAACAATAAGTAAACCCCCCAGCAGGAGCATGTACAAGTATTTACCAAAAAGATGCTGTTCCATCAATGCACTTGCTCTCTTTTTGTCTGAAATAGAACTATTTTGATAAGTAGGTGAGATGTATCTACATACGAGATGTGATCAGAAGCTTGTCTTGGTTAGTGTGTGAGTGGGATGCTGTTTAAACCTTTCTATGTAGAATGCTGTGCAGACTGGAGGACTGCTAACACTTGTATAAAGTTCTTCCCGGTCTCTCTTGAATCCTTTGATTGCTTGATCCCTGCTAATTTTAACTAACTGTAAGGTTATCTAACCTTTGGAGGCAACACAAGTCCCTGTTTTTGTGCAGAGTGTAAAGGTCAAAATGGAGGTGGAGGCTCCACTATTAATTGAGTTTCCTTTTGCACCCAGTGTTGGGGATTTGGGTATTTTCCGAGTGACGCAGTGAAGCTGCAAGCCTGCAGCACTTGGGGAACAAAGCAAGAGCTGAAAGCTCAGACTGATCACTTCAGGTTAATTAAAACTTCATGCTTTTCTTCAAAATGAGCGTCTACTGTTGGACAGAGCAAGTTGAAAATCCATGAGTGGAAAAATCAGCTGAAGCTGACTTCTTTTTAACTTAATGCCAGTATCATGATAGGGTTTAGGTAGATATAAGGCTTAATTCTCTCTGAGTTCTTTTACAGCTGAGCACTGCGTTGCTCAAAGAACCAGACCTGATTTTAGGGTGATGCCCCCTTACCTTTAAAAGCTATCGAATATATTATTGCTTCAGTTGCCCTTTTGTACTTGACATGTAATTCTTCTGAGAAAGTTGATGTAAATAGCTCTTGGGCTCTTCTAAAGCAAGAACTTGCCAATTCACTTGACTGGCTGTTTATGTAGCTGCGTGAGGTTTACAGCTGGAAATGCTGAGTGGGGCCAACCGCTGGATTTCAGTTCCGAATGGATCAGGATGAGTGACAAAAATAGCAGAAGCAGTGATGTTAGAAGGAAAGCCTTTGCTTTTCCCAGGGTGAGATGCCTCAGGCTGCTGAATCCAGCCGGAGCACAGCGTGTACTGATGTTCCTATGTTCTGGCAAGGTGACCACAAGTGCTGTCTCACATAGTCAATAAAAAGGGCTGTCCTGCAATTAGCTGCCTTCTCTGCCGAAAAACTCAGCTGAGAAACCCGAAACTGCTAGTTGATAAAGCTGGACTGCCAATCATAAGAGCTGAAAAGGAATCTTTTAATGTAAATTTAGCTTTCTGGTTTGTTGAAGAGACTTTTTGTGGGAGGAAGAGGAGGCAGTGTCATTCTGGAAGCAGGGACTTGCTTTTGGCTGAGGGCATAGGTGTTGCTCTGCAAGCAGGTGCTATAAATGAGAATATTTTTCCAGAATTAGACTACCTTGGAAGAGGAGGGTAAAAATCAGTGGTTTCCACAAAACCGCTTTGAGTATTCAGAGTGTTAACGCAGCATATGTGGTCCTATAGAAATCAAGGCAGCAATTCTTGCAGAGACTTGGCAGAGGTCGATAGCTTTTGACAAGCTTTGATTTTTCAGCTTTCCTATTTTGCCCTGCTAATCTCACTATATGAATGTGTACCTTAATCTCACCCATATAAGTTTTTGCTGTTAAAACAATAGCAGCAATATATCTGCCTAAATAAAATGTGTAGCATGCAAATGCCCAGAACTATGCTAATGCTGAAAGGAAAAATGCCTCATCTCCACTCCCCCAAACCTCCTTCTTAGTTGTTTTGTCTGGCTTACAGTGTTAAACTGAGTCTGCAGCAAAATGGGGGTAGATCCATTTGCACTCCCAGCCTCTTGGTTAGTGTGCATGCTTGCAGATGTTGATTAGAATACCATGATATGCTTTGTCTTCTGTGAGGCTCACTGAGAGGTTATGAGGGGCTGTCTCTGGTGTAACTCTCATAACCAGGGATGCAAGATGATGTTAGTAACAGAGCTGCTTCTCTCCCAGAAAGCTTGAGTTTGATTAAGATTTGGCTTTCTTGGAGAAGTCTGCAGGCCCTGGGCTGCAAGTGCTGCTCCCACAGAGCACTTAAACCTTTCTAGAGAGCATATATGATGTGGCTGAAGTTGTGCTTCCTGCTAATTACTACTGTGCTGAGTTTTATCACTCCAGGTGCAGCTGCCAGTGTCACCAAAGCAGTGCTGGGAGAGGCAATGTCACCTCCCATTGCTGCTGTTCTATTCATTGCCTTTCCTGACAAAGCCCTGAGCTCTTAAAGCTCAGCTCAAAAGCAAAATAGCTGCAGGGCAGGTGCATTGTCAAAGCTGTGAGAGGGTTTATAGCAGCAGGACCAGGGAGATGAAGTGGATCTGAGGAGGTGATGAAAGGGAGCGCAGGCTAGCGATGGGTATTTTCATATTAGGGCAAGACAGGCCTGGGCCAGCCATGAATTGCAGGGGAAGAGGTGATGCTAAGGGGAGGATGGCTAGAGAAAAACTGCATTTTCTAGCTTTATTTTTTCCCAGCACCTGCATAAAATGGGAGATGGTTTATTTTAATATTGCATGGGAAGGGCTTAAGGTATTAGAAGACTTAGGGTCAAGGCATGAGCTACTCATGGCTGTATGGAGTGAGGAGTGGATTTAGTTCCTGCAGCACTGAAGGGTGGTGCCTTGCTGTCCTTTACCCTCATGCACTTTCTGTGCTTTTCCATTTCTCTTTGCTGTAAGTTGTCTTGCAGGGTGGAGTGAGGGGGATTGTCATGGCCACGGTGTTCTTAAAGGTGCAGGAGGGTGGCCCCTCTTCTCAATCAACCTTAACTTGGTTCCTAACTCAGTAAAATCTCTTTTCTGTAGTGCTTTTTGACTGTATTTCAGGCTGAAGCTGTACATCCTGTGCCCAGAGGTCTGACCAGCCCTGTAATGTATCTCGTGGAGCTTCAACAAATGTTGCCCTCATATGAAGGTAGCAATCTGCCCGAATAGGGATGGTAGGGGGGCACCACTTTGGAGATCTTAAACTCTTCCCCAGCTTATCTTAGTCAGTATGCAAGGGTGTCTAACTCAGTCCTCCACCTCATTGAAGCAACTGCTTATAGCACAGGCTATAAAGTATTACTAAAACAGAGCTTCCATATGGAAACCTGACTGATATTTAGACAAATGATACACTGGCCTCATCAGATCCTGCTCTGAACTTCTGCAGAACACCAATCAGACTCTGAGAGGAGCTGAACAGCTTCTGCTGTCGCTTGGGGCATCTGCTGCCCTTCAAACAGCAGGGGTGGCCCTTGGTGATCATCAGGCAATGGGGAAGAAAACAGCTGCAAGGCTGGAGGCAGCTATTGAGCTGTGCTCAGAGGGAAGGGAAGGTGCATCTGCCATGCACACAGCTTATCTCCTCATCCTCGAGGTGACCCTGCGTTTGACAGGCAGAAGTTGGCTCATGTTTTAAAACAGCCTGGCAGACTGATAGGCTGAAGGATTCAAACCAGGAGTGGTTTGAAGCCTTGAGGTGGTTTAGTGACAAAGCAGACACCTGCCCGGGAGAGCAGTTCCTGTGCAGCCCAGGTTTGGGATTATTTGCAAGCTGAGTGTTTTGTCCGTTCCCTTGCCCAAGGGACATGAGGCTCGGCTGCCTTTTGTTCTGCTCTTTCCTCCCCTAAAGAGGGAGGAACAGAGGATGCTTCCCTTGCCAGAGTCCTCGCTGACCTCTCCCCAGCCCTCTGATCCTACTCCACCCTTGCCCTTCTTCCAGCTCCTGTGTTGCTTCTTGCCTGGCTCCAGCTCTCTCTGCTTTCAGGGCCCACCATGTTGCTGTGCTTGTATCAAGCCAGTTTCAGGGGCTCTGAGAAGTGAATAAATACTCTTCACTGCTTGGCTTTTACCCACTTACCCATCTGGGCCTTAACTGCATTAGGACAGTGGGGAAAAACCCAACCATGTTCTGAGCTGTGTGCTCAAACCATCTTACCCCCATGTGCCTCCCATCTGACCCCAAAGAGGGAAGGATGGAGAAGCACAAATCTATTGTGACAACTGCCCTGGGGCTGCGATCATGGATATGGCTGAGATGGAAAAGCCAGGACCGTGGATTTGAGCCTACCCTAGCCTGATGTTTTGCTTTGCAGGGCTGCCCAAGCTATGCTGGCACAAGGGAGACTGTCAGCATCGCTTTGATGAGGAAAGATTATGATGTCTATGATGTGTTTCAGAGGAACCAACCCCCAAATTTGGTGCTTTGTTTGCACGGGGCTTTGTAGTACTTCTGATGCCAGCAGGCACCCTGTGCAGCTGTTCTCCATTCCTCCAGGACACGTTGCCCCTCAATTCTGGCACATCTGCCAGCCCTTGTGCAGGTTCATCCTTGGTGGTGCCTACAGTGCCATGGTACTTCAGGCATTGTGTTCAGGGCTTTCCTGTAGTTTCCTCGCCTCACTTCTTTCTGTCTTTGGAGAAGTAGGAAAGTTGGGGCTGTTCAGCCTGGAGAAGAGGCGGCTACATGGAGACCTCATAGCAGGCTTCCAGTATCTGAAGGGGGGCTATAGGGATGCTGGAGAGGGACTCTTCATTAGGGACTGTAGTGACAGGACTAGGGGTAAAGGGTTTAAACTGAAACAGGGGAAGTTTAGATTGGATATAGGGAAGAAGTTCTTTACTGAGAGGGTGGTGAGGCACTGGAATGGGTTGCCCAGGGAGGTTGTGAATGCTCCATCCCTGGCAGTGTTCAAGGCCAGGTTGGACAGAGCCTTGGGTGACGTGGTTTAGTGTGAGAGGTGTCCCTGCCCATGGCAGAAGGATTGGGACTGGATGATCTTAAGGCCCTTTTCAACCCTAACGATGATTCTGTGATTCTGAGTTTCCATCGTGCAGGGATGGCAACAGCTGCCTAAGCTCCACCAGCAGCAGAGGACGGCACCCTTGGTGCATTTTGCTGCTGTCTGGCAGGCTGGGTGGGGACCGCAGCACCTTTTTGAAGCCTTCAGAGCAGTTCTGATAGGGATGATTCCTGTTTATTCCTTTCAAGCAGATAAATGAAGGAGACAAAAATTAGGACAGGGAATATTCCACGAATGAGTTTTTTGCCATGTTTTCTGCACCTTGGATAAGCAGCTCAGAAGCCACCTGAAGGCTTGAATCCCCTGCATCCCCTTTGCAAGCTCTGAGCCCTCCTGGGCACACGACGAGTGCCTGCCATCTCACTGCTCACAGCAGGAAGTGCTGCAGCCCCTGTCCTGTGTTGCTGAGTTCCTGTTTGTGGCCTCCCTGCTCCGGGCTTGTTTTTGTGGTGGCGAGCTGTGGTCTCAGGATCCCTCCTAGGCTCTGCGTGCTGCTTTCAGCTGCTGCCGCTTCCACGTTTGCTTATACGAGCCTTTAAAAGCCATCAATATTTTAGTGCCCATTCAAGCCTCTGCCTCGAAGCTCACCCTTTTCATTGCGCTGCTCGTGAAATGGATCCCTCCTGCTTCAAATGAGGCATAAAAAGACTTTGTCAGAAGCTGGTGAATAATCCCGGTAATGTAAAAATTGACATTCTGTAATGTTCCTAATTCCCCTAATTAAACACGATACACGAGCACGCCACAAGAGTCCTCCAGCTGCCTCGTAAGACAGCGTTGCAGTGAAGCAGCTTTGCTGTCGAGTGAAGCTAGGTTAAACTCTCATTAGAAGCCTTGCAAAAGGCTAAGGACTTGTCTGCTGTAATTAAGAATCTTGTCTCGCTTTCTCTGCACTGCCATCTCCAGTGACTGCTCCTCTGCCCCATGGGGCGCTCTGGGTCTGTCCATCCCTATCAGGTGTCTCCTTGGAAACTTTTTATTCCCTTTCTTTTTCCACCCCTCCTCCTTCAGTTTTAAACTGCTGTGACACAGCCGAAGGGATGGAGGTGTTGGCTTTGGGGTGGGCTGAGGCTGTGGTGGCTGCTTGGTGATCTTTATGGCTTCAGGTTGGGAGTTTTCATTGTGGATTTGGGTCCGAGAGGAGCAAGGTGTTGACTCTTGGCTTTGCTACTCACGCTGGGGGGGTGAAGCCTGTGGTTTCACCTCCATAAGCAGCCCTTCAGAGCCGCACCTGAGCTGATTGCTTCTCACTTTGATCCTCCACCAGACAAAGCGATAACAAAGCCCCTCATGAGGCGCTGGGTGCTACTGAGGCCTCTCCGCAGCCATGACCAGTGGGTAACACCACAGCGCAGCCAGCACCAGGACACCGGTGCTGCCTTTTTGCCCCTAACCACCCTCCCCATCTTGTCACTGTCACCAGGGTACCTCAAATGTGACATGGACGATGGCTGCGAGGCCAAGGAGGAGACGGGGGGCGAGGAGCTCTTCGACGCCATGAACAACACCGTCGTCTCGGGGGACAGCATCCGCTTCTTCGTCAACGTTAACCTCGAGGTGCCGCTGAACGCCGCTGGTAAGTACCACCGCCACCACCCCAAAAGTGTTCTGTGGGACACAGTTGTTCCTCCCTGAGCAACTTGGGAATGATATCATGGAAAACCCAAGGAAACCATCTGCTGAGCAGCAGCATGAAGTGCCCTGACTCCTTTCCCCCCTTCCCTGTGGTAACAAGGCCTCTGGTTTGGGGCCTGACACCCTGCCACTGCTCTCACTGCTGTTGCCTGGTTGCTGCAGAGCCATTTCTAGCTCTCCAGAGCCATTTCTAGATGGGAAATAGGGATTTTTATGGTGCATGTGATCCCTATAGACTGTTCAGGCACTGCTCTGGGGCTTCCCAAGGATTTTGGAGGTGTTTTGATCGTGTTTGAGTTGGAATGCTGGAGGTGAATGGGAGCCATGGATGGCCTGGGGCAGTCACTGCTTTCCACAGCAAATGGAAAGGGAAGCAAGAGGGTGTTTTGAGGCTTATGGCACGCACCTTTTGGGGTTAATCACCCTGGCTTGGAGGCAGGTAATCCCTGTACTTGCTGTGGGGAGGCAGATAGCAAATATGAGGAGATAACCATCCTGTTAGACACCTTTGATGGAGGTCAGGCAGCTGTGTCTGCAGTCTGGGCATTGCTATGGTGCGTCATGCTCTGTAAATACAAACTACCTGGTCCAGGTGAGGGCCCATGTGCCAAGTTCTTCCCCCAAATACGCTTTAGTAGGATCTGTACCTGCTGCAAGCTTCATGCAGAGGAGGAGGACAGTGTTTGCTTGTGGTGGTGGGTCTGAATCCAACAGACAAAAGCATTCCTAAGGCTTCCGTCCTTATGGAGCTGCAGTGTCAGCTTGGAGTGGTGGCTTTGCTCCGATGTGCCAAGTGATCTGGGAGGGGGTTAAGGAATGCTGGTCAGAAAGCAAGAGGCAGGGAGTGCTTCATCTAGCAGGGACTTTAAGGCTCTTACTGCTGGCAGTAGTGCTGTGCTGCTCCTTGACTGAGAATAGACAGGTAACTGTGCAGATGGACATATCTGCCCCAAACTGTGCTCTTTGTGTGCTCCCTGCCAAGCCAGCATCTTTTAGAAGAAACCAAAGCCTGGTTAACACAAATTGTGTAGATGCTTAAACTGCTTTCTATCAAGGGATAAAATCCCTCATTTGCTCTAAAGGTTGCTTTTGCCTCTAGCACACCATTTACCATCCTCTGTAATGCATGTGCTGAATGATGCAGCTGCTGGAAAATGCAGCTCTGGGACATGGCAGCAGCCTGGGTTTCATCCCAGCAGCTGGAGGCATCCTGGAGCCTGTGTGGGCACTATTTTGGATAGTAAATGAAAGGGCTCTGGATTATTTCTGGAGTCACAATGTTGGAGGGTCCTTTAAGTTATATATTACAATTGACGTATAGCGAGTGATTATTGGAAATGGTGAGGCAGAATAGGCATGGCCCAGACCTCTGCTTGGCTATCTTGAAGTCTACTTTTAGAACCAGAGCAGTGACTTTGACTTAAGAATAATATCTAGCAATTTTCAAGCCTGCAATTTTACAGATGCCATCTTAATGGAAAGGTTTAAAGGGAGCTGCGCTCTGCTATGGCAAGTCTGGGCTTAATGCCGTGGGGTGCATTGTTCTGGGATGAGGAATGCAAGTGCTGTGGATTCTTCAGTGTCTGAAGAAGCTGCCTTTCCTTGTGTGTCTTCCTAGGCTTTTGAGAGTTGTTTTCCATTCCATTCAAAACAGGACAAAAAAAGATTTCCTTATTTCCCTGAAGCAGTGCTGTTTGTGATGGTGGTATTAGTTGTATTCTTCAGCTATTTAGCATTTTTAGGGAAAAATGGACTTCTGATGTGCTGGAATATCTTTATAAATGGGATGATGCAGGTTTTAAAAGCAGGCTTTGGGCAGAACAAAAGTCCAGACTTTCAATAAGAGCAGGTCTGAAGTGAGATTTGTTTTTCCTGTTTTTCCATGACATCAAAGCAATCCAGCTAGCCAAAACCCAGGTTCTCCTCTGTCAGGCATAGGATTCCTCAGACCCCAGGTGTTTGAGTCTTCTATGCTGTCAGCTCTTCCTCAGAGGTGGTTTTCCTAAAGCATCTTCCAGAGTGGATTGTATACACACAAAGTCGGTCTCTGGCTGCAGAGAGTTAAGTTGATCTTCTTGAAAAGCTGACTTCTGAGGTGGTTGAAAGTGGCTGAAATGATCCCCTTAAGCTCTTCTAATGAAAGTAGCCTGACCTGCTGAAAAAAAGGCCCTCTTCACAAGCTTCTAGAAATGAGGTTTAACTATGCCATGGCCAAGGTGTGCCTGGGAGCGTATTGTTCCTTATTGAGCTCTGCAAGGGGATGTTTCCCAAAATGCCCTTGCATTGCTGCTGCTCTCTGGGAGTTTTGTTTTATAATCAAGCTTTTGCATTCCTGGAACAGAACTATGGAGCTGAGCACTTGCAGAGCTTGTCTCCAGCAAGCTGCAAAGAGAGCAGGTTTTGTCACGGCAATGCAGCATCCCCTAAACACCTCATTTCCAACCCTTAAGGGACCTAGTGCACCAAGATCCTCTGGTGTGCTTTAAGCACAGAGGAAAAGCAAACCTGAGAATGACATCTTTCCATCCCCATCTCATTTTCTTGCTTCCTCCAAGCTGGGTGAAATCTCTGTTGAGCTGAAAGGCTTCTTTGTGCCAGAAAGCTTGATATTGTGCTGTTGTATTATGCAACGCCTCCTGGGGCTTGGGTAAAGATGGACTGAACATGGGCCCTCTTGTACAAAGAGGGCTCTCCAATGCTGCTTTTGTTGATTTGCTCCCTAGTGTCACATGTACTTGCTGCATGAAATACATTTGCGCAGTCTCCAGCAGGGAAAACCTCTAGGGTGACTTGAAACAAGACAGATGTGGTATCTGTGAGTCTCTGTGCGTGTTCCAGGCATCACTGTGGGGTTTCTTGGCTGAAGGTGGTATCCAAATTCTCTCCTGATGGAGACCTTTTCCAGCAAGCTGCTGTGAGGTTGCTGCTCACCTTGGTGTAGGGCTGAAAGATCCAAAAAATCCCATCTGGGGAGAGGGTAAGTTGGTACCCCAGGGTCTGGGTGCTGGCAGGCACCTTAAGTGGAATTACAGATGTGGTGACAGCTCTGCCATCATCCTGTCAAGCTGTTAGTCTCTGTATGATGTATGTACAACTTGCTATGAACATAATTGGATGCACTTTACTATAATTCTCTTTTAAAGAGATCACTGCGTGGGATTAAACATTGAGCCAACAAAACATAGCATGGCCCATAAAACTGTGACAATTAACCATTGTCATAAAATGCTGGGCTCTGCAGACAGCTGGGTATAAAACAGGAAAGCTTGAAGAAATCTAGGGTTTAAGGTATGGCTTATCTCATTTTTAATTGATACTAGCTGCAGTTGCATAGGATGTTGGGCCAGAATCAGTGCAGATGCATAGGTACTAATGCGTCTTAATCTTGACCCTTGGGTCCCTTCTCCTGGGTGTTTTGTTGCTTCCTTGCAGTAGCTGATGAAAAGCACTTTCTGTTCTCTTTGGTCTCTCATCTTTCTAGCTTAGGTTTTGGTGATAATACTTGTGTTTTCAGCAAATGTTAGCAGCTTCAACATGAAGGTGAGTCTTCATGTGAAGCTGGACACTTTTTGACCTGGGATCTGCATTTGTGGAGGAAGATCAGGATGGTTTGTAAACACAAAATTGTTCTGACATCACTATGAATGTGTACAATGTTAGGTCTTGGTGTGCAGGTGGGACCTCTTTCCCCTCCAGACCACTGTGCTACAAGCCCTGCTTATTTCGTAGCTACCAGCTTAGCAATCTACTTGCTTGCAGGCTTTACATGGCTTTCCCATTATCTTGCGTAGCTAGAAACGTATTAACCCTTCTGTCCTACTGCTATCTGGATGTCAATTTAATTGTCTTTCTTTGTATTTTATACATGAGCTTTACTGTCCTTGAACAGGCAGGGGTCACCAGTATTGAGGCCTTATTGCTGCAATCACAGCTGCACTGGGCAGGGCACATCTCTAGGATGAAGGATCACCGCCTCCCTAAGATTGTGTTTTATGGTGAACTCGCCACTGGTTACCGCAAGAGAAGTGCCCCAAAAAAGAGATATAAGGACTCCCTAAAACAATACCTCAGCCTTGGCCATATTGATTACCACCAGTGGTCCACCTTGGCCTCCAATCGGGAGACTTGGAGACAACACTGCATAACGCCGCTGTCTCCTTTGAGAGTACCCGCAGAATTAGTCTTGAAGAGAAAAGACATCGTAGAAAGAATCGTGCCCTGCCTATACCACCCAAGGAGGCCTTTCACTGTGCTTTTTGCAACCAGATTTGCCTATCCCACATTGGCCTTTTTAGTCATCAGTTCGCTTGTAGTAAGTGTGGGTAAAAGCCCTTCCCAAATCTTCGTTCGCAAAGTCAAGCTATGATGATGATGACAGCTGCTTTCCCATTATCTTGTGTAGCTAGAAATGTATTAACCCTTCTGTCCTACTGCTATCTGGATGTCAATTTGATTGTCTTTCTTTGTATTTTATACATGGGCTTTTCCATAAATCCCTCTGGAGCCTGGGCTGCAGGTGTATGTACCTGCATCCCTTCAACTTATCGTAGAAGCATCAAACTAGTGATTTCAACCACTTGCTGCTTTATCTGTAGCACACTTGTATTCATTCACAGGGATTTATATCCAGCATTTTGGTTAAGGTTAAGCCTTAAAGTTGGTGGACAAGCAATGCAAGCCTCATTTGTTGCAGTAGGTCTGTGAAGTGTGTAGAGGCACAGCCTTGCTGTCAGTCATAGTGTTCTTATCTGCTTGGCAGCCCCCTTAAATCAGCCAGGCAAATATTCTCATCATTTGGACCTTATTCTTGCAGTTTGGGGGTTAAAAACAATTCTTTGGACCTCATTCTTGCAGTTTGGGCCTTAAAAACAATGCATCACCTCCTTTCACCAGATTGCAACGGAGGTGTTTGTGCAGGGGTTTCCTAAATGTGGGCACAATTTAGCAGGGATTTGTGGGGCTGTAGCTGCTCAAGTTTTGTACTATGCATTGCCACTTACAGCTGATGCTTGTACCAGTGGGTTTAGCTGCAGAGAGGTGCCTGAAGCAGTTTCTTTTTGGGAGGAGAAAGCAAAGTCCTGATGGCAGTGAAAAGCCAATTGGAAAGCAGGATGTGGCTTTGTCAGGGTGTGTGTGGGGGAAATAACGGAACACGATTTACGCTTCATGAGAAATTAAAGCCTGTTCCACCCTCTGGACAATTGATCATTCCTAGATACGGAGAATCAACAGTTTCCTGTAATCCACTCCAGAGGCACACACGTGCACGCCCGACGCTGCTGCTCCGAGCAAAACAGTGTGCTCTAACTCCTGGCCCAGCCCCTGCTGAGATGACTTTATTCTTTAAGGGGACGAGGAGAAATGCTAGATGCTGGCGCCAAGGATATTCCAGAGAGAGTAGTGTCCAGAGACAAGTGGTCTGGGCCTGAATGGGTATCATTCTGCACACAATAGTCACATTTCCTCACATTAATACCAAGGTCCTTTTTATGTCTCGAGGCACAATGCTGACCCACGCGTTCCATCTGATAACTCCTGTTTTAGCAGTTTGATGTCAGCGTGGGATGTTGGGCTCCTGAAGCTTCCTATACTCTAATGGAAAGTGGATACGGTGGTTGTGTTGTGGGGGGGGAGATGACCTCCCTCCGAATTTCCTGATGAGGGTGTTTTCAAAGTGGTGTTCACAAAGCCAAGGGAGGTGTATGTGTGTGAGGGGGGGTTGGGTAGCACGAATGGCTCTGCACAAAGGCAGTGTTCTTCCTTTTAGGTGCTTCACCTTGAGTTTGCTTTGGGGCAGCTTCTCCTGGGTTTTTAAGTACCCTGTCCTTGCAGTTGGGGGCAAATTGTATCCTGGGGTGTATCAGGAGGAGTGTGGCAGCAGGTCTAGGGAGGTGATCCTCCACTTCTCAATTCTGATGAGCCCACATCTGCAGCACTGTGTCCAGGTCTGGCCTCCTCAGTACGAGAAAGACAAGGACCCACTGGAGAGGGTCCAGCTGAGGCCACGAGGATGGTCAAGGGGGATCTCTTCATGGAGGATCTCTCTTGGGAGGAGAGACTGCTGGAGCTGGGCCTCTTCAGCCTGGCAAAGAGCAGACTGAGCAGGGATCTCATCAATGCAGATCAGCATCTCAAAGGTGGGTGCCAGACTCTTTTCAGTGGTGCCCTGCGACAGGATGAGGAGCAGGGGCCATAAACTAAAACACAAGAAGTTTCACTTCAGCATGAGGAAGAACTTCTTTCCCTTAAGGGTGTCAGAGCACTGGCACAGGCTGCCCAGGGGGCTTGTGGGGTCTCCTTCTCTGGAGACATTCAAAACCCACCATGGATGCATTCCTGTGTAATCTGCTTTAGGTGGCCCTGCCTTGGCAGGGAGGTTGGAGCAAATAATCTCCAGAGGTTCCTTCCAACCCTAATGATGCTGTGAAACCTTTTGCAGCTTTTCTTTTAAAAAGCACAAAGAAAATAAGATGTTTTTGTAGTGCTTGCGTGTCTGAGGAGTTGCGTGTGACAAGTGACACAGCGCTCAGCACTCTTATCTTGTCCTGGCTCTGTACAAGAGCCCTGGTCAGTCTGTCTGCACTGTTGTCTTCTAACTCCTACACGATGTCCATGGTGCAGTGCAAGGCGATAGTCCTTCACCCTTCCAGCCGTTGTGATGTCTGTGCTGAGCATTACTCAGGTGAGGTTTTCCTTCTCACCCTGCTTGCTCCTTCCCAGCCTGGTCCAGCAACTTGCAGCTTGTTGCTTATTCCCACCTGCCTTTAACCTGGGTTTTGGTTTAAGAGGGATGAACCCAGCTGATTTTAGGCTTTTTGCTGCAGCTCAGCTCACTGCCCTATTGTGGAATAGTTGGGGCACAGTTATTTATCTAACAATATTTGACCTAAATTACCTGGGTCTGATGGGGGTGAGTCCACACTCAGTACAGCCATGGCAGGACAGCAAAGCAGAGGATCCCCTTGAGATCCTGTTTGTGATGAGTTAGAGGTATATTCACTGCTTGTAACAAGCTCTTGTCACATTATGTGATGATGTTCTTATTTTTTAAGGCAACTAAAAGCAGGATAGTTTTCTGTTCACAACATGATCTGATACAAGTGGTTGAGCTTAGATTTGCTCAACCCCCTGAAGAAAGCCCAGATAAAATAGCCTTTTTTTATACTAAAACTCCCCATACCTTAACTATTTACACTTAACACCAGATGCTTGATACTTTTCTGAGAGAACCATGGAAGTGCTCATGTATTCTGCTCTGATTTATTAGCCTGTTTACCATGCAGATGCACTTGGAAATGAATATAGATCTAAAGTAATGTCCACTGAGACCTGCACAGCCAAAATTTCTGCTTTCTAATTTCCACTCCTTTATCCCAGGGAAAGATACAGTCTTAAGATGCTGCAAGCCTCCAGTTGTGGCTTCACTCCAAAGACTTTTGGATCTTCTCAGGTGTTAAGGGCAGCACTGGGGACCTGTAGCAGGGAAAGGGGATCTTAAGTGAGAGGAGATCTCTTAAGGCAAGGTGAAAGCTTTCAACTTTGGCATATGACTTTCATGGGTTTGTTTTCAGGGTTGCCTTTGCATAGAAGATGGCATTATCTAAACAGGGGGTAA
Source organism: Psittacula echo (assembly GCF_963264785.1). Taxonomy (NCBI): domain Eukaryota; kingdom Metazoa; phylum Chordata; class Aves; order Psittaciformes; family Psittacidae; genus Psittacula; species Psittacula echo. The sequence continues at coordinate 2,750,947 of NC_137735.1, forward strand.
AGGGTAGGGATGCAAGTAGGGGATTAATTTCTCTGGGTTGCTATTAGGGATGTTATTCAAAAGGCAGTGTGGATAAACCCACTGTCCAGCAAGGAGGACCAGCAAATTTCCCTCTCCATTTCTTGCTTCCAAGTATTAAATCTCCTTGTTCATCTTAAAGCTGGATGGGCCCTGTTCTTCTGCAAATGGTGGGAAATAAACAATGGAGACGTGCCACAGTGCCTTGGCAGAGCTCTCAATGTACTGACACGAGGCCACAAGTGTGAGTTTAACGTTGGCAATTCCTCAGCTTCACTAAAACTGAAGTGAACTCCCAGCGAGTCACTGTGAGTAGAGCTGCGTGCCTGTGTGCACGCGTCCTAGGAATTCGGGATATGAGTGTCCCCTTGATGTGCCTGCCAGGGGATGCTGGAGATGCATTGCTGGCTTTTTGGTTTTCCCTTGGGCAGAACCTGGAGCACAGCCTAACAGATAAGGTCAGCCACCCCTGGCAGCTCTCCTTTAACTGTGTGTGAGGACACAGACAATAATGCCCATAGCTAGCTAGCTTGCCTAAAATAGAGTTTTGCCGTGTGTTTTGTCCAGCAAGGAGGACCATAAAAATAGAAGTGTAAAGTTGTTATGTCTCTGACCTCTTCTTTTTGTTTAAGTACACTTAATCCTGACACTCAGGTGTGAATTCTAGTTGTTACTCCTTGTAGTGAGATGTAACTGATGATTAGTGGATAGTTTCTTCCTTGCCATAGAGGGTGGATCCATGGCTTTCTGTATCTGTTTTGTCCCCATGAAGAGCTGGCTCCTCCACAGAGGGGCAAGGCTCTAGGATGTTGGATCATTTCAGCTCCTCCATAACTGGAAGGAAGCAATAACAATGCTTTGAAGGAGGAGAAAATGGATGAGAGGCTAATGGTGGTTGGTCTTGGGCTTTTTAGCCAAGCTGTCTCCCAATGGATATGTCATGGAACATCATAGAATCATAGAATGGTTTGGGTTGGAAAGGAGCTTAACATCATCCAGTTCCAACCCCACTGCCACAGGCAGGGACACCTTCCACTAGAGCAGGTTGCTCCAAGCCCCATCCAACCTGCAGCCTTGAATGCTGCCCCGGTTTTATCCCACATTGCCTAGTGGGTTCCCTCACAGGAAGTAAATGGGTAGTTCATGACTGAGGTAGGAGAGCACTTGGCAAGTCTCTGTGTGTGTTTTCCTCCTATTTTTCATGTTCCAGTGGATTTGCTACTGTCTCTGAGTAATGTTATAGCACTGCAGTGGGCCTTTATGATAACAGCCCAGAACTGGCATGTCCATATCCAGCTGTCTTCTTTCTGTGGATCAAGTCTGAGTGGCATGTTGCTTGGATGAAATGATGAATGAGGCTCTGAAGCATCACCTCCATACCCAGAACAGCTTTTTTGAGAAGCTTGAAAGATCCTAGTCCAACAAATGTAATTAGATGGGTTTGCTTGTGTTGATAAGACAGCACTCGGTGCGCATCCGAGATGAGTACCTGAGAGAGTTGTCAGTAGAGAAGACCGAGACATGCTTGACACTGATAAGAGGAACCAAGAGTTGCTGCATGATAAAAAGACAGCATGAATTTCTCTGGTGTTTGCAGGAGTCTGTAAGGACAGACTGCAGATATGCAGATATCTCTTTAGCACGTGCTTGCCATTGTTCAGGGTTGGGGGTATTTTTTTGTCACTATTTCTTCCAAGAGCCAAAAAACCAAAACATGTTTTCTCCTCACTGAATATTTATGGCTTCCAAATTTACCAGCATACTTTTGCATGTGTAATTAGGCTGTAAGTTGAGTAAGTGAGCCATGGAGAACTACAAATGTAAGAGCCTAGGGAAAATGCTTGATGTTTCTGGTTTGTTTGGGTGCTTGCTTTTTAATAATAAATAGCATTCTTTAGATGAAACAGCTTGTGTTTTCCAAAAGATGCATCAAAAGCGCAGTAATAGTTGGGACCGTTGCACCAGCAGACTTGTCTAGTTAAGTGATGTTTTTAATCACATGTACAGCATCTAACTTCACCCAACTTCTTCCAATTGGGCATTGTAACCAAAGCCTCTGAACTGGCTTATTTTGTTTAGTGGGAGATAAGGGAGATGAATCCTCTTCTCTACTGCAGTCAAATCCGCTCCCAGTTTGAGTTGTAGCCTTTTAACCGTACCACAGGCATGACTTGAATTCCTGTTTGATCAGTGATGGTGTTGGTTAAAGCAGCTTTCTCTGTGCAAAAAGTAATAGGGTTGTTTTTGAGTTCTGGTGTTGTCATGTGAATTGCATCCTCAATCAGCTTATATTTTGGAGAGTACAAGGGCTGGGCTTGAAGGTGCCTCTGTGTGTGTGTCCAGCCTGTGAAAAGGGATTACAGCAGTTCTTATAGGTTAGGATTTGGAAGTCCAAATCTGGAAAGGAAGCAAAACCCTCACTTGAGTACCTGTAACACTGTGTTAAATCTCTGTACTTTTCCACAGCTTGGCCTCTGGAAAAGTTCTTGGTCTTCAGTGGGTTTTTTCCATGCTCATTTGAACGACAACTGTTCACATGTTTCATGTATTACTTTGGTAGCAGCTCAGTCTTGTGGGGTTTTTTTGGAAGGTGAAGATGAGGACTTAAGGAGAAGGATGCACAGACAGTACTTGTGCTACTAATGATGCTACAGAGAAGCTGCCTTGGATGCAAGCAGTATGGAATGGGCTTGTGGTGAAACCAACTGATTTTTCTGTCTTTTAGCTTATAGCCCAAAAGTTGCTCCATAAATACCCAAAGAAAATGTTAACATTGGTGCTTGAAAGTTTGAACTGGGGACTTCCTTGTACCCCTGCCCCTGTATCTTGGCCACATGTTAAGTGACACTTAATAGTCTCTGAACAGCAGTTTTCTTTCCCAAGAGCGCCATTGCTTTACGCTGAGATTTATGGAGGCAGCGTGGTGAGTTGACAGGACATTAATTTGCTCATCTTGGAGTCACTGCGTGTGATCTCTCACAGCCTGCTCCTTTGAAAGTGCCTGGGTGTTATTGTTGACTCTTTAAGAAGGACAAGAATGGTTTCCAACCGAGCATGACTCATGCAATCTTAGCCTCAATCTATCAAACAACGATGCATTGGATTAAATGATTACCTAAAGGATTAGGAGTTAATTGTTTTGGGGAGGCAGGGGGGTAGGGAAGAGAAGAGAAAAAATACATAGAGAATCTGAAAATAAAAACCCCCAAAGTTGCAATAGACAATCCCCTACTAATCAGATAATGCTAAATGCTGCTTCTGCAATTGGTTTACACTTCCAAAATGGGAAATGTTGTAAAAACTGAATATCTGCTTTGATCTAGAGATCACCCTCTGCCAAAAGAGTGATACTTCACCTCATTCTGAGCCTTCTGCTTGGTTCCTGCTGCCTGTCAGGTACCTGCGATAGCAGTACTGTTCTGATTGGATTTTATTTTTCCCTTTCCTAGATGAAAATGAAAGTGCTGGCTGCGTGTTACTGCACACATCAAGGAAGGTAAGTAGGGATGCTGCATGGTCAGTTTGTTGTTACATCATCTAGAAGCAAAGGACCTTAAAACACTTTGTGGGAGAGGAGAGATGTTTGTTACTGGCCTAGACAGAAGGCATGTTAGTGCCTTTTTCCTTGAATTCCTCTTTCTTTAAACCTAACAAGCCATGTGCTGCCCATTCTCCAGTTTCTCTGTAATTCTGATTGTTCCACTGCTTTTTGTCTGAGACAATTCCTTGACATGTTAATTCATCACTTTCTCTTCTGCAGCTGCCTGTGAAGGGATCCAAGCATACACCATAGAGATTCAAGCTGCTGAGCTCCTCTCGAGCCGAAAGCAGAAACACCCAATAGACATTGCTGTGATTTTGGTTTCCTGTTTATTCCAGCTAATCAGGCCTGCCTTCATGAGGTTCAGCAGGAGTGAATTCCCTGGAAGCACACAGTCTAGGAGGACAATTAGGAAACAACGCTTAGTTTACACTTGCTCTCGAGACTGTAACTCAATAACAATAAGGTGAAAGTGCAAAAAAACCCTCCTATAAACTCTCCATTATTACAAACCTCTGACTATGAAAGTACACAAAGTATGCAGGGAGGAAACGGGTTGATATTTAATACTACGTGAAGTCTTTGGGGTTGTGAAGCTTTGAGTTGTCTTCAGTCTTGCCTCATCTGCTGTTTGGAGGCGCTGGCTGCCCGCCTGAGAACTTGTAGCATCACTGATCCTGGTAAATCATATTGCAAGCTTCATTGAAGGTTGTTACCTTGGGTTCTTAAATCTATGTAACAAAGCCTGGGGGGCTTTTTAGGGAATCACAGAGAACTCTCTAGCTCTGCTTTGCTTTTAGGCCTCTAAGCTGAAATCCTGGAAAGGTATTTGAGTGAGCTGAATTAATAGGGGGAGGAAAATGTGTGATGGCTTCAGTAAATGAAACCTTTCTCCCCTAAGTTAGAACAAAAAACCCCAAAACAAACCCACCACCATCAAAAAGAAATTAAACCTTGTTTACTCTTAAGCCATGGAAGATAAAATTAGTTATTCTGTGCTCTGGAATGGAAACGTCTTTGTCAGTAATTTGTCTTGTCTAATACTAGTGCTGTGGTTCTCAGCGGTATACACTTGACTGAAAGTAACCTAAGAACCTAATCACTTAAAGTGCAAATTCTAACCCCCAGTGCAGGATCTGCCTCCCATAAGAAATGCTTTAAAACTGCTAACACAGAAGTGTCTCTTCTTAGTTTTCCTTTTCAGACCTGTGGGATTCCTGCTTTTTCTGGCCTAGAATTCATGCTTGAGCATTGTAGTGAGCTGTTGAACAGCAAATACCAGAGAGCTAGCATGCTTTAGCAGGGCTTGAGAGAAGATGCTATTACCGGGTTTTGCCACCAGGCAGGATGAGTGGAAATTGTGTGCTTTAAATGCAAAGGAAATTGGGACCTGAGTCAGAAAGGAAATGGCTTCAAGTGTCTGTGAAGAGGGAACTGCTAGCAGAAAAGTGGTCAAGCCAGAAGCTTTGTCTAGAGATGTTTTCCTGTTAGGTTGTCCCTGTGTCTGGTGGTAGCTTGTGCCCCTTCAGGAGTGCTGGAAGGGTAACCTGTGCCTCAGACAAGTTGCTGTCCAGCATGGCACTTGGTAGACATAAATAAGGAGTAGCTTGTTGGTGTCATTCGAACTATTTAATTACTATCATGGTGTGTTTCTGGGCAAATTTGCCCAAGTGATCACACCAATAGCACAGGTAGAGCTCTGCCTGGGACACCATGGTTTTTGGATACCCCTTTTTGTAAGGTTCTTGCAGTGTCTGTAAGTGGAGGTGGTCTTCAAAGCAGCCAACCAGCAGATAACTTGCATTTTAGGCCTTCTTGGTGAGCGTTGAGAGCTCTTTTTTGCACTGATAGTGTGACTTTGGCCAAGAGACATGCCTGAAGTTGGTGATGGCTGTTTCAACATGTTCCTCTTTGAGCCAACAGCCTCTCTTCTTGCTGCCCATGCAATGTGCAGCTTTGCAATCAAGGATGCTCAGTGCTATTAAGATGGCTATTGGGTAGCTGTCTTGGGTTTCTTGCTAAGCAGTTTCCAGCATCAGGTATCCTGGTGTGACTTAACTATGTAAGGATAGTTAAGGAAGGAGCAATCATTAATCTCTCCTGAAACCACCAGTGTCCTAACTGGAACAGTTCTTTCTGAGCTATCTCTGAGGTGTTGCTGTACCAATGCTCCCACTAGTTTGATTTTGAGTTGTCTTGGGGGGGGGGGTGATGTATTTGTATCCTTCCATGGTAGTTGCCTTGTAATGTTAAATGAACATATCTTCCCAAATGTTATGGGAGTGATAACAAGGATGGATATTGCCCCTATTTCCTCTAAAGGAGCAGGGGAATAAAACAGGAAGATAGAAGGTTGTAGCATGGAAAATTATTTACCCAAGGCATTGCCTGAAGCCTGCGGCAGAGCTGGAGCCTCATCCTTATGACTTGCAGTAAGCTGCTGACAGGGCTGTCCTGCCACAACAAGCAAACGATGCTGTCACGCACAGCTTGCTGGAGGATCAGAAATGATTGAGACGATGTGGGCAGATAATAGCCCTCTTCTGAATGCCTTTGATTCATTTCTGTTCTCCCTCAGCTATCCCTTAACTTTCTCCTTCCAGTGTTCTGCTTCTGGTGGCTTCTCTCATGCATGGGAGAAGTTAGTGACATGAAGCCACTCTTTCCCCCTGGCACTCCTGATGCTCTTAACCTTCCTGATGCCTCCATGGGTGTCTCCTCTGCCATCCACCTTGTTAAATCCTGTCTAGGTCATTTGGCCTCTTTGCTGTTTGAACCTACAGCCTAGTTTGGACTCTGCATGCCAGACAAACCAAAATGAGTTACCTTTGGGAGGTGGTTGCTGGTCATATGGTGACCCCATGAACACCGGTGTTACAGATGGTGATAGGTGTTTTAATCTGCTCTCATGCTGTGATAATTTGAGATTGACTCGGCCGCTTGCAATTATGTGGTCTCTTTTAGGTGGAATTTAATGAAGCTGTGTCACTGTCTCCTCTCCTAAGAGCAGATGGTAACAAAGCCTTGGGGGTGGGAGCTGAAATACTTCAGAGAATCCTCCCTCTCGAGAATGCTGTGTAAGAAGTGATTGATGCAAAGTAAAACAGTGCTAATTGCAATGGATGTGTACTGACAACTTGATAGTTGCTGTGATAATTACAGTAATTAGTGAGATGTTGGCATTTTTTTCCCTGTGTCTAGGCTATAAATGGAAAAGGTAGAGAGGGTACGTGTGAGAGGAGGGGATCCATGAGTCAGGCTTAGGGGTGGCCCTTTAACTTGTGGAAGAATGTGCCAAGGTCCAGGTTGTGAAGGCAACTTGGCGACAGATTTGTGAAAGCAATTCAGAGCTTGTTACTGAGCTTAAGGGGAGCTGAGGTTTAAATGTATCTTGACAATCTGGTCCTCAACATCATGGATTCAAGCCTGGCTGCTTTCCCGTCGGAAGGAAGATCCCTATAACAAAGTGCAGATCCCATTTCCTCACTCAATCTTAAGCTGTTGAAGGAGAGGACAGAACTGTCAGTCCTTCCTGACCAGCACTGTGAGTGCTAATTCCATGTGTGGATTTTCAAGGACTGTGAAATGGGAACCATGCATTGCATTTTGATCACTCAATTAACAAACTTCACAGCTGACACATACAGAAAGGAGTTGAGATTCTATAATAGAGCATGGGTGTTTCTTCCATCTCAAGGCCAACGAGTCTGGGACAACAGAGGGAACCAGCAGAGAGTTGAGACAGTTTCAGCCTCTATCTGCTGCCCTTCTTTATTTGATTCAAAGCTAAACATTATGCACAAAAGAAGAAAACATCTCCCATTTCAGGCTCCCTAACTTGGGGCACTGGAGAGAGATGGTTCCCAGTTTGAGCAGAACTGGGTTAGATTGCACTGAGATGCATACTGGTAATTTTTCATGCTACTGAGCTCAGTTTCCTTCCAAATATCTTCTCCTACATTTCTGTAAACTTCCTGAATTATTTAAACCTGAAGAGGATTTTAAATGCTACCTTTAGGCGTTTTTCTTTTAGGCTAACTTATGTGCTTTATCCTAGGCAAAAAAACCCTAAATGTTTTTTATACCCTGACATAGAAAGCAGAAATTAATGGTGTCTAGGCATTTGCCTATGGGTATTGTGTTAGAATAAGCCTTGAAAATGCAAGCCTTCAATGAATAATGCACAATGCATCAATGCATAAACCGCCTTTTCTTCTATAATGTGATCTGAATGGTCAAGTTGATTCCAGAATCACTGTGGTCTGTGAACAACACAGATCCTAGGCCTTTGCTCCTAGGTGTTGCATGTATCTATCTAATGCTCTGACCTCTTCTTAACACAGTATCTGAAATTAAAGAATTTTGAGGAGGAAGTCAGAGCCCACAGAGACCTGGATGGGTTCTTGGCCAGAGCCAGCATCATCCTTGATGAAACGGCCACCTCCTTGGATGATGTTCTTCGAGAGATGCTGAAGCACTTTGCTGAAGATCCTGAGAACATGGAGCCAAGCTGCAACTTTGAAAAAATCATGAGCACTTTATTCACAGATTCAGGGACCCCACGAGAAGGGAATGGTAACCAACTCTTGACTTGCTTTTGCCTATGTGTTACTGTTAAGTTGTCATCCTTTCCATTGGTGGTGTGTTGAACACTCAGTACTGCATGTTGCATGTGACACTGGAGGTTATTTTTCCATGTCAGTTAGACTAAAGGGTCTCATGTCTCCAGGGCTTTTATGTTTTGGTGGAGTCCCTATTTCAGTAAGATGACACGTAGTGGTGTTCTCTGGGGTGAGAAGTTTACCCACTGGGTTGTCTTGTCTGTTTGGACACATTAGGTGTGCTTGTCCTCAGACAAGTTTGCAGTGCTCTTCAGCACAGAGACACTTGATGGTGCCTCTTCAGAAGTGGCTCCTTTGCCTTGTGATTGTTTTTCCATCTGAATTCACACAGGCTGGGGAATTTTGCCTGCTTTGGATGAGTAATTGGTTGGGGAAGGCTGAGCCTTCATGTTGCTACCCACTGGAAGGGACAAGAAGAATATTTTCCTCCAGAACCTCAAGTGAGGCAGCTGTAGCCAATGTGAAATATGTTACCTTAAGCTACCGGCAGATGTTATAGCATAGTCTAAAAAACTACCTTTTAGCCCAAGATGTAAAGAAGCTTAACCAAGCATTATTTCTCTGTAGGCACCCATGATGTTTCAGACTCAACAGGAGCGAATATACAAACATGTACATCGCACCTCAAATGTAACTGTCACAGCCTGAGTGAATTTGTTTAACAGATATGTCAAGTCCTGAGCATGTAGTAAGCATGTTCATGCTTTGGTTACTTCTTGCTACCTGTCTTAAAGCTTTGCATTTATGATCTCTTTAATTTAGGCTTTCTGCCAATAAAGAAAAAAACAAGCAGTGCCATAAAATAAGAACAGTAAATGGGAAGAGGGGGTGAGAGGGCAGGGGGTTCAGAAGATGCCTCTTCCAGTCCTGTCTCTGTGTTGCGTGTGTTGAATAATGCTAATCTAATAGCCTAATATTGCAGTAGGTTGATGTTGGGAGGAGCAAACAGCTGCCTTTCCAAGCTGTGAATAGCTTAAGGGCAGAATTCAAAAGCATCAGGACAACCGTTTCCACCTTTGTTGTCACCCCCTGCCCTTGCATCAATTTACTGTGCAGATAAGTGTGCTTTGTATCAGTACTCAGCTTCCATTTGAGAGAAAATGTTATTTGCAGTGACAAACCAAACAGTCTGTAATGTTTCCCTCTCTTCTCCTCCTAGTTCACCTCTTATCAGATACAATTCAAGGGGTCACAGCGACAGTCACAGGGGTGCAGTATCAGCAGTCCTGGCTCTGTATCATGTAAGTACTTGGGTTAGATTAACAGAATCCTCTGGCTGCTCAAAACTTGTCACTTTTGCTACTGCTGGGAAGAATAATGCTTTAGAATGTGTCCTTGTAGGTCAGGATGGTGATGCCCTCTGCATCCACCCTGTAGGATCTCAGTCTCAGCATTGGGATGCTCCTCTTGGACAAGCAGTAGCCTAGGCAAAGGTGACCACAGTCTCTATAGGCCATTAAACTCTTGGATGCTATAGAAATCTGGTGTTAACAAGCTAAGAATGCTGAAAATAAATTCAAGCCAGAAAATCCTAATTACTGAGAAATGTTAATGAGAGGAACTTCTGAAAGGGACAAGCAGACTGGTTGATGGACTACTTTGCCTGCCAAAGTCTGGGAACTCGTACCAGAAGATTTCTTAGGTCCTTTGATGAGAACATCTAAATTTTGTAACTGAAAATTGAAGTCAGAAATTCTGACACTATTTAGACAGTGATTACTTTGTCTGGCAATTAATTCAGGCGCTGATTAATTGTCAACACTGTAGACACTTAAGACAGTAAGGACTCTGTCACCTGGGATTTATGAGACATGGTGGCTTCACCCCAGCTTCCACTTGACCAAAAGTGGGTTTTGAAACTATTGTCTCCAAGTCAAGCATATTGGGCAAGCCAAATTGTCCCTTCACAATTTGGCTTGCCCATTCTTCCCTGCCAGAACCTGAGTCACTGAGCCAACCAAAGCATTGCAGTTTGACTTCTGTCTGTTGCTTTATGCATATGCAATCTCTAAGCTGAATTGTCAAGAAAGATGTTAATTCCTAGAGAAATTACGAGGATATGTTGGATAGAGGCCTAGAGGCTTGGGGAGTGCATGCACATATTTTAGCCTTCACAGCCAGTTTGCTAGGACAACTGTCACGATAGTTTTCCTTCTACTATCAGTTCTTCTCCTACCCTTTGCTTATGGCTGGGAAAAAATGTGGAGTACTCTGCCTTGGAAATAGATGATTTTAAAAGATAACAAGAACAAAAAATGACCAAGAAGCAACAAAAAATCCACCCTTGTTTCTAATCCCTTAAAGACAAGGATATGGTCGCTATGTAAAAAGGGAACTTGCATATCAGGGCTCTGTTCTTTGTGAGTGAACTGGATAATGTCTGTGTTACATGTGCTACTGTTGGTTGTACTCTTACGCTTGGTATACACAGAGCAGCTTGCACAAAGTAGTAAGAGTTTATACAGTAAAATGGTCTTTCCATGCTGATCAACAAAGAGGCTTTTGAGCAGTTTTGTCCACTTCAGATGCCACAGGTAGCGGAGTGGCAACAAGGTTATGTACATCCTACTCTAGGAAGGGTGGAGGGTGGAAGTTTCTACTGTGGCATGTGACATGGCTCTATGGAGGGCTTTGGAGAGGGTTGACTTAATAACAAAGCGTTTCTAGAGATCATGATACAAATGCTGTGATTATATCCATGAAACTGAAAAGGGTAGGTTCAGCCTCTCTGTAGAAAGTGTGCCAAAGCTTTAAATGCATCCATGTGAGTAATACTAGCTTCCATGACAAGACATGATTTGAAAACTAAGCTTACAGCCTGAAGGTGTCTTGTGCAAAACTTTCCTTGTTTCTTCCTTTTGTTACTCTGAAGAGGGAGAAGAAAGTGGTGGGAAAGCAGTGATGAGTTATTAACTATAATTATCTAATTATTGCACTATATTACTGCTGTAGCTATTGTGCAACAGATTGTGAACCATATTTTTAGATCTCACATTTTTCTTGAAGTCAGATTGCAAAATGATTTCCAAAGCTCTGAAGTAAAAGGAATTTGTTGACGAAAAGAGTGGGGAGAAGCTTTATGATATCTGTTGTTCTTCATTCTTGCATTTAGTCTATACTCTTGGCTGGATTTTACACCGCTACTGCTGGGTTTTGTGCACCTTAACCAACTTGTTATTCTTAGTGGATGAGATAGGCTTGAGTATTGTTCTGGGATTATACTAATGAGGAAGAGCAGCTCAGAGATACGGTTTTGGCAGTGTTGCTTCTGTGCTGATTTCAAGGGGAAAAAGGAAGACAAAACTTGTGTAGGATTTTCAGAATTGTGCAGAGCCTGGCTGCGAAAGACCATTCCTAAAGGACATGACACTTTGGTTCCCTCTCTCTTCTGTGCTGGAGAAAGGGCTGCCCTTTGAGTTATCTTCAGTGGGAAGAGCGATGGGGAAAACCAAGGGTGAAATAGCTGTTCTGCTTCTGTTGGAATTGGTTCTTTCCTGATGGTTTCAGGTCTATTGAACCACCAGCAAGGTCAGATGTGCTATATGGATCTGGGCTTATAGCCACATGACAGAACAAACTGTTGAGGAATTGAAGATCTCAAGGTTTGAATGTTCCACTGAAGTCTAGGGAAACAACTGGCTTCTGACCCACAATAGGCTTTTTTTGTCAGGAATGACCAAAACCTGCTCTCGCTGAAGCCATACCAGGGAACATAAGTTTATGGAAACCTTGAGACTCCTTTAGTGGAATTCCATGTAGCTGAGATTGTAGCACAGTCCTGCGTGCCCCGCTAACCCACAGTATTCAGTTTGGGAAGAATTGCTATGTATTTGTGTACATCATGGTTTCCTAACTGGAAAGCAAACTTCAGAGTTACAGATTAGTAACAAACTTCAGAGTACAAGTTATCTTCATCAGTCAAGGACGTGATCTCTTACCTTGGAAACTATGGACACAATTCTTTCTTTCTCCTACTCATGATATTTGCCAGAACAGCAAAGACACGAGCTGTCATAGAGATCTCTTGCTGTTCCACTGTGAAGTTACTGGTTGATTGTTTCATTAGAGAACCTGGGATGAGGGATAACCAGATCTGTCCCAGAATGGGAAGTGCTGAACTGTTATCCTCAGACTTACTCAGTTATTTAGCATGAGGAAGCTCTGCTGTTAATAGGAGCCTAGGAATGTACTTTGATGCCCCTCCAGCATGCAGTGATTGCTGCAGGTAGATGTATTAATAAGAGGGTGCTCAGAGTTCCCTATGGACCACCCAGACCTACCATGATCCAGAGTCTGGAGCAGTTAAACTGGATGCTTTACATGCCTGGATCATGAAAAGTGGGGACGAAGCCCTTGTGAAAGCTATTGGTTTTGGTATTGCACAGTTTTGTAGCTCAAAAAGCCCAGTGAAGGCCTCTACCCTTATCCAATGGGGAGAGTATATGGGGAAGTAGCTTTCATCACAAGCTAAGCCCTATCACACCTAATTGCTTTTTTCACTCTCTGACATATAAAGATGCAAATGCCTATTTTAAACTATTTTTTTCACTTCTAATGAATGAAACCTAATGCTAAGAATGTTAAGGTAGCTTTTGACTGACTGCTGGTGGATGTCTCCTTGAAGTCCTCTAGGAGAAACACCAGCTGTATGGGTTATTGAACAAATGCTCCCTGAGCTGAGTGGAATTCCCCAGGCATCACAACTTCCAGGCTATATTCTTCTCTCCAGGAGATACATACAATTGCTTTCTTCCAAAGCTGAATCCTTGGACAAACAAGAAAGCAAGCTGCTCCATAGTCTGAATTGAGCAGTTGAAGAGCAGTATCCTTTAGCTGTGTTGCTGAGGCACATGGATTGGTGAAGGACGTATTTTCAGTGCATTAAACTGATTTGCTGAAGCTATTTTAACAGGCAAAAGAGAGGGAAAAAAGCCTTTCTTCAAGCAAAGAGTGGTTTAGTGGTTTGTGTGCTCTGTGTTGCTATAAAATTGCTTGCTCTCGTATAGCATGTCATTGTAGGGATTCATGTGGAGGAGTTTAACTCAGAAAAACCCAGGTAGCATTTCAAAAGCAGGTATTGCAAGGTTATGTTGAATATCAAGCAACACTGCTGGCCAAATAGAGTAACTTTTGGGTAGTAACTTCTCAGATTTAATGCATGATGGTTGTCTGAAACTTGTAGAGAGATCCATTTGTAACATAAGTAATGCAAAGCCTGTTTCAGGTTTTAAGGATTTGTGTAGACCTAGAGATTTGTGGGTCTATGGAAAAGCCATGTTCCTTCTGATTTAGATGTTGAATAGATTTCAAGTAGAGGTCCTTCAGTTATTGTGTATTCCTCAGAATATTGCCCCCTCTTTCAAAGAGCTAAATCGGGTGCTATGGGAAATTAAACAGTTCAGCTGCTTAAAACAAATATTGTCCTTCAGATTTATGATTACAAAACATGGAGTCTTGTTTACAAGAGCCTCTTCTCCAAAATTTATCACCATCATCTATCTGAAGTGTTCTTTGGGTTCAAAGAACTGATTTATTTCCTTTTAAGTGCCTGGCCCACCCTTACTGGGCTCTTACAGGTTATGCTGGAGAGCTGAAGCTCTTGCAGGTGCTGCATTAGGAAAAGGTGTTCTCAAATTCAATATGGAATATGGATCCCCGGGAGGATCTGTTGGAGAGAAGGATGACTTGTTTCACTGCCTGCAGCATCTGTACAGAGAGGAGGAGATGTCTTCTTATGCGTTGACCCATAGGAGACACTTTCCCCTAGAGAGATTAACTACTAGAGAGGATGGGTCTTTCTGGAGCCCAGCAAAATGCATTTACCAGTCCAAAATGATCCAGCTTGGAGCAACTTTGCTGCTGTACCAGCTCTGTGCCAAGCTGCGGGTGAGCTGGCTTGCTGGTCACAGCTTCATTCCTCACTTGCAAATTCTGGTTTCTGAACATTTGTGCCTGGAGCTGCTCCACGGAGGAAGATTTATGCGCAGTGGATGAGAACAAGAAGTGTCATTGTTGTTCTGCATCAGTACAGGAAAAGGCTGGCTAGCTGATTACCTCTGCTGGGCACTTTTTCTTACTGCAGGGGATCGTTTGTTTCTGAATTAACTTCCTTTCTTGCCCTGTTTAAAGAGGGTTTCTGTTTCTCTTGGGTCTCCATAGTTTGACCCTTTTGATGATTTGGTTGGGAAATGTGTTATTACTCTGATAACATCTTGGGTGTGGGGCAGACCTGCAGCATGCGTGACTCGGTGTATCAGTGATTTTGGTGAAGCATTGCCAGTTCTCACCATCAGAGTGCCACACTCAGTGCTGCTAGATACACAGCCTGGAATGAGAGGAGCACAGCAAAGCAGAATGAGTGCTGTAACTTAAATGCCCTTTTTATGAGCTCAGTTATTGGAGGATCAAGATAAAATTGCTGAGAACACAACCTGGCATCTCATTAAATCATAGCCCAGCTTTGCCTTGTGTGACTAATACTTGGTGAGAATAGATTTTTTTCAGCTTTCAGGCCAAACCAAAAGGGAATCAAATTTAGCTCAAACCAAACCAAAAGGGAACTTGGAGACTTTGGCCAAACCAGACTTGATTTAGAGTCAGCTGAAAATGTCTTGCTAGTTTGTAAGCTTTTGGGAGCTTTGGCTATTTATCCTTCAGATTATTACTTCTTTTTTCCTAGTAGGAATTTACTTAAGTGCTACTTGAAATAAGTTGCTTCACTTTGAAAGTGACTCTCTTCTTGGCCTGAGCTGTGCTGAGTTTTACCTGCACTCTTGCATAACGTGGGATTTCCCTATGTGAACCAAATAACTTTATTTCTTTTTGTGCTTTACAAATATTTGCACAAGTCTAGTAGGGTCTGCAGTTTGGGTTGTATTATATTTGTTTCTGGATTCTGGAATAGAAAGAAAAGTGGGAGCTCTAAGTGCTACACCAGAGACTGTGATTTGAGTCAGCTAAATAATGGCTCAGATTTGAAAGAAAGCTTGAGATGCTGAATGGTGCATGTGCAAAAGTGACTTGTCCTTGCACTGAAAGTACCGAGACACCTTTTTTGCCCTAAATAAATGGAAATAACAGAGGGAGACCAGGCTTAGTGAAGATGAGGCTGGATTCTGTACACAGGCACTGCTGCTGCTCCTCTTCTTGCAGCAGTGCTTAAGTGCATCAGAACTTCTCTGTGGCATCTGTTTAAATCTGGTTTTACTCTGATTTAGCCTCACTAAGCCAACTCAGCCTGATTTATAAAAGTATTATTGACTTATGTTGTGTCCATACATAGACTTGAACTAGGCTGCTGGTCCACCAGCTTTACTGGAGTAAGTGATGCTGGCATTCAGATGCATGTGTTGGTGTCAATAGAGCTCCTCACAGAAGAGTTGGAAGGAACTGCCTCATAGGTGTGAGAAGTTTCAAACTCCAGCACTGTAGATAAAACTACTTCAGATAAAAATGAGTAATGATGACAGTGGGTTTCTTGGAGTCTTATAAACGTGCTCAGTGTTGCTAAATCTTCCAGTACTGCTTAAGTGCGGCGAGATCCTCTTGTTGCACACTTTCCCAGTCCCTCCAGCAAAGGAAAAAGTGGAGTCCTGATTCATTGAAACACAAGGTTTTGGCTTAGCTGCCAGGAAAATTAGGTTGTATGTGAAAGAAATCCAGTAACAAAGAGCAGCCTTTTGGAGTCAAGTTTTCCCTTCCATACCCAAGAAGTTACTGAACTGAACTGTGGTGTAGCCCTGTGGACTGGCACTGTTGGCAGGACTGTCATTTCTGGAGAGCACAGCCTTAGGGACTAGTTACGAGTGCTGGAACATAACCCTGTCACTTCAGGGAGAAAACTAGCTACAGAAGAATATGTGGCTTGCTTCATTATTGCACTATGTAATAGATTTTTCCAAATAACTTGCTAAATTGCAGCATGACTTCATGTGTTGTAGCTTGAGGATCAGGGCTCTTGCACAGTGGCTTTCCTGCCTCAGGTAGGAAGAGTTGAACACTGGGTTTTGTGAGGTTTCTGTTCTTAGATTTACTCAAATTGGGTGAGAGCAGGCAGTGCTAAGAAGCACTGCCAAGAGATGGCTGGCAATAACTTGTACCTCCACAACACATACATAAACTTACTGTCGTGTGCACAGCTTGGTATCCTGCCCCACTTCAGGCACCGGGGCATGTGCTGGTGCGATCAGCCCTTGCCCTGTAATAAGTCTTCTCTGGCCATACTTTGTATATCGGTAGTTTCTTGCTAGGGTAAATACATGGTAGGAAAGGGATGATGTCTGGGAAGTGCAGTACAGCTAAGTGAAGTTAGTACGGCTCTGTGAGCAGTAGGTATCTGATATCTGCTTCTGGCCATCTCAGGAATAGAGGTGATGCTCAGAGTGCCCAAAAAGGCTTCCTTTTCAAAACAAATAGATGAATTCAACAGCAGAGGTGTGAAAATGCTGAGAACTGAGCTAAAAATACAAGGGTAATGTTTGCTCATGGTGTATTAACCATTCACTGTTGGTGACCAGGTGGCTGAAGGTGAGAGAACTTGAAGGTTCTTATCTCGTCTAAAGCCCGGAGTTCATGCACCTTCCCCATTGACTTGTTGAAATAAAACACAAGGAGACTTGTGTGCTGTCCAGCCACAGCAGGATTGCTACTAAGAGCTTTGATTTGCTTGTGAAATAGTGTTGTCTGTGCTCATTTGATCCCTTGGGAGGGAAGGACAAGGGTTGTTGCAGATCCAAACTATGGGTTTAGTCAAGAAGATAGCTTACACTCTGTTTCCAATTACTTTAGAAGAGATTGACTCCTAACCTTAGGACCTACTTTAATCTTTCTCTTTTCCAAAGCTGATTCAAGTAGAAAAAGCACAAGGGACTGTGATGGAGGAGAGTTGAGAAATAAATGAAATACTGTCATCTTTACTCATGACCTATATTGTTCTAATTAAGCTGTTCGGTTGTTCTCTGACAAGTGCCTTTGTCAGATTAATTTGTGTAAGTAGGCTGCTTCCAATCTGTGATCAGGAAGTCAATAAGAAAACACTTGGTGGTGTGATTTTTGCATGCAAATTATTAAGAACTGAATAGAAAATACAATGTGCTCCTGATGAGTACATCTCCAGCCAACGAGATGCCTCTTTATCTCTTCAAGAGTCATTACTGCAACTGCCTTCTGGGTGCATGGGTGTGAGGATACATGTTGAAAGGGCTAGGATTGCAGGAGAGAAGTTAAAGGAGAGATGAATCCTCCTGTCACAGAGGACTGAGATAGGTGCTTGCTAGGTGAATAAAATGGAGCAAGCAGTCAAAGTGACTTTGAACCAGGAAAAAAAAAGGGGGAAATTCACTCTGAGGTAGGAAAACACACTTCTATACCTCTTTCATGTCAACAGGCAAACCCTGTGTACATGTTTTACCAGTGCTTTTCAGAGGAGTTGGGAAGTAGTAGGTGGCTTTAATGGGAACAGAGTTGCAGTCTAGGCTGGTGTCAGCTACCTCCTGCAACTGCCAACTGCACCAAGCTACTTTGCTGCTTAACCAGAGTTTCCCAGCTGGAAAAATGATGGCTATTCAGATCACAGCTCTGTTTAAATATCCCATTCTGCTCTTTTACAGCATCCAAAGATGCTTTGTGTTTATTTCAACTTGTTGCTAGTCTTTGTAAAGGGAGTCAAACAGCCATAGCATCCAGTAGGGCTGGCTGGATCGAATCCAAGGTTTTCCCTCTGAGCAGTAATCCTGCCTGTTACAGCCTCTGTAGATCCTGAGCAAGGAGGTCAGCTTGGTTTCTATAACTCACCTGGACCAGAAAGGGAAAAAATAACAGCTGAGAGCAAAGAGGGAAAACCATTCCAACAGGGAGAGCAGCCCAAGGCGAAAGCGGAAATATGTTGGTTTGGCACCTTGCCTTGATGTCTCCAAAAGCACTTTGGGAGATGAGGTGAAATGAAATGAAGTGTAAACTGCTTTCCAATAATGTAGGCGGTGGTTGTTTCGAAGAGGGCTTTTCTGTAGAAGCTTCTGTAGCACTGCAAGTACTAGGTATGTTGCACTCTCTACCTTTTGATTTCTTGGCTATTAAAAAGCAGATGGAGAAGAAGGAAGACTGAAATCTTGAAAGTTATTTCCCATAAAACATAGATGTAAATTTATACAAGAGTTAGAATTGGGCTGATAGTAACTTAAAGGCACCGTATTGAGAATTAAGAGACCCTTTAACAACCAACAACATCTGGTGTTTCTTAAAGTTGAAATGTGTGTGTAAATGTTGGAAAGACCATGCCATGGTCTCTTCTCCCAAGTGACAGGCCAAGAGGCAATAGCCTCAAACTGTGCCAGGGGAGGTTTAGATTGGATATTAGGAACAATCTCTTCATGAAGAGGGTGCTCAGGTGTTGGAACAGGCTGCCCGAGGCAGTGGTGGAGTCACCATCTCTGGAAGTGTTCACAAACTGTGTAGATGAGGCCTTCAGTGACATGGGTTAGTGGTGGCTTTGGCAGTGCTGGAGTAATGGTTGGACTTGATCATCTTAAAGGTCTCTTCCAACCTGGTTGATTCTGTGATTCTGTGTGTCATAGAGCCAAGTATAACATTGCCATCTTCCTTGACAGTTGCACTATAAAGTCCCTACAGCGCCGTCACGTTTGCATCAGCCGCCTGGAGAGGCCTCAGAATTGGGGTGAAAACTCCTGCGAAGTGAGATTTGTGATATTAGTCCTGGCTCCTCCGAAAATGGTGAGTATTGTGTTTGCGTTTACTCTGGTGCTTCAGAGTGTTCTCCCAAGATTGCTTTTCCTTGGTCCCATAGGGTTAATGACAACATATTATTCTTTTAAACACAAGGGGATGTGAAAAAGCCCGAGATCATCTCAGTAGCTGTCAAGATGATTTATACTGTGTTTGTGAGGGGTAGATTAGTCAGCTGCATCCTAGTCTCATCCCAAAGAATAGCCTCTAGCCTGGCTGGGAGGAAAACATTACAGATCAAATGTGTCTTAGTCTCCATATACTTTTTGCTAGAGCTACAGAGATGCATGCTTTACTCCACAGATAATACACTTTTTGCATGCTGTGATGCATGTGTAAGTCCATAGATTCACCCCTCCAGCTTTACCAGTTTAGCTACTACTTTGAGGTGAGGAGTGCCATTCCTGGTTAAAGCCATGCCTGTGGGTCTGCAGCCGATACCCCATTGCAAAGATCGGGGTTGCTTCCCAGCAAGCTGTCTTGATGGAATACTGAGTCATGCTGCAGATGTGATTGCAGCAGTTGCAGATGGACTGATGTAACCAAGAGGAAGATGTAATTTCGTGATCGCTGTTACAGTATGGGCAAGACTATTTGGGGGCTGGGATGCTTGTAAGGTCAGACTGTCCTGAGGCCCATTGGGACGTGCTTTCGTAGCTTTTGGCAGTCAAAGCAGGAAGGTTAATACTTGACCAAATGTACTGGTTCTTTAGTGTAGACAACTCCAACAAATAGCATGTTATTACATTTACTGTAATATCATGGGGGGGGCATCAAGGTTAATTGAGGATCACCATCCTGTCTTCCTAGAAAGCCCTGGCTTGATCAAGATAATGTGTTCTTCTAGCTAATGGTTGAATGGTTCAAAGCTCAAGACCTTTTCACATTTAAGCTGGCTGTTTACACCTTGGGCTACTGGGTCTGTGCTTCTGGGAGGTGCTGGAGGGGTTGGAGACCTTGTCTGGAACAGGACACATCCTGATTCAGTTTCCTGCTCTTCAGTGCTGTCTGTGTGACCTTGGGACCTTCTAGTCTGGTCCGTCTCCTCTACCCCTCCACCACCACCCTAGTTTAAATGGAAATACTGGTGTTTCCTTATTTCCCAGGATTTTTGGCAGATTTCTCCCAACTGAGCAGTTCAATGCTTTTGGCATAGACCTCAAACCCAACAGGCTGAAAACATATTGATGTTCCTTATGAAAAGCAGCAGGGAAACAACTGAATCCGTGTGCAATTGCATTGATCTCTCTTTCATTGTATGGCAGTTTGCTTATCTCCGGCCAGCTACATGCAAAGCACCCAGCAAACAGCTCTGCATCCGCTTGTAGCCTTGAAGTTTGCATTTCCAGTGGACAGCATCAAATTAAGGGAAGGGAGTGGAGGCCAAGCAGAGCTGCAGTTGCCAATATGCTTTTTATTTTAAATGAATTTATCTAAGCCAGCTCTAAGTACGCATTTCTGGTACAGCAGTTAAAATAATTAACCTGCTGACAGTAACAGATGAAATGAGCCTTGCTTAGGGAGAGGAAAAAAAAAAGCCCAGAAAATGGGCATCTGTTGTGCTAAGGAATCCAGATCCTTGGCCTTCTCTAATGTGGAGAATGGAAAAAAACTTGTTCTTGTGCTCTTTCTCTCTTGGAAAGCAAAGAAAGGGAGAGCAGCATTGGGAAGCTTGGGGTAACTGCTTGCAGCATTCAGCCCAAAGGCCACTGCTTAGAGGTGAAAGGAGAAGACTGCCCTGTGATGGGAAATCCAGGCCGAAAGAACCAAGCTTACGATTTCTGCTCCCAGAGCAGATTGTCTGAATCCAAACCGTGCCCTAAAAAGTGAAGTTGAACGTGTCCTACCAATCCCTGAAGGGATATTCTCTGTCATGAAGAGAGGGTGATGGAGGAGAGGGGGAGGCAGGGCAGTGTGAGTGATGAGGAAGTGTAGTGTTAGTGATGCCTCTGGAATTAGTGCAGTGCCACCCACATGTCCATGCTGTCTCCATCAAGCAACAATGAATTATTTGGTTGTGTTCATGAAGAGTTTGTTCATCTGCTTTGTTATGAATCATGCAGACTAATTCAGATCAATCACACATGCTCACTACTAGTTTTCACAGTACTGCGAGGAGGTTGGAGGCTGTCCAAAGGAGGGTGGTTGTTTGGGTGTCTTTGGCAGTTGCTGCGTGGTGAGTGTTGAGCATAGCTAAGGCAGATGGGTTAAAACTTTGCATCAAGAGGAGCTCTTAACAAGCTACGGTTCTACGTAACTTTGCCTTGGCAAGTATCTGTCCTGAACAAAGTGGTACAAGCAGTTGAGCAGGTCAGGGATGTGGAGCTTTGGATTTGGTGGGTTTGTGCAGGGATGGGGAGCTCACTCTCCTTTGCTGTTCCTTTGTGTCTAATTACCAATGTGCTTGGAGCACTAAGAAAGCAGGCTTGGATACTGTTGAAGCTGAATCGTCAAAGATCAGGTCTGTGGCTCACGGAAAGGTTGAAACCTGCACATAGCACTTGTTCCTCTTTTGTGTTTACAAGTCTCCTGTCCTTTCCAAGCATTTAATGAAGATAGGGCAGCTCATCTGCATGCTCAGCTGCTTCTTTCTTATGCTTTCCTATGTGAGAGTAGTTATTTCAGCTGACAGCTCTAAATCTCCGCATGTGCTGCCAGAAGTGCCCCAGAGAGGCCAGCTGAATTGGGTTTTAATGCCCCAAAAATGGGAAGCTGATGAAGCAGATACGCACAATAATCTCAGTCTTACAGAAAAGATACCAGGACACTTTTACCTGCAGGAGCCTTGACTTACAGCATCTTTCCACCCTAGTAGTGGTATGCTGAGATGCTGGAGGGGATAGTAAAGACTCTTTGTTTAGTCTTAGCAGCTTGGAAGGGAAACCAGGGATAAAATGCATGTTTAGCACAATTCAGATTTGGATCAGTCCTGGGAAGTTGATCAGGTAAGATGGATCAGTGCTTCTGTATGTTGATGAATTCACAGGATCCTTCTGTGGCTGGTGTGTTTGTTTGCAACAGCCGCCACGTGTACCCTTTTCCACTGGGTGTCTCAGGTTCTGGAAGCCAAGCAGCTTGCCCAGTGGGGTAAATCAGTGGGTTTACGTTACAGAAGTGAAAGGAAATAGTTTTGCAAGTGGTTTTTTCTGTCTTTTTTTCTTTTTCCTGTTCAGAAAAGTACCAAAACAGCCACAGAAGTGGGCAGGACCTTTGCCACAATGTTTTCAGACATAACCTTTCGGCAGAAGCTCTTAGAAACCAAAACAGAAGAGGAGTTCAAGGAAGCCTTAGTCCACCAACGCCACTTATTGACGGTGGTGAATCAAAGACCTTCGATAAGCGATGGGCACAAGTCGCACGGCTCTAAGCCACTCAAGGTAAGGCTGGCCAACATCTGCCCTGCCCGTGCTTCAAGGATGTCCAAGTGCGTAAATGCAAGGAGGTTGGATAAGAGGATGAAGCACTTGGGCTGCTTGCATCCACTGGGCTCCCTTAGCAAGCTGTCAGCACTGAGCTTTCTACACGCTGCTTCTGTGTCTAGGTCCACCTTCCTTAGCTCCTACTGTAAATCTAAAAGAGAAAACCCACTTCAAAGAGGCAGGTGCTGAAGGGATGCAGAACAGTAGGGGGTTGAAATGGTTACAAGACTTTGATTCCAGATGCTTAGTCAAGGGTGGGATTAATGGATCACTGCATATTGTCAGTCCAAGGTACTTAATCCTTAGAATCAGCAGTCTCTGAAGGAAACTGCTGCTTGTCTTTTCCACAGCCAAAAGACTTCTTGGCCATCTCTGCATAGTAATTTCACTTAAAAGTTGCCTGTCAGTATTTGGCCTGACTTCTCGCTGTTTGATCTGTAGCTCTGTAAAACATTACTTGCTCCGTACTTTAAAGTACGAGGGAAATGCTGTAACCCTGCTTTTTTTTCCTGGAATTTCCTGTGTGTTGGTCATTGCTTTGTTTTTCCGCTCAGAAATTCATTCTTTAAGCAGACAGCATACCTGAAAAACAAACTGTGCCATCTCTAGCCTGCTGCTCCTGTCCCTGAATTACAAATAACCTTAAAGCTTTGGGTTGCCTGCAGTGCAGAAGCTGGTTAACTACCGCTTCTTTTTACCTTCCCCCTGGGTTTTTGATCTGCACATCTGGAAATAAGCAAAGCTCATGTTTTTCCTGCAGAATCCCCTTGCTTATAGGTCGTGCTTTGAACTTTCTTACACCCCATACCTGCTCTTAACATTGCAGAACAAGTCCGGAAACCCTCTTTGAACCTACGTTGTGCAGAGTGGTAGTGTTCAGAGTAGCTGCTGAGGTGTAATTTAGGTAAAGCAGGCTTAACCCTTGACACTTGGTCTTTCAAAGGAGCTTTTGTTGTAGCAGTGGAAGTGTCTGGCTCTGTCTTCTGCTAAAACAATCCTGTAGAGGATTTTCTGGTTTGGTGAGCAGGAGGGCTGGATGCATCGCTGAGCTGGTAGATGCTGGCCCTGACAAGTGGTGGTTCCTACCTGCCTTGCTGGGCAAGATGGTTCTAAGCCAGTGCTGTAGATAGTGACACTTGTTTCTTTAGTGCTTGCTCTTGGCATTGATCATTCTTGGTCTGGATTAGGTAAACGGCTATTTTTGAAGCAGCTCTCAGGAGACACAGCCTGTGTTAGTAGTAACTCTGCTTTCTTATGTCTCTTGGAAGAAGTTGTCCTCCACCCCACCTTGCCAGCATAGACCTTAAGAGCTGGTGTGAGGATTTATTTTTCTGGCAAGCAAAGATCTGCCTGGAGAAGTGAGGCTGATTGGAGATCACAGCCTGTGTTCCTCAGTTCCTATGAGAGCCATCTCCAGCATCTCCTCCCCTTCTGCCTGCCCTGTGCAATAGCCTTCTAAAAGGAAGCATTTAATATGAGCACAAACTCATATGAGACCAGGGGTGTAATTTCAACCCCCAGTGAAATAAATACCCTAAGCCAGAGCCACTGTATTATTACAAGTGAGCCCTAAGGAGGGACCAGGAGGGTAGTCTCTTGGTAGCATAAAAGTCTGCCTCCTACAGATCTTTTCCACCATTGGTCCTGAAGTAATGGGGGAAAAATGGGCCTCAAATGCTCTGATTGTGGGGTTTTTGCTAGTGCTCATTTTTTACCTCTGCTGAAATGCTGAGGAAGACATGACAGTTGCATACCATGCTGTGCTTCCAGCACAGTCAGTTTGCTTTGGCTCATGTCTGAGGACTGTTTAGGGAAGTCTACAGACTCAGTCATAATTAAGTCAGCCTGAAATCCTCTTGTTTACTGAGGCATTTAATTGTGATTTTGCTCATGGAGGAGCCTCTGACAGTTGTGATGCTTTCTGGCTGTGATTTTTGTGTCCGTTTGACACCTGTGTGGATTTGCTAAGAGGGCTGGGCTATACTTGCTTAGCATCAGCAGGAGGGAGGATAGTGTGTGTCCCTGGTCTATGTAAAATAGTTGTGCAGCCCCCCAATACTTTAGGGGAGGATTGAGGAAGAGTGAGTGGTATTGGAACAGGTGTTTTCTGTTTGACTTTGTAACTGCTGTTAAGAGGTGCTGGAGCAGCTCCAGAGAGGGCAGGGGAGCTGGTGCAGGGCCTGGAGCACAGTGTGATGGGGAAGGGCTGAGGGACCTGGGGGGTTCAGTCTGGAGAAGAGAAGGCTCAGGGGGGACCTGATGGCTCCCTACAAGTGCCTGAGAGGAGGATGGAGCCAGGAGGGGTTGGGCTCTGCTCCCAAGGAACAAGGGATGGGACAAGAGGAACCGGCCTCAAGCTGCACCAGGGCAGGTTTAGATGGAGCTGAGGAACAATTCCTGCCCCAAAGGGTGCTCAGGCATTGGAACAGGCTGCCCAGGGCAGGGCTGCAGTCACCGTCCCTGCAAGTGTTCACAGCCCACGGAGACGAGGCCTCAGTGCCATGGGTTAGTGGTGGCCTTGGCAGTGCTGGAGGGAATGGTTGGATTTGATGATCTTAAAGGTCTTTTCCAACCTGGTTTATTCTATGATTCTAAGTGCTGGCTTGGCCTCTTCCTCTAACACAAACAATTGTCACTTACAGGAAGAGACTTGAAAGGATTCGTAAAATGGCAAGTGGAAATTAATGAACTTTCTCTAGGTCTTTTTTGTGTGTGTCCTTTCGCTCTTCTTTCCTCCCTTGTGTATTAGGAGCAGCATGGGCAAAGCACTGGAAGGACTTGCAGAAGAAGAGAATAAGGAGAGTGAAGGAGGGTTAGGTGTTGGGAACCTAAGCTGTGGCTCCTAAAAGCTAATGAGCCTTGAGCTTGGTGTTGGTGGGGGATGCAGCTTTGGCCTCCTAGTTAAGGCCACACAGGATGTTAAATCAAAAGGCACTAGGGGCATGAGAGAGGTGCCACTATGAACAGGAGTGGAAAGCCAATGAGTAAGCCAAATGTGACCCACTGAAGGACGAGGTAGCAGGGAATGGCAGTCCAAGAAATTCCCATCACTGGAGTGTATGAGGAAGCAGATCAAAAAGGGGCAAGAATGAAGTGTCAACTCTGCCCTTCCCAAGGGTTTTTGAAACTTCACAAGGTGGGAGCAAGAAGAAGGCAGGAGGCAAAAGCCAGACTGAAACATGTCTGGAGTGGAGTTGAGCAATGAGGATGCGTGGTGGATAGGTTGGGGGATAAAAGTAAAACCAGAAAGAGCAGTAACTTCAGATGTCAATAGACTTGGTCTTTTATCTACTTAGTGTAACCCAAGTTAAGTGTGAGGTTAGTAGAACAAAGAGGGAAGTTAAGAGGAGGATTAGCTGTACAGAAGAAACAGGTTTCCCCATATTTAGATGAGGTTTAGCTTGACATCCCTATGTCCAACTCTTGACTAAGCTCACACATGTGCAAGCAATAAATCACAGAATCACAGAACATTAGGAATTGGAAGGGACCTCAAAAGATCATCTAGTCCAATCCCCCCTGCCGTAGCAGGAACACCTAGATGTGGTTACACAGGAAGGCGTCCAGGCGAGTTTTGAATGTCTCCACAGAAGGAGACTCCATAACCTCCCTGGGCAGCCTGCTCCAGTGTTCCATCACCCTCACTGAGAAGAAGTTTCTTCTCAAATTTAAGTGGAACCTCTAATTGAAGGTGTTTGGTATCTCAGACATAACTCATTGGCTCACCCCTCTGTCAAAATTTGCCTCAATGTACCTTGCAGGACGAGAAGCTGGGCAGTGCTTTTCCCTTCTGCACACTCACTGCTGCCTTTGGACAGGCACTGTTCATGAGTGCCCCTTCCCTCCCCACCCCACACTCAGCCCCAGGCCAGCAGCAAGCCTGTGGCTTCTGCACAAGAAGAGATACCTCGAGCATTGTTTTCCATGTACTCACTGCAGCAAGATGAGTAAACATATTAGTCATTACAGCTATTGTGATTCTCTGGCTGACTCGTGCCTTCTGGAATCTCTTTCTAGGGGGTAGAAATTAAATTGCTTTTCAAGTGCATATGGCTTTGATGTCCAAATATGCCTCCAAATAAGTTTTAAGCTCCTAGCTTTTTCAGAAATGCTTAAAATGCAGGTGTTTGTCTTTTCATCCTGACTGTTCAGATTAGAGAGTTGAAACTGTCTTAAAGTAATACAGGTGCATTGGCAAAATGCAGCAGAACTGACTTAAGTAGCTGAAAGATGAGATGTCAGTGACAGATGCAGGAGTTGGTCCTCTAAGGTATCTTTTGTACCCCAAGCATTAGTGCCTGCTGTGCCTGGTGTATTCCTTCTAAAGCAGAGGTTTCCTTGCTGTGTTTTACTTATGGGTTTGATCTTCCAAGAGCTGCAAAGCAGGTGAGTCCCATGAGAAAGAGCATGTGTGTAGGCTGTTAAACAAGCATTGTAGTGTTGAGTCCTTTCCAAAGCAGTAGTTACCAGTTTCCACATAAACCATCCAAAGGAAGATGTCCATGTTGCGTTGAGATGATCTGTTGATGTAAACTTTGGATGTGTGATTTCTTTTCCCACCCTTACAGAGGTAATCAGTCTTGTGTGTCTAGTTCTTCAACAAACAAGGGATGTTTCAGAGAAGACAGCTGGAGTAATTAGCACTGTATAAAGGTACATTTGATTTTCAGAGTAGAGTGTATTCTCTGAGTTGAGGATAACAGGGCAAAAAAACTGACAGGTGCCTCATTTGCAAGTGTTGCCTATTCTGATGCTTTCTGTGTGCTTTCTGTAAGGATGTAGTTGTGAGAATTGGGAGGCTGTAAGTCAATAGCAGGTGTCACATACTTCTGAGAAGATCCTTATTGCCTGTGGCAAGCATCATATCCGATAAACAATCATACTGCACCTTGCAGGCCCCCAGACCAGCAATAAAGGGAAGATGTTGGGTATTTGAAACCTTTTTACAGTGATCCTACTGTCTTTCAATGGGTAGTAATTATGGCTTGGTTATATGAAGCTATTCAAGTTTTTGGTGGAGTTTGAGGTCTAGACAGTTCCCTTAGAATCGTAGAATAGTTAGAGTTGGAGAAGACCTTAAGATCATCTAGTTCCAGCCCCCTGCCATGGGCAGGGATTCCTCACACTACACCAAGGCTCTGTCCAACTTGCCTTGAACATCTGTTTGAGATCTCCTTTTCCCATGGCAACACCAAAGAAGGGGAACACTTGCTGGGGATCCCCCTTCAAAGGCTTTACTTGGATTTGGGGGAAGAGTTTTTGTGGTGGCATCTAAAGAGAAAGAAGCTTGCTAGAGGGACGGGAAAGGCATCTCTGACTTGATATTTAACCCCAGGGTATGCAAGGTCTAATTCTGCTCTTGGCCAGGGTGTTTTCAGTGAGTCACACTGTGCATCAGCTCCCTCACCTGCAAAGCAGACATGAATGGGAGGGGAAAAAGGGAAGGAAGGGAGGAAAACAGGGTGGTCTGGGGGATTTTTCTCTTTCACAATGCTTCCGAGGATATAAACTGAAGTGCAATGAGTTTATTGTTATGATCATTACAAAATCAGATTTGAATGCCCTATTCAAAATGACCAGTTTTGCTCCTATCAGTATTGAATCAGCAGGTTAATCTCTTTAACAATACATGAGCCTTTCAACTGACACAGCACTTCCTTCCTTTCTTTAGTTGCATGAGTTTCTCAATGTTGGCAAGGGGATTTCTGATGACATTGCACGAAGATTTCCAGTGTACGCTTTGGACTTCACTGATGGTACGTTGGCCAATGTTTATGAAAGCATTGGCCCGATCTTGAATTTTTTGTGATGTGATGTCCTGTTTACAGTGTGCATTGAATGTGTTCTTTGGTACGTGTAATACCTCTCTAACTCCTTATTTAACAGCATCTTTTGACTAAAGCCTGTGACTAGGCAGTGTGGCACACTATGGATGAGTCTTGCAGTCTTCCCTTAATGAAGATGCTGGCTGTATGTAGATGAGGATCTTAGTTTTTATTAAGCAATGAAGCGATTAAAGGGATTGATTGTTGTCGTGTGTAGACACAAATCAACTCATTGCAACCTAATTACTCAGCTCTGGGCTAATAGACCCTTACTGCTGTCTTTGCAAGCCAGCATCAATAGCAATTATGGTGATGCTGGGGGAGTTGAGAATGCTTAAACAACATCTGAGCTGTGGTAACTTCAGCTCGGTGCTTTTAAAGACAGGATATAGCTTGTCTGTTGTAGCCAGATCACAGGAGTGTTTATACTGAGCCTCAGGTTTCAGGCTTTATCTAGCTCCAACAATGGCCTTGTATGGTTTTAAGAGTCACTTTCTCCCTTTTTGCTTTCAAACTTCCACTTTCAGAGATTCTTAAAGGCTGTGAAAAGTCTTCAAGGCAGACCATGATTATACAGCCTCAGCCTGACATCAAAACATGTTCAATTCTTATAGCTTATTGGAGAGTTGGTTAATATATTCAAGTATCAAACCCAGAAAGCTTCCATAAAATGAAGTGTTGGCAAGGAGAATCTTGGGGCTCTATCAGACACCTTCTTGTTGTTTAAATCCTTCTTAGCTTGAGACACAGTGTCCCAGCCTTCCCCACTGCACCTCTGCTGAAGGCTGTCTCCCTTGGAGTTGGCATAAGAAAAGAAGATGTGTGTCTGAGCCCCATCTTGTAGATAAGTCTCCTAGTGCAAAACCACCTTCCACAGCTGCTTAAGCTTGAGAGCAAGCATGAGCAGGGTATGGATGCGTGTCCTTCACCACATTTTAACAAGGATGGTCACCACCAGCAGAGAAACACAGGAATCAGCTGATGGCTTCTCGGCTGAAGGAGATGCATGTGTCTGGGGGAGGTGCCAAGCAGTTGCTTCCCACAGAGATCCAGCTTTGTTGGCTAGGAATGCTTCATCCACCACAGTGTGTTTTGCAGTTAGTGATATCCACTCTACTGGAAAGAATAAAATGGGATGAGATGCTAGCTTAGCCCAGTGGTTGAGTGCTGGATGCTTTCTCCAGGTGCTTTGTAACTGCTGGGATGAAACTATTCTCGGGAGGCTTGGGATGATAAGAGGGTAGGCTCTGTCTCAAGTCAAGATAATACTATATTCATGGGAGGTTTGAGGCTATGTTCGGGAGGAGGCGGGGGGACAAGGAGTCTGACAAAACAGAATAGCATGTGCATCATTGGCACCAGATGTGTCAGGGGACTTATGCTGCTAATCTGGACACCTCTGGAGTGGGTTCAAGACACTTCATCTCTATGGCTGTTGCTTTGTAGTGCTAACCTTTCATTATAAAGGGATATTGAAGCACTTCAGAAGAGAAGTGCTGCAGAAACACCTTGTAGGGACCCATGGCAGATGTGCTGTGGCTGTTGGTGTCCTGAGCACAGTAGGTTCACAAGCACAAAAGCATCATATGATGGTCCTGTGGCCAACTTTGGCTGTCAACAAATTTGGAAATGCATTTCAGAGCTTATGTTTTGGCTCTCTATGCATCCAAATTAACCTCTGCAAGCTGCCTGTCAGCTATATCCAGCTCCACAAGCTTTCAATGAACTGATGTGCATAGCAGATCAGGCTTGGCATAAACAAGGTGCTGGGATTGACTAGCTTGAAATAATTGTTCCCTTGGGTACATCATACATCTGCCCTGAGTGATAAAACACTGTCATAGTGAGAATCCAGCATTACAAACATTCAAAAAAACTGATTTTGGTATAAAATGCAGGTATAGGATTAAAAGTGTCAAAGCACTGTTATACAATGTCTGGAGACAAGAAAGTACAAAAACAAGCGGAGTGAAACTCAAGAACTACTGCAGCTCAAGTATGAAGTGTCCACCTTAGGAGCAGTTGTGCTCTTTCAAATAGGATGAGGAGAAAGGAGGATATTTTCCAGAAACATATATATTAGTATATGCCATTTCTTCCCAGAAATCAGAAATTAAGATAAATTCTTTAAAGATCAGCATGGAATATAAACCAGATGGAGCATAATGCATCTGCCATAAACCACCAAGACTGAAGGTGATCAGGAATGTGAAATTCCTGGACCATCTCAAAGCAGCAGCGTACCAGAACATTGGGGATTTGAGCCATCCAAATGTGTCTGCACTCCAGACAACCACACGTGCACCATCAAAGAGCTCTAACATACAAAGATGCCTTTTTCAATGGTTGGAGTCTCTAAATCCTCACTCTGAGAAGCATCCCGGGGTTTTGGGTTAGACAGATAAACAGGGCGATAAATAAGAAGGCTTTTGTAGAGCCAGCAAGTGCTTGGTGAGTTGGACTTCAGTGGGATTGGTGGTCTTCACACATTGCACAAGTCTGGCCATTAAATTATCCTTACATCATGATTTGTGAGAGGAAAGAAAGAAACCATTCTCATTTCTTTTACCTGCAGATTAGGAACTTGTCTACTTTGCTTTGGGTTGTGAAGTCTTGTGCATTCTAGTGAATGTGCAAAGGATCAAGGAAGAGTTTGCTAAACTTTTAGTGATAAGTATGGCTTGTCATAGGTTTCTTCCAGAGGGAGCATCTGAAGATGAACAATTGGGCAATGCAGAGCCTAAGAACACCTATCATTTTCCTTTTAATTTAGGATTCACACCATTTGGTATGTAGTTTCCTCTTAATGACCACAACCTTTCTTTGTGGGATTCTGCCTTAAAAAAAGCTTGTACCAAACTTCATTCTGATCTTGTCATGTAGGCTCAAAATATGTGTGTATCAGTATTATTAGTCTTTAAAACTTAGTAAAAACTCTAGGAGCTTCCTGAATTTTTTCATGTTGAGGCTGGTTTGAATGGAGGAAGGAATTCTGCCTGGATTCAGCTCTGAGTTTCCTGAAAGCCCTTAAAGCTGCTACACTTACTCTTCAGTGTGTATTTCCTGCTACAACATGGAGGAATAAGCACTTATGAATGGAGTGCCTGGAGTGCCAGAGGGGAAATTTGATGTGCCTGAGATTCTTATGGTGAGCTTTCATGCTGTGTTCTGTTGTGTCCCTTCCTCTCTTGGGGAGAGAAGGTGAAGGGAAGTGAGGAGAGCTGAGATTTATTCTGCTTCCCTCTGTTTTCCTGGACCTGTGTTCTCAGCACACACGGATGTGGTGGGTGAATGGTTCAGCTGGAGATGTGAATTCCTCCCTGTCCTTGGTCCTGCAGAGGACGGTCCCTGACCAGCTCCTGCAAGTAAGGCAGCATCCTTGGGATTTGATGGTGCTGGTTTTCAGGAGGAAGATCTCCAGAGCTCCCTGTAATGTGAGCAGGCTTAGAAGGAAGGCTTGAAGGCACTGGAAAACTGGGATGTGAAAGGGAAATTTTGTTTTGCTGGTTGTCTACCATAGCACAGAGCTTAAACTGCTGTGGATTGACTGTGGCATGTGCAAAACCTTCACTGACTCTCCCACCTCATTTCACTGACCACTTTGTTTGGCTGGATTATATCCTTGAAGGAGGAAGAAGAACAAAGGGATTGCATATAGGCTTTTTCCCTTCAGTGCCTCTGCTGCCCTCGGTTAGACGATAGAGCAGCTCCTGCATCACTTTGCAGCCCTTCATTGCATCACCCGAATGTAACAGTTCAGTGGCCAGTTGAAGACAGACTTGTTGGTTGCTCTGGGTCATCATGACCTGGTTACTTTTGAAGTCTCTCTCTTTGTTCATGGTGAATGGGAACACATCA
Source organism: Psittacula echo (assembly GCF_963264785.1). Taxonomy (NCBI): domain Eukaryota; kingdom Metazoa; phylum Chordata; class Aves; order Psittaciformes; family Psittacidae; genus Psittacula; species Psittacula echo. The sequence continues at coordinate 2,782,970 of NC_137735.1, forward strand.
AAGATACATAAAAATATCTTGTTTTGTCTGCGGATGTTTCCTTCCAAGAGGCCTTACGACAGATGGGCTGAAAGAAATAAGCAAAAGCTGAGCCCTTGATTTGTTTGTTCATAGCTCTCTAGTCTGAGAACATGCTTGGCTTCTCTGCTCCAAAACCAGTAAGGCTGGAGTTCCTTTTCCAGTTCGTAGTCTTAATTGTACTGTGATTTACTCTTCACAGGACATCAGGGGAGATTGATCTCTTCATCTTCAGAAAGCTGGGCAGAATCTAGCAGCTATTAACATAAGTTAAAGCCCAGCTTAAGGGCATTAGCAGAAGTTTGTAATGCTTTGAGGTTTTTGGCTCAAAACCTGTGAACAGATATCCTTACTGAGCTTTAGCACTAAGAGGTGATGTTTTTAAATCAGGACTTTAATAGATACATCCTCACCGCTGTGCTGCAGATCAGTGTAATTAAACTTGCTTTGCACTGGATATTTCGGAGAATTGGGAAGGAGTGTTAATAGACATCACATGGAACGTTCATCTCTCTCAATTTTGCTCCAGTAAATGTACAATTAGTAGATTAAGGAGCTTTAGTCCCAATCTTTGCGTCTTTTGGCCGTTAACTTATTGATGAAGCAAAGTGAGGCCAGCATTGCTTCAGTTTTTCCTGCAACTCTAACCTTGTCTTTTAAAAACTACGACGTTTCAGAAATGTAAGCAAGTGAAATAGAACTGTCATGTTGACGCACATAATTGCCTCCCATTTCAATGCATAGATGTACCTGAATTTCAAAGGATTGCTTCTGTAATAGTCAGCTACTCCGATTTCACAGCTGGACCCAGAGTTGATTTCTCTGCTACACATTTAGATTGTGCAGTTGGAGTGACACGTTATTCAGTGGCTTTATGAGCCTGCTGCAGAGGAAATGCCATCATAATGCAGCCCACCTTCTTTTCAATGAAGACATGTCAGTCCCTAGATTGCAAATAGACCCTGAATCTGTTTAGCCAGATGTTGACTTTAAAAAGGCAAAAGGTAAATTGTGGTTAGTACTGTATTTTTAGTGCTTGTTTCAGGTGAATCTGTACAATGTGCTGTACAATGAGGCTGTATTTCATCATGGTTTTAGCTGCAATTAAAGTGATTAATCATGTTTGTGAAAGAGGATGTTCAATTATTGTCTCCATTATGAAATGAATTCTGCTGCCCACCAGGAGGGATTCTTTGCTCCTTGGATCTCATCTGACTGATTATGGTCTGACAAAAGTACTGTTTTGTACAGGAAGTCTTGCATCCAGCTATGATGTGGCAGAAGGACCCACTTGGTCAGGAAGGACTCCTGCTGCTTGCATTGCAAAGATAGGACCTGAAACTAAAAGCCATGCACGAGCTTTTGTGATGCTCTTCAAGGCTTCTTCCTTCCTTCAGCCCTCTCATACTATGGTTTATCTACCTGAAAAGTGTTTTTAGAAAGCACCTCATCATTTATGTACCTTTCTCTGCTCTGCAAATGAGCTTTTCTTTTCCATACTATGAGTTGTTTCTTTGGTCCTGGTTGCCTGTCATCTTATGAATGGCTTCAAAGCTTTCAGGCATTATTGCCTCTGACCTTTCATGTTGGAAAGTCTCCTTTGTTCGAAAAGTAGTATTCTGGAGTGGCACAGAGTCCTCTGAACAAGGACGTGACCATCTCTAACATATAAATTTGCCAGTCAATCCACTGTTTGCCCTGCCAAGTCTTTCCTTTTCCCTCAGGGTCTCAGGCACTTTGGAGTGTGAGGCAGGAGCCTGCATCTATTGGACTTGAGATCACATGAGAAAGCTTCATCTGCAAGAAGAAGATTTCAGGCCCTGTGGTTGCCAAGAGTGGTCAGGAATGTGGTCTGTGGTTTCTGAATCTTCATAGTAAACTGAAAGGAATCTGCCTGGAAACAGCTGGTCCTATGACTCTTGGAAGATCAGGCTCATATTTGCATGCTTGAGATGTCTCTTGTCAAGTTTTAGCCCCTGCCCTTCATTTTGAGGCTGCTGACCATCAAAAAGTCCTATTTTTGTCTGTTTCTTGTGTCTGTGAACAGGAACCATCACAAGGTGTCCCTTTATCCATGTGGCTGCCTTTTCATTACACATCATCTTTGATTTTTGGTTTCTGCATCCTCCTCCTCTCCTTATCTCTGCACAGCAAATGGTGCAGAAAGCAGATGTTAGATAAGATCCCAAAGTCATTGACTGAAATTTCATTCCAGTGATACAGTTAGTCTGTTGTGACAACGTCCAGATTCTCTGTGTTGCAGCAACAGCCTCTAATGCAAAGCCCTCCCTTCTCTGATTCAACTCAGCAGCTTGTAGCTCTCTTGGCAAGGGACTGATGCTTGCAGAAGCTTAGATGGACTTTTGAGAGCTTAGAAGCAGATGCCTGTGTGAGAGTTAACTGCTAAAGAGGCTTCCAGAAAGGGGAATTAGGCAACTCCAATCTCATCCAAGTGTCTCACAGCAGAAACACCCTCAAGGATGGTGGCACAAGCAGCTTGAAGGCTGCTTTAAGGTTTTCTCTGAAGAGGCTGTTCTGTGGAAAAACTGTTCTCCTCAAGCAATATCAGCTGTGGCCATCTCTCATCCTTTCTCTTGTGTGATATGAGCTCACTGGGGGATGCACATCAGCCTGAAAACAGGAAAGGGAAGGGAAGCTACTTCAGAGGCCCTTAAATTCATATTATGACACTTTAATTCTCTCTCTGGCTGCTTTTGTTTTGGCCTGGTGTGTTTTTTCCGATGGAGATGAGAGGGGGTGAGTGGATGGAAAAGAAAGAAGCCATTCTTTTAGAAAGGCTCTTTTTTTTTTTTTTTTTAAGGACAAAACTCTTAACATATACATTCCTGACCTCTTGTGCTATTTGTTTTTGTAAGTCTGCTAGCACTAATTGGCTCAGCATAGCATATTATTGATTCAAGCCTATAACCTCAGATTTCTGCCTAAGGGAAAATGAAGCGCTTCATGTTTTCCTGCCCAAGGCAGCGTGAGTTGTGAAGATGAGTGATCATCATGAAATTCATTAGGGGCATAGACCAGAATACCTATAACATTGGTATTAAAAAGGTAGGGATAGAGGGTTTATAAAACCTGAACTTATGGTTTCTGCTTTGATCCTATTCCAAGCTTTTGGGGCTGGCAAAACTGAATGAAAGGTTTCCAGTATTTCCTGTTTTTATGATGCCAGGAATGCCAGTTGAAGCAAACTGGTGGCATGCTGGTGCTTTTCCTTCTGGTCCCAGATGAACAAAAGAGCGTGGTTATACAAAATCAAATGTTAAAGACCTACCTATATGTTTAAGACTAAGTATGGACTGAATTTCTATATCTGCCTTTCAACATGAAAAGAACTTATTGGTACATATGGCTGACTTGACTAGAGTTTGAATGCTTTATAAATGGACAGTACTAACATGACTTTTGTTATGGTTTGCACTAGGTATTATTGGAAACAACAAAGCTATAGGGAAATACATCACAACTATGATCTTTCTGTATTTTGCCTGCCTCCTTCCATCCATTGCTTTTGGGTCACTCAATGATGAAAATACCCGAGGAGTTATTGGTAAGTTTATCGGTTTTGTGCATCTGTTATAGGATTCCATGTATTCAAGCTGGGTAGCTCTGGACACAAAAAGTTGTGATAGTTTTTACTGAAAACCCCCGTAACTGAAGGTTTTCTAATTGTATGTTCATGATTATTTCTTGGAAGACTAGAAAAAATTAACACTACTTTGGATAGTATCATCTGACCTGAACTTAGATACGTGCTACTGTGTTTTTAAATGATGCTCACTTTATGACTATGTAATCTGCACATTTTTCCTAGTACAAGCTCCTGTGGTTTTGATCTGATTGTGATTGCCGGTATCCAAACCGCTGCTGCAGCAGATGATGCTTTGCTCTATCTCAGTTGTGGCCCTGAAGCAGTTCATACTGCTGTTAGAGTCCATAGGAGTCTTAGTTGAAATCTTGTCCTGAAGGCCTCCACAAACACTGGTTATGTTTTTATAGCTGTTCAAAATAGGTGCTAGAAACCAAAACAAAGGAGAGGAAAAAAGAAACCAAACCCCCAAATCCAATAAAACCCCCAGCATTCATAGTTTAACATCTGGAAACCTGATGGCCTCCTAAATTACTGGTTCAAGTTTGTTGGCAAAAGATCGCTTCTTGCTTTCACAATCTTACCTCTATACCCTCTGAACATTGCTCTTACTCATTAGCGGTTGGCTTCTATGCCTCCTGAGTGCTCCTTGCTCAAGGAGGTGTTGGTTTAAAACCCTGTTTGTTTCCTTCCTTCCTAATTGCTTGTAGATGTGCAGAAGACAATCGTTGGCCAGTGTATTGGAGGGCTGCTTTATGCACTCTTTTCAGGGCAGCCTCTAGTTGTACTCCTAACTACAGCTCCTTTAGCACTCTACATTAATGGTAAGTCTATTAAACATGTACGTCATGGGACTGGTGTGATTGGGTTTGGTGGAATGGGACTTTGTGCAAGAACTTCACAATCCTGTTAGAGCTTTAGTTGCATTTGTTTAATAAATCAATGTTAAAGGGATGCCTCTGGTGCTGAGGGAAAGGGGAGGAATTTGATTTAGGTTTAGTTAAAGTTGGTTTCTAAAGGAATCATTCTGTGTAGAAAAAACACTTGTGAGATGAAGCAATGAGAAGAAATGCTTAAGGGAGGAAATATTTTTCATCTAATGGTTTTCTTATGTGGCTGCCTTTAACAAACTTCATGCTAAGAGCCTGAAACAAAATGTTTCTTGTTGTTTGGTTTGGTAGTTTTTATGGGGGGTGAAGTTGGGTTAGTTTGGGAGCTTTTTGATTTGTCTGTTAAGATGTGGTTAATAGCTTTGTAGTTGCAGTTGCAGGCTGATATTACTGAGCCAGAGGTGTGAAGGAGCAAACTCAATATCTAGGAACAATCAGAGAGGCTATGAAAAGCTTGAAAGGTTTAAGACATAAGGTTTTGTCCATAACGCAGTGGTGCAAAACCATGTATGAGATACCTTGATCAACAGCATCCTGAAATGTCAATGAGAGCAAATTCCAAGGGCTGATTTTGTGGCCTTAATCCCTAGGAAAGATGCTTTGAGCAGAGAATAGTTTTCCAAGTGCTTCTTTCCGTTTCTAGTGTAGGAAAGGCGTGGGGAAAAGTAAAACGTTTGGGTTGATCCTCTGTTCACTTGGATGCATAAGAACAGACCTTTAGTGGTATCCGCCATAAGTCCATTGGGGTGAAGTCTTGAAAATGGTGCTTTTTGCCATTAAGTAGATGGTGATCACAGGGTAGTAATAACAGAAGTTTAATCTGACATGTCAATGCTTCACTTTTGCAGTCATCCGAGGAATCTGTGATGACTACAACTTGGATTTCAGTGCTTTCTATGCCTGGATTGGACTGTGGAACAGCTTCTTCCTTGTGATGTACTCTCTCTTTAATTTCAGTCTTCTGATGAAGCTCTTTAAAAGGTAGCTATTTTCAAGAAGTCATATTTTGATCAGATTATTCAGCAAATGGAAAAATTATACATTCCACAAGCTCCTTAATTACAAACTTACTGCAAAATGTATTTTGTGAGATGAGGCTAGTATCATTTCAGCTTATTGTTCCCGCTTGAAAGAAGCGCTTAAAAGATTCACTGGGTTTTGTTTCCTGAGTTGGAGTTTAACTAAAATCGGTATAATTTCATGTAAATGCATGAATACGCTGATTTTTCCTTTGAATGGAGTTGAATGCAGACTCTGCTAATGGCTATATTAATGCCTGGGATTTTTTCCACAGGTCAACAGAAGAAATAATTGCACTTTTTATATCCATCACATTTGTGCTTGATGCTTTCAAAGGCATTATTAAAGGTAAGTTTTCCAACAGTGTTTTTCAATGCAGACCTCTGCTTTGCTTCCTTGTCAGAGAAATGCAAGGCTGCAAATATGCATGATGTTTGCTTGTTCCATGTTCGTTCAGGGTCTCCAGGGTGAAACTAAATCAGTGTGAGATTGAAGCAGCGCTTTGTCAGCAGTTTACCTGGATGTTCAGGATTTCTATCAGATCTAATTTCAGTTAGCTGAGATAGGATTAATATCTTAAGTTTTACTGAATGGAGAAACCATAATAATGTTACTGTAGAAGTCTTTTCTTGATACTGGTCTCTTTGGTTCTGGCAAAAAAATGATCCATTTTAAATGCAGGGCACCTAGACCTCTTTCCTAACCATATTATTAGAACTGTATGGGTTAAGATTGCCCATTCTAATGTGTGACCCTTCCTTAATGGCAGCATGAGGACTTAGTGCTTTCCAGCATGCTCCTAAAGCTATTCTGCCCTTCTCGTCACTTGGTCCTCATTAGCTAAGTTCTAGGTGAGCAGCCTTGGGATGTAACAGATTTCTCTGGTACCTCTCTTCCCATCAGGATTGGCAGGATGTACTTGTGAAGGTGGAAGATGTTGGCAGAAATGCCCTGTGGTTGGCAATCTTTCTGTTCTTCCCAGCAGGAAGTTGTCAAAGTCTACATTCCTTGGTTTTTGTGACCTAAGGATAGCCAAGCTTGGGCTATCCTTTGAAATCCTTCAGGACATACCTAAGCACACTGAGCACATCCCTTGTTTTCAAGATACTTGGGCTTGGCTCATTATGGGATCTTGCATGCAATAAGAACACCTTCAAAGAGCAAGTTTGACAGTGCAAAGCAATTTGAAGTGAGATACTTCCTTGCTTCATCAGGAAGCCTTAATTTGGCTTATATGTGCTTTGATTGTTCAATAGGAGGGGGTTTTAACTCTGCAGAAGCACCTGCATCTCTCAAACACCCTGTTTAGACAAAGCTTGGTGAAGGAGAAGCTGTCCTGGGATACTTTGCTTTCTCCTTGCTCACCGTGTAGCTGTGAGCTTTGCTTAATGTGTACTGTTAGTGCTCTGTTCTGGAGGCATGGGACAGTCTCCCTGTGGCATTTACGTGTTCCTGAACAGAACATTCAGCTGCTCTGTAAAGATGAGCAACTGCAAATGTTCACTGTGCTTCTGTAGGAGAGAGCTGATTTCCCATAGCAGGGGCATGGAATGCAGGTTAAAGATACAGAAAGCATCGATTGATCTCAGCTGCCAGACTTCCAGGAACATGCAAGTAATACATGAGTATTTGCTCAATACAAGAATATTGCAGTAGGGACAGGAAAGGATTCTGGAGGTTAATTAGTATAATTAGTGAATTAGTGCCATTCTCCCTTGTACTTGGAAAGGGCTGAATTTGTACGAACAATGGTAATGAGATCAAACCAACACTCCAGCCGTTTTCCAGCTCACGCTGGCTTCAGCTGCATCTGGGATTATTAGTGCATCAACAGATGGGACCCCAGATCCAGCCATGTTCCCAGATGAAGGGCACTGATGCTGCTAGGCACAAACTATTCTTAACCCCCTCAGTGCTCATATTTAAACACATAACAGTGCAGACCATGTCTGCATGCTTGTCTGTCATCTTTCACTCCTTGTTTTGTAGCAGGAGGTGATGGCTGCTGCCGCCTCCTCCTCCTCCCACTCAGAGCTTCAGTTGAGCAGTTAAGCAGAAAGAGAAAGCTGGTAACTTCGCCATGCTGTTCAATGTATTCTGGTTATGGCTAGCCAGCTGACAGCAGCTTTGGGCTTCCTTAATGCCAACAGGACTCTTTCTCTTGCCCAGATATGTTTTTCTCAGTCTGTTTATAGCCTTGATTTTTTTTGCAAGGTACTCATACATGTGCAGGAAAGAAGGGGGGAGGGATGCGATACCGTACAGAGGAATCCAGCCATGTGCATTCATGCTATCCTGGTGACACTTTGTTTTCGCCGTGTGGCCCAGCCACCAAAGCTGTGTTTGTTTGATCTTGACATCTGCACTCTGCAGGAAACGGTGGTGAACTGGCTGAAGCAAACAAAGCAAATTAATGTCATTGGAGGGAACGTGAGCACACGCTAGGCTTGAGCATGGCTCTGTTTCAGCAAGGGAACCACCTGCTCTTCTGCTCTCTCTCAATGTGGGCAACCAGATTCACTTATCTCTGTTATAAAAACAAGCTATAAGTCTGCAGGAATCACTTTATAGCAAGTCTGTGGTGCAGGATGAAGGCCTCCACTAGCCATGTTGGCATGTTTTTATGCTTTAACTAAAGACTAAAGTCAAAGTTTCTTTCTCGATAATCCAGGATTGAGTGGAGAAATCCGATCTAGTTTTGAGGTGGGTGCAAATTGAATTGCAGCCTGAGAGGAGGCAGTGTAAATATAGTCAGGCTGAAGGCAGGGCACCGAAGATGTGCTCAACCCTTAATGTATTATTACAGTATAGCCAAGTGATCTTAAAGGTCTTTTCCAACTTAGTTGATTCTATGATCCCAAGTGTTGGGAAACTGGGCAAATTCACAACACCCAGAACAAAGTAACTTGTTTCTTCTTCATTCTAGTTCAAATCTAAATGCAGAGGAATGCAAATACGTTCTGCATAGTTGCTGGGTTGTGCATGCTGTTGGTTTATCACGTGCTCGGTAACTGTATATGTTGTCAGGATTTAGTAATGCTTAAGGTCAGCTGAGATGGTGAACAGCCAGTTAGCCCTGACCAGCTGCTAATCCCCAGGAAATGCTGCCATAATCACTTCTGTTATGACAAAAGTGTCCTTTCATGTTTAGAGCCAGAAACCACAAATCCTGCAGCAACCTGTTCTGTGCTGGTACATGGGTCATGGCACTGCTCTGTGCCTCAGTTTACCTCTTTGCAAAGCAGGTGTGGGTGTCCTGCTGGGCTGGATGCAGCTGCAAGGATGGAGGGGAGGAAATGATAGCAAAACGTCTTCCGCAGCACACGATGCAGGAATACTCAGTGCTAACTGAGGCTGTAATTGCTCCTTGCTGGGAGAACCTTTCTCATGCTTTAATAGTGCAATGATCTCCTTATTTCTGCTGCTGAGAGTAAATTGGAAGGTTAAATCTTGAACTGTAAACCTTCTATGATCTATAAATCCTTATACAGAAGTATTGAATACGAAGCAACCAGGGTTTTTTTTCTCGTGACCTGTGTGCCCTATTGACTCCATCCACTTGTCAAATTCCTGAACTCCTTTTTAAACATAAAGGTGGTAGAAAAAGATTATTACTGCTGTTAAAATCGCAAAATGGCTAAACATGGGGCATTTTACATTAGGGTGAGCTCCAAACCAGGAGTAAACTGTGCTTCAGCCAAAATCAAGGTGGTTGCAAATACCAATTGTGCTTTGCAAGAATGCTTAAAGTTTTGCTTGTTTTCAGATATTTAGATTTCCAGTTTGGTTTGCCTGCTTTTCCTGCTGCAGATGAGAAAATTGGTTGTTATTTGGGGCTGGGGGGAAATGTTATGAGGAGTATTGTAGCCTAAGCTTCAGATTGTTGTGGTTTTGACCAAAGAGTATTGAGTTTCTCTATGCCAAGTTCAATGAGTATTTTGACTAAAGAGAAGAAAGGTAGAGAGGCTGCAACACTCCGATGTGGTGGTTTCCATCCTTCTGTATCTTCCCACTGGTATGGGGGACAGCGGGTGCTGCCTGCTGCTGTCTGATCATGGGAGTACCAAGGATGCAAATCACAACTTCTATCTTCTGCTTTTATTTGCTCCTCGTAGCACCTCAAGCTCTTGCTCCCCGAAGAGGTGAAATCACTCCAAAACCACATTTATATGCTGGGAGCTAGCCAACATTATAGAAATGGGAACACAGCTGCCTAAATGCTCAAAAGCAAGAGTGTATTTTCAACTGTTAATTTCTTATATAAATGCTTCTGAGCTAACCTAATACATTTATGGATAGTTCCAAATGTATTCATGGGTGTTTCACTTGTACAGGTTTACTTCGGATACTCTCTAACTCAGTTTCCATTTGCAGTGTAAATTCAAATGTTCTGCCAGATTTTGCATACCATCATCACTTACCTTTAAAATCTGGACCAGCCCTGGAGGAAGAGTAATTACTGTACATTTTGAGGTCCATTGAAGTATCTGTGCAGCCTGGCTGCTCTTAATTTCTATAGAGATGCTGATGGAATTTGTTTATCAGGCTGCTGAAAGTAAGTGTTAAATATATATACAAGAGCAGTGATTCCAGTGCTAGGAACAAAATCACATTGATAATTAGCACTGAAAGTGCTTACAGTTCAAACACGTTGCTTTAGATCAGCTTAACTTCTTAGCTGTTAAAATAAGAGAAGCAGCACTCAAGATTTCTTTTCACTGGTTCGAGGGTAGAGCTATAAACCTGGTGAAGCATAACATTAATACTACATGATCAAGCAAGGAAGAACCACTTTATTTTACTTGCTTTGATTGTCACAAACCTATCCTAATGCTTTGCCTGTTGGTTGTTTGTGCAGTTTTTAAGAAATATTACTACAGTGGGCGCACAGGAGAAAGTTACTTGGAAAAAGCACCAACTGATGCTATTCCAAGCCTCGGCATCAATACCACCTTCTTGATGAATTCATCAGTGAGCAGATCCATGTCCCTAGAGAATCAAACAGGCACGCATGATGTGCATTATGGACGTGAAACTGCCGTCCTTAGTCTCATGTTGATGCTGGGTACCCTTTGGCTTGGTCATACGCTCTATCAGTTTAAGAAAAGGTGAGTTACTTCAGTCTTAGAGCTCAGACTACTGATTATCTCATATTACCTGTTGAGGAATCACTGATGGTTTAGATCTTAACTTTGTAACCCAGAAAAATCAGGTGGAACTCTTCCATTAGTGGTGGTGGAAGCCAAAGGCAGACATGAACTTGGCTGGCCACCTGGAAAATGTTTGCAGCAGAACAAAATGTTCAGTCACTGAACGATGTCCTTCCGTATTTGGTTTGGCATCACAAGTGACTTGTTAGAAAGCTTTGGGTGAACCATGTATTTCATGTTGGAACTCCTGTAACTCCCCGAAAATAGGCATTGAATCATTTTGGTGGGCAAAAATCACTGATGGTGCTGGAAGGTCTGCTGGAAATGTACCTTCAGTGTACACTTGGGTGTCAAATGCCCAGCTGTAATTTGGGATTTACTCCCATTGCCTTTAAAGCTCTTCATTTGAAATGCTTGAGTAAGCAATTAAACTTAAGTGGAAATGAGACACAAATTTGTGTTTGGAGGACTTATTTTCTAGCTTGCATCTTAGTTTCTTCTTTCTTTATGGGTTTTGAATATGCATTCATCAACCTTCAAAGGCTATAGATTCCAGAGGATTTAAAGCTGATTTGCAGACTAATTTTTCACTCCAAATGTCTCTAGAATTACAAGATTGGACTGAATTTTCACTTGTTAGAGCATTAATGCTATCTGGATTGCATGATTGTCCCTATAGTGTGGTGTTGATGGAAGGTTTTATTTGTCTTTAAATTGCAGCCCTTATTTGCATGCCAGAGTACGGGAAATTCTATCCGACTGTGCCTTACCGATTTCAGTTCTGACTTTCTCTGCTGTGGGTTCCTATATCTTCAAGGAAATTGAAAGTAAGTTATATTTTTATTCTCTGGAATAATGGGATGCATAAAAAAGAGAAATTAAATCCTAGGAAGGTTTCGCTAAGCAAAAGAAATAGCAAATATAACTCCACGCAACTTCACAAATACCGCGTGTGCCTCGCACCACCCAAAGAGCTCAGATTTCCTCAGTATTAGATTTAATTAATCCAAACCCCTTAATCAAATGAGGCTGGATGAAGTTTTTTCTCTAGACAAACTATTCCAGTGTACCTTTTCATGTCAATGTGATTTAAAGTACGCATCTCTTACAGTAAAGAGGATCAACAATTTCTGGCCAAGAACAAAGGGAAGGGTAATTAGCAGGCAGGAAGGGTTGTTGCCAGTCATACAGGCGTAGAGTTGATGATCCCAGTCTGTCCTCTTTGTCTCCAGTTTACGTTTTCCTAATTTAGGTGAAATGGTGCAGAGCATCTGCGCGGTTTGAAGTTAACACAAGGAAATCTAAAAATGAGGCACCATTCATTGGCCAAATAGATCAGCTTTTCCATATCAGGAAGCGATAATGGGGACAGGAATTGCATTGTCCTGTAGTGACGTGAGTGGGTGATGTGAGGAAATGTATGGAAACAAATAAGAAGTGGCTTTTTTTTTTTCTGTGATGGCCATTCCATCCAGTTGGATTGTAAAATGATGTGTGGCCATGTGTGATTTATCCCTAGTCATGGATTTCTTCCAATGGCAGGAAAGTAGGGGCATTTCATACTCAAATGCCTTGCACAGCTTGTTGGATATGAGGAAGTTTTGAAATGCCTCTGTCAGTTGATTAACTGAGCAGGAGGACTATACTGTTGTTAGAAATAAGGTTTTCTAATCTAAAAAATGCCTTGCATCTGTGGAAAACAAGTTTCCCTCTTTTGTTTTGCTCAAATATATGTAATGCCTCACTAGGAGTAGCAGTAATCTGTCAAATCAGGATGGCAGCCAAGTTCTAAGAGGATGGAGGAAAAAAATAAACTAAAACAGCCAGATGAGCCTGTCTTCTATGGCCTTCTGGCTCCCACGTGCCAGAGCATCATGTCTGGTTTGCTGCACTAGTTCCCAATAGTTCATAATGTGTAAAACATTACCTGAGTCCATGTGGATGGTTGAATGAGAAGGTGCCTCCTAACATCACTCCTCTCTTCTTTCCAGTGTCCAAATTCAACTACAATCCATCTGAGAGCTTGTTTGTGCTGGCCCCAGTCCAGTCCCTGTCCATTGGGTCAGTGATGAGCGCCATGGGGCTGGGGTTCCTCCTGTCGATGCTCTTCTTTATAGAGCAGAACATTGTGGCGTCACTCACAAACGCACCGGAGAACAGGTAATGTTTTGGTACTCCTCTGTGAAGGGATATACTTAGTCTCTTCCCAGCACTGCTTGACCAAAGCTTGTCTGAACATCAGTTCTTCAGAACTTCTGTTGTCACAGATGAGGATAACTCTACTACTTAACTCCTCACCATCTTCAGTACCCAATATTGTGGCAGTAAGTCAAAACCACAGAGCACCTACGAGCTCCTCACCTCAGCATGCTTTTTCTTTGCCAATGTGTGAATGTTATGGAGATATTTTGTATGGCTTGAGGTCTGCAGATATCTAGGAGTCTAAAACTTGCACTGCTCTTGCACTACAGGGAACTTTTTGGAAATGAAAAAGTCAATGACCTGCATAAATGTCATAACATGATATGCTGCAGCTGAGCATCAGAAAGTGTTTGGAGCTGTTAGTCTCCAGCTGAGAAGGTGGAAATAGCACAGTATGTCTAATGTCTGATAGATCTGATTTATGTGCAAACTTGAGTCAAGATGTTGCGCTATTAAAATATTCCCTCTGATGTTTCTGTGCCAGCTGCAATCAGATATGATATCAAGAATGAACGTGTATGACTTTTCCAGGGAAGCTACCGTGTCTCAGAGGATTCTTTTGCTAATGTAATGTGTGGGAGGGTTCTCTCCTTGCATAACCTACATTAATATTCTACATGCTGTAGCTAGAGTGACACTGAGCGGGGAGAAGACAAGCTCAGATTCAGCTATACTAATTTGGTTTTCTGTGAGCACTTGATTTTTGTTCCTCTCATCTTTATTGTATCTGTTTAAAAGTGCTGCATAAATTTGTAGTGTAACTGGGTCATCTATTTCCTGATAGGAGTTTCTTCTAAACTTTTGTGGGTTTTTTTCCACTAAAGCATCTTTAAGGAATGAAAAATATTCTTCAGTGTTTTTCCTAGTGTCTTTCATAATGCCTTGTTACAGGACTAAGCAGAAATCAGGGCATGGGTTTTTAGAGATGGAGACAACAGGACTTGACACCTTCTGTTTGTGGTACTATCACATAATGAAAATACCATTATCTATACCAGCCAAATGGAGAATGTACTTCTTGGCGTCTTAACAAATGTAGTGATTTCCTCCTGTATTAAGAACAGGGAAAAGATGATGCTTGCCTAAAAGTACACAAATGTGCTTTGTTAATAATCAAAGCAAGGGTGTAGGACAGTCCAGGGAATACTGGGCTGGTTGGGCTATGTGAAGATAATCTAGGATAAGGCATCTTTGTGTGTTGGGCTGGACAGGCTCAATGTAGCCTTATCCATTGGTCAAAGCAGGTGTATACTACACAGTGCTACCAGGCTGCTGAGACCAGATAGCGTCCAAAGGGGACTAAAATGATGTGGCCTTTGTACATAGAAAGCCCTCTGAAAAGAGCAGACAGGACAATCAAATGATAACCCTGGGGATGCTGGAGATGCCTTTGCTCTGAGAAAGCAGCACATGAGCAGGGGCAGTGCTTTCAAAGTGTGAGCCAACACAGGAAGTGTGTTTACAATCCCACCCTTCCTGCCAGCACCTTCCAGCTTGAGGTATTGCAATGTAGACATCTAGCTGACCTAGTCACCCTATGGCCTTTTCAGTCAATGGAGGTGAGCACTTCCAATGAGACAGATCTTTTTGTTTCAAAACCAAACCCCCCCCCCAAGATTTCTGCTGCCTAAAAAATGGCATATACTGCTCTTTGAGGTAGAAACTAGGCATAGATCTTCATGTGCTGGGTCATGTCTACTAGCTCCATGCACCTCATGTCTTAGAGCATCTTGAATGGCTCCGAGTCTCTGCTTACATATTGAACGAAGCTTGCTTGGTGACATTAAGACATCTAAATGGTGGTCCCTTTCCAACTGATGGTGCCTGGAGGGCAATTCAGCTGATCCTTTGTGTGAGGATACCAACTGCTGTCTGGTCTGATGGCCAGGCAGGAAAGCAGCTATAGGCTTTTAAGTTAGGTGTCAAAGTCTGAGAGCTAAATACTTCCCCAGTCTTTTTCTAAACGTATAGTATCTGAAGAGTTGTACCAGATGGGTACATTGAGGAAAGGGACAGACATAAAAAGGCAAGGTTAAACTAGATGTGAGTTCAATGTTAGTAGCTGCTCTCTGTGTAGTCCTTGCAAAGGGAAGGTCAGCTTCGTTGATGAAGGCTGCCAGTTTCCTCTGTCCTCTAAGAAACAAAACAGAGGTTCCTCAGTATTCACCAAAGCTAGGAGCGTATCTCCTTGGTTGGCTACAAAGGAGGAGCTGAAGTTTAATGAATTCATGCCCCATTTTCTTATCATACAGTAACGTTACACAATCAGGGGATCACTGCAGCACATGTTCTGCTCATGGGGAAGGAGGGAGACCAGAGTTAAAAACAAGACAGATGGGGAAACTTCGGTGTCAGTAGTTAGGCAACCCATGCCCAGGTTTCTAACCGCTACCTATATGGACTCTGTTAACAAGTATAGGTGTGTATTTTGAGTAGACTGCAGTAAGCATAGGGGCAAAATGCTGATGAAATTTACATGGGCTGTTACTTGAGTGGGTTGCCTTTCTGCTCAGTGTTGTTCTTTCCAGGAGATGACTGCTTTGGGAGCAAGCTATCCAGTTTTATTATGTTTTGTGTTCATGTAGCACAGGCTGTAAGGCAGGAGGTGTGAAATCACTCGATGCATGGAAGTGCACTTTGGTGTTCAGCAAGGGCAGCCTGTTAGCTTGCACTGGGTGTAACTGCTGTCAACAAAAACCTCGTTTCAGGTTGGTGAAGGGAACAGCTTACCACTGGGACCTCCTGCTTGTTGCGCTGATTAACACAGGGCTGTCTGTCTTCGGCCTTCCCTGGATCCATGCTGCCTTCCCTCATTCCCCAATGCATGTCCGCGCCCTGGCTTATGTGGAGGAGAGAGTTGAAAGTGGACACATCTATGAGACGTAAGTAGGAACCGCAGAGCTGTCTTGAATATCTTTGGGTTTATTTGTGGCTTCCCAATCCTTTTGGGTATAGTGGGTTACATGGTTGAGGAGTTAGCTGTCGTCTTGAAGACCTGCAAGATGTGGAGGTAGAGGAGAGATATGCCAAATGAAGCCACCTCAGCCAGCATGACCTGTGGCCTGGCTTCATCCTCCTTCACCAAAGTGCTTGTTTTTAGGACAGAGATTTATGCTCTTTATGCAGTCTTCAGGGATTCCACCCACTCCAGTGCAAATTGTCCTCTGGAAAGAGTCAGACAAAGCCTTTTTCAGGTTTATCTTTGTGGAAAGCTGAGCAGAGATGCTTTAGCCAGATCTTTCCAGATGTCTCCACCAGAAAAAATCCAGTCTGATTCATTGGCTGAAACCTGTCTGGTGGTTATTACGAAGAGTAGGAAAAATGCAGCATTGTTTCAGAACTCCCATAGCATCTTCCGCCACATTCCGGGAATGCGAGATGCATATTAAATTCTCTTGCTTTTAAGCAAAAGCAACTCCGAAGCCGTGCCCAGGTCATGACTTCCTATTTAAGACCAGCTTTTTGGCCATTCTGGGTTGTCCAACACACTCTTATCAGAGACCTATTTAAAGAAAAAGTAAAATGAAATATCTCATTTCTCATGAAACCTGCTCCAGAATAGGGAATATCTGGTTTGTTTGATCTCAGGATGTTACAGTTGAGTGCTTTTACCTCAGAAGTGGTAATTTCCACTCACATACCATTAGTTTTAATTATCCTGCCTTGGTTTCCATTTTCAGAGTTTCCACTTATCAAAAGTGAGGCTAAGTGGTCATTTACTTTGGGGGATGGAGTGGGTCAGTCTCTTTCATTTCAGTCTCACCCTCATGCTATTCTCTGTGCCAGCTGGCCCAGCCCAACCTGCCACAGCTGCTTTTTGGGTCAGTGATGTACAGATTTCACCTTCCACATCTGAAAATTGCTGTCCTGCTGCTCCGTCCAATGCTTTTACGGACCTTTCCTGGGAGATCAGTCCCTTGGGCTTGTATTCCCAGTAGTATGTGTTGGTGTTAGTTGTTCCCACAGCTATATCTGTCTTGAATAAATGCTAAAACCTATTTTAAAACACCCAACAAGTTTGCAATTTGAGTTCTGTAGGGTGCCCTTGCTCCTCGTGTCCCTAATCATAGAATCCCAGACTGGTTTGTGTTGGAAGGGACCTTAAAGCTCCTCCAGCTCCAACCCCTGCCAGGGGCAGGGACACCTTCCACTAGAGCAGCTTGCTCCAAGCCCCTGTGTTCAACCTGGCCTTGAACACTGCCAGGGATGGGGCAGCCACAGCTTCTCTGGGCTCCCTGTGCCAGTGCCTCAGCACCCCTACAGGGACAAACTTCTTCCTAATTTTTTCCTGATCTGCTCTAAGATATCTTTGATCTCCATTTCTTTGTGAAAGGCAGAATTTACACTTCGAAATCCCTGTACTAAGCCCCCCTCCTGTTTCTTCCATTGTCAGCTTTAATAGCTGGTAGCTATTTCCCTGTTTTTCCACCCACTGTCTTGATTCTGCATTCTGGCTGTTTCTTGACAAAGTCAAGTTCCCAGCTTTGAATTAAGGTCTACCTGCTGTCTTTGTCCTCTTTTACCCAGCTGCCCCAAACTAGCATCTGAGAACCCTCTTTGGCCATGCTAAGCTAGATACAGCTCCAGTGATTATCCCAGAAGGGCAGAGGGATGCCCTAATCTCACTAAGTATGTTCCCTCAGGGTACAGCTCTCTCCCTGCTGGAGGCAAGTCGTTAGGTGAGTGCTTTGAGCCTGATATCGGGAGCGAAAGAGAGAACAAGGATTTCCTAGTTACTTGAACTCCCTTTGAGATTGAAGCAGTTTTGTTGTCTGCAAAGCACTGAGCTATAAACAGGAGACTCTAAGCAACGTTGTCATCTTTCTGCTTTGTTTTCTCCTAGCCAGCTCTGCTGAAAAAGAAATGTACTGAAGCTCAGTTAGAAAATCAGGAGTTCTTTCAATGCTGGCTCCCCTGGCAGGCTTCTTTCCTACACGCAAATCAAAGCTGTTATTGAGGATGATGATATAAACAAGCTTAAAGACCTGTCTCAATGAAAGCAAAGTTTTCTTCTCCTCTGTAGAGTAACCACTTGAGTTTCATGTGGCAATCTGCAAATAGGCTCTCACTGCTCAGATGGAGGAGGTCAGGAATGGCTAATCCTGTGCTAGCCAGATTTAAAGGATTCTGGGGAAATGAGCCTGGATTATGCTCTTTTAATTTCCATTAATTACTTCATTTCCATTTCAGCAGACTTTCTGGAGCTGTTTCCTCAAGGCTAAAATGGATTCTGAACACATGCAAATTACAGAGTTTTCTTCTGTTGACTTAATGTGACTGTGATGTCCTTATCCTAGAAATAAGAAACGTGCTAGAATTGGCAGAAGACCAATTTGAGGCTTGGAACTTCAGCTTTAAACACCTCATGTTTGGTCAATTATGAGTAATTTTAACTACGTTTTGATGAGAAATTCCAAACTACTTTAAGTGGCAATAGCAGGAACTGGCAGTGGTAGTTGCAGGACATTTTATATGTGCTCAAACACTCTTTAGTGCCATGATTGCTGCATCCCAAGAGTTCACAGTCGAAAACTTCATGAACTTCAAAAATCCATTACCAAAGAGCTACTACTACAACCTGTTCTGTACTTGCAGACTTGCATCTGACCGAAATGTGGTGGCTTCAAATCTGGTTTTGATCCTGAACAATTAAGCTTACATGACTTTGAACCTAGCAGATGTGTGTGCTCAGACTGATGCTTGCAGGTCATGAACATCCACAGCAGCAGGTTAGATCTTTGCCTGAAGTAGCAGAAATGCTGCTTCTGTAGCTTGCCCGATTTCAAAGCCAGGGAAACTCTTGCTGTACCTGGGTGAAGCTAAATCGGTTGGTGCATCCTTTCACTCCTGACTCACTGGGCCACTTCAGAGCTACCAGAACCACTATGAGGTTCTCAAGTAGTTGACCACTCCTTATCAGGCTATCAAATTGTTCTGAATTAGGACTTGCTATTGCACTTTAAGCTGCTTGGCTCTGTTCATCTCAGAGACTTCTCTTCTTGTGGTGATCCAGACCTGGAGGCAAAGGAAAAGGTGCCAAACTATATCCACCTAGGTGATGTCCCAGTTCCTCCAGAGCTGGAAAGAGCAGTCTGCAGATAAGAGTCAGGTGCTCTCCCTCAGCTTCTTTAAGCAGTGGCAGGGAGCCCTTGACATAGGAGACTTGCAAGAGGATCTGAACAAAATCTGTTTTGAAAGAGGAAAGCTGTGGTTTCTGCTGTTTAAACCTAGCCAGGGGAGGGGAGAGGTTACTTAAAGGTTAACACCTCCTGTGCCTCTTTTGTGCATCCTCTCTTGGTAATCCTAGATAATATGTATGATCTCCCCTGTTACTCATCAACAAATTCAAGCCTTGTCCTCTGGACTTTGTGTACTGTTTGGGATATCTGTTGCTCTTGAGCTCATGTTAATTCTGCCATGTTATCCAAATCCTGAGAATGAGCCTTAGGCTGTTAGCCTTCCCTTTCTCTCTAAATATAGGTGTGGAAGGCTCCTTCATCCCCACAGCTTCATTATGCTCTTGAATGTATTCACAAATTTGAAGTTCAACCTGACCTTAATATTGAAAGAAATCACTGGGAAGCAATCTTCTTCAGAATAGAAGGGATTATGAAGTCCCAGCAGTACATATGTAATAGAAGGAAACGTATTTTGATAGATCTCATGGCTGGTTCTCATGTTAATCCTCAGGATATTTTGGGTAGAGGGTTATTTGGAATATGAAGTCTTGCATTCAGGGAATGAGGCCACTAGATGACACCAGAACAGCCTACGGACATTCATTTCTCCTGATAATAAGGGGATTTACTCACTAACTTATCCACTGAAGGGGTGGATTTATCTTCTCAGAAGAAGTTAGGAATCCTCCTTTTTTTTTATTTACAAGTAGTCTTAAAAGATGAGGTTTTTCTTTCCTCCTGTTGTTTCTGGTAATTTGCTTCAAAGTAGGAGGAGATGCTCACAGGTTTAGCTGAAGTGAAAAGAAAACAGAGCAACCTCCCCTCATCCCCCATGTGGGCTCTGAAAGTTGCTGCTTGCTTTCCTGTCAATCGCCCCCACTCCTCCACCCCCCAAAAATCAATCTGTGCTCTGTCAGCTACGGAAAACTTGCATTAATTAATCACATGTTTTGCATGGTAATAGGCAATTTGCAGTGCAACTGCTATTATCCACAGCAGAATTGGCTTTCTAGCTACCTCCATAGTGCTCTCAGCATTCCCTTCCAAATAAACACAGAGATGCTCATATACATCAGAAACGCTGACTCGCAGGCAATAAAGTACAGACTTCTTTTTACAAGAGGTTCATTAGTTCCTGTAGAAGTCAATGAGTTTTCTTCTGGATAGGAGCCAATTGCATATGCACTGAGTAAGCTGAGGAAAGGATTACTGCCCAGGAAAAGGATTTTTATCTATTTGGGGGTTTTAGTTTGGTTTTGGGTTCTGGTTTTGTTGGTGTTTCTTTTTCTTCAATGTGCTGTACAGAATTAGTTTAGAGGGCAAATCGGTTCAGGATAGGGTCCGTGGAGCTTTGCAGAAGGGGAATTGGGCATTTTTCCAGCTGCTGTGTTTGAGCTGTGGATTAAGTGCCTGGCCTGGATCCAGCAGAGCTCTGCCTTCTCAGTGTCAGCACGAGGCCAGAAATGCTGATCTCAGTGCAGTGGAGATGAGTTTCCCTTTCCCGAGTGGCACGTGTCCTACACCTATGCACAGTGAGCCCCAGCGATAATCTTACATGGATACTGCGATATTATCCTATTCCCCTAATCCCTGTTCTCTCGCTTCCAGGATTGTGAGCGTGAAGGAGACCCGGCTGACAAGTCTAGTGGCAAACTTCCTGGTGGGCCTCTCCCTTCTGCTCCTCCCCTTCCCTCTCCAGTGGATCCCAAAGCCGGTGCTCTATGGCCTCTTCCTCTACATTGCGTTGACCTCCATTGATGGGAACCAGCTCTTTGAAAGGGTGGCACTCCTGCTCAAAGAACAGGTACACAGAATGGGGCACCAGACTGGTGGAACACAAAAGGAAACGTTATTTACAACCTTTGTTTTACCACCCTAGCACCAAACTGTGGCAGGAGCTAACATGGAAAGGTGCTAGTGTTGGGAATGGGACTAGCCCTAAAACTCATGTTCTCAGCAGGCTGATTTCCAGCTCCAATCTGAACTTTGTATCCCTTTCACCTTTCTCAGCAAAGTGGGAATGAAACTTGATGTCTCCAGTTTAGCCTGGTCTGCCACTGAGACAAGAGCAAGAGATGCCTTTTTCATTAAAGGGGATGAATAAGTGGGAGAATAGTGTAGTGTCAAATAAGAAAAGTGGCATGGTTATTCTTGGGTTAAAAAGAGCTGGTAGCTGAATTGTTCGGAGAATGGCACTCCATCTCATCTGTCTTCTAATTCTGCATGAATTGCTTTCTGCATTTCCCTGCCACAGAAGTGCTTGAGCTTTCTTGTTCAGAGTTGATATCTTGGATATAGAATCATAGAATAATAGAATGGTTTTAGTTGGAAGGGTCCTTAAAGCTGATCTAGTTCCAACCCCCTGCCATAAACAGAGACATCTGCAAGTAGACCAGGTTGCTCCAAGCCCCTGTGTCCAACCTGGCCTTGAACACTGCCAGGGATGGGGCAGCCACAGCTCCTCTGGGCACCCTGTGCCAGCGCCTCAGCACCCTCACAGGGAAGAGCTTCTGCTTAAGAGCCCATCTCAGTCTACCCTCTTTCAGCTTTAAAGCCATTCCCACTTGTCCTGTAACTAGGACATTATATTACATTTAATCCTTCTCAGTCTGCTCAGAATTGCTGTGGAGCTTCTGTCTCCAGAAAGTCAAAGTTAGTGCATGGATGGAGCCAGGATAGTTGTTACCAGTGAAGACCCTGTTATAGACCAAACCAAAAGGAGATATAGGCAATGCCTTTAGAAACAAGACAGTTGCACAGACTGATACTCACTGAATGTAGGATGTTTGTAAGCTTTAAAACCCCTCTGTGATGCTGTCGGCTGCAGAGTCCATGTGTTTTAAAACCAATAGTAACAAATATCAAAAAGCACAGGCATGATGTCAGTAAATGGTGATCTTTGATTTCCCCAACAAAACTTCAGAACAGGTGATTTTTTTCGCTGTATTTTACAGTTTCATTTTGACATGTGTGAAATGCCACAAGAGAAGATTTTAAACTCAAAATGAAATTACTTACGTTATTGAAGCCCTTCTGATGTGGGATGAAAACAAATCTGGAAGATGTGTTTTCAAGCTCTCTCTGTTACAAGTGCTAAGAAGGTGTTAGTTTGCAGTGCAGGTGGTACCTGGGAGCAATTGTGAGTTTCCATCTCGCCGCCTTTTATGTAACAATGGTCAAGGGCTTAAGAAGCCCAACATTTGGCTCTGCATCTCTGCTAATCTGTCTTGACCTCTAATATTACATCCCAGAGGTTAAAACTGTGAAATCTGGGTAAAGATTACATTTGTCATGTCAATTTTTGAATGAGGATTGAATGGTTACTGATGTGTGTAGAATGAGACTTCTGCCTTTATTAGAAATAGTGTGGAATTTTCCAAGCTGGAAAATTAAAAACTATTCTCAAATATGGAGATCTCCCTTTTCTGGAAACCTTTTAATGAGTCATGGCACAATCTGAAATCCATTGAGTCTGTATCGGTGCCAGCAGACAGTCGCTCATACTCTTCATTGATGTATAGACAGTGAGTCAAAGCCTGTGCTCAGACATGAGCAAGGAACTGTCGAAAGAAACCACGAGTGATATTTAGCCTATTAATGTCACTTCCCCCTCACCTTCTTTCTTAAAAATTAATATCTGATATGACTTGAGAAAATCACTGCAGTGAGTACAGCCTCTTCTTGCACCTCCCCAACCTCATCTCCTGGTTCAGCTAAAGAAGTTGGACCATGGGGTGCAAGCATGGAGATGGAGTCTGGTCAGCAGAGGACAGAAGGCTATAAAGTAATGAGCTGTTTTTCAGGTAGAGAAACCAGCCAGCAGTAACAGAACCTGAATGCATCTCCTTACCATCACCTCCTCTGCACATGCCCACAAGCACTTCACCTATTGCTTCAAAGCCCTGATAATCCTACTCAGGGGAATCTTATTAGTGCACTTATCAAGATATGTTATTGCACTCCAGATGCTCCCAAAGGCAGTCTTAGTTCTGTGATGTGTCTTTTCTTCTACAGGTTTCTAGTGCCCGTCATCTTCTGTGTGTTGCTGCCAATGCTGTGGTTTAAGACCCTTGCTTTAACCCTACAAATCCTTTGTTCTGCTGTTGAACCTGTTGATGCTGATGCACTCTGTGTGTGTATAAATTGATGACTTCTTTAAAACCCTTGTGTTCGAAAGCCTGTGCCACATTCTGCAGTCACAGGTCTAGGTTTCTGCCTGTCTAACATGTAATTCTTCTCTTCCCAGACTGCTTATCCTCCGACACATTACATCCGCAGAGTGCCCCAGAGGAAGATCCACTATTTCACAGGCTTGCAGGTCCTACAGCTCCTCATCCTCTGTGGTTTTGGCATGTCACCATTGCCCTACATGAAGATGATCTTCCCGCTCATCATGATAGGGATGATCCCAATCAGGTATGAAGCTTGGCTGCGCTTTTTTTTGTCTCTCATACCTTTTGTCTTCAGGCTTGAACTGCAGGAAATCTAAGTGGTCTAGAAGTGCAAACAGCACTTTCCTGAATAGACAGATCCTAGAGGTGGGTGATGGTGACCTCTTCTTTACCAGCTGCTCAGGCTTGAGAAGAAATAGTGCAGAGAGCCTGTGATTTCACTGGTGCTGGTGTTGTGCACAAGGCTCTGTGCTGGCATGGACTCTTCTTCCAGCTAGCAGAGAGGCAAGTAAGTCTCCCTTTGCAGTGCCTGTAAGATGCCTGGTGCTCCTGAGAAGCTGTAGGCTAAGCCTTGCCGCAGGTGGTATTTGATAGTGTTCTCTTTGTCAAATTGCTTTGTAATTTGATTTCCTAAGCCCAGTGCTCCGAGCAGAGCTAGAAACTTTTCCTTATCTCTTATCCAGAGCTGTGGTGACCTTTCAGACCTCCTGCACTGCTGAATGCTGTTGCCAATGATCAGTTAGGTCAAACTGGCCAATATCCTGCAGTCTTGAGGGAGAATCATAGGGAAATTTAACTAATTTCTTCCTTAATGTTCATTAACAGTGACTGCCCATCATTCTCCAGTTAAATCATTCATGCTCTCCATCCTTTGGCTATAATGAGAAGCCATAATAAGATCTTGGAAGGAACAGATCTGTTTCCAGTCCATTCAATTATTTTTAGGCCAGGATGGTATCCAGTGATATCTGGTTGTCTTTGAACTTGCAGTCTCAGAGATTTTTGTCTGATCTCAAAGTTCAGAGCTACCAATGTGATAATCTGCAAAAGCAGCTATTGCGGTGTTTTCCTTGGATGATAAAGATGAGTCCAGTTCTTTCCAAAATAAAAGCAAATGTCAAAGCTACCGTGACCTTCAACAGGATCAGGTTAGAGCTGTTTGGCTTGGATTTTCGCAGATAAACAATCTTGGAAAACACTGAATGTATTGTTCCTGTGGTAAGAGTCTATCACCCACCCATCACATAAGCATCACTTTGGATGACTGTTGAAGTTGCTGGTAAAGATTTCAGCAGTGCTGGGTGATTGACTCTTGTGGGAATTGCAGGTCTCTGCACAGAGCAGCTCAGTATAGAAATAAACATGGGACACTCTTTGCCAAACACATTGGGCATAGTGTAATAAGCTAAATCAGTGTGGAGAGAGGGTGCTGTCAAAGAACCTGATTTTGTAGTAAGAGCTAGATAATTTAGTGGTGCAAATATATCTTTATTTTTGAGTAAATAAGATACTGTCATACTAGCTCTGCTGCTAACTAATTTCCCTTTACAGAGCAGCTTTTTCTAGCAGCTGGATAATCAGCCCTGCTGCTAAGGGAAAGATAGTGCTACCAGGCACAATGCAGAGATTTGCCTTCCGCTTTCCTCTCTGATTTCTTTTGCCTTCATGTAGTTCCTGTGGACTCCAGCAGAGAAGGCAGCACCATGATGTAGCTCTGTAGTTAACAGTGACTTTTTCACAAAGATTTGGCACTAAAAATAGATGAAACAGAGTAGAAGAAATTAAATCTCTCTTTTCTTCTTCAGAAGTGAAGGAAGGAAGAGGAGATGGGACAGCAGCCAGGGGTCAAAGTCTAGAATCAAACCCAGATGAGTGAGTCATGGCTCAGTGTCCTGTCCAGAAAAACAGTTATGTTACTTATCAATCTTAAACCCACGTTTCCATCTGTCCAACAGCATTAGACCCATGATTTTTGTTGTCAGTGGTGAGGCACCAGTGGTGTAGTGTTAATGTGAAGGTAAATGGATTTCAATGGCTTCTCATTATTGCAGGGGAGAAGAAGTGATCTCTTTGGGTATTACCAGTTGCTGGCTTTGATTCAAAACTTTGGGATGACTGGATTTTAGCTGCTCAGAGAGGAACTCTTCTCTCCAAGTTCTGTGATGTTTATCTGTTCTCCCATGGCTCTCGGTTTTATCTCATGACAGGTCCATTTAAGCAGATGCTGGTATTCTCAGTAGTAAGTGCTGTTTAGGATCTCTTGCATAGCTATTGAAAGGGCCCTTCCAGGCTTTTTAGTGCTTTGTGCCTTATTTTAATAGCTGAAGGATAGCTTCCTGTTAAGTAAGGAGAAGTTTCAAAACTAAACTTGCAGCAGGACTTAATGAGAGCAACCCCAAACCCCTAAAGTAAGGGAATCACTGTCTCTATGATCCAATGGGGAATCCAGGCACTAGATGGGGATGGAGTGTTACCAGCAACTGGAGGGGTGAATATCACAGCCCCTTTTTAGCCTCTCATCATGGTCCTGAGTCTTGCTAATATATTTGGTGCTTCTCTTAAGATTAAGACTTCAGGGTTGTCTGTTAAAGCTTCTTTGTGGTGAGAGCTGAAGAGAGTGATGTGGCATACTTGGAGAACTGAGGAAGTGCAAGACAATCCTTGTATGCAGGTCTTTGAACCAACATTCCCAGTATAGGGAAAGTGGTGAAGAAAGTTGTAATTGGAAATAGAGGGTGATTCTTGGCAAATTAATCCACTGGCAAACTAGAGGCAGAGGGAAGTTACTAACTGGCTCCCCAGCACAAACCAGGAGCATAGCAGAGGATTGGGTAAGATGGTGTGTTATTTGGCACCTTGAAGACTTCATGGTGACAGGATGCCGTAGGCAAGTGACTTTTCTCTTGTGAGGGTGAGGATGTTCTCTTTCTTCTTCAACTGAAATGAGGAAGCTTCTTGCAGGATGAGCTCTGTACTGCTATTCCTCTACATACTGTGTTTGCCTGCAGGATTGGCTGTTTTTACTTTGCCACTTTTCATTTCCCCTTCAGTTGGGTGAACCTGTTGTATGCATGGCCATGGATAAACTCAACTGAGAGTCTTGAGATAAAGAAAATGTTACATGACTGTAAGCAAGCACTAAGCCTGTCTTTCTGGTTCAATCCTAGGTATAACCTGCTCCCTAGGATCATCGAAGCCAAGTACTTGGATGCAATGGATGCAGAACATTAAACGAGGTCCCCTGCACACAGAGCAGTGAGGACAGCTCTGTTAGAGTTGGAAGGCGGCTTTGCCGAAGCATAGAACAATCTATCTGCAGTTCTTTCTTTCACCACTTTCTTTCTGCTCTAATCCAGCATTGGTAATGCACACATATCAAAGATGAATAGAGCGTTGAAGTGTCAAACCAAACCAGCCTTGGACTTGGGAGGCCGATGCTCTTTGGAGCTGTGAGGCAAGCAAGCTTTATGGAAAATGCTACTTTCCACATCCCCAAACTGGAAACCCCAAAGATCAGCATGTCTGTATGGTTGGAGCATGCATCCTCAGAGTTGTCATGTAGTCCCTTGTTTGAGGGTGGGGGGAAATCTCTCTTTTTTATGCACTGTGTCCCTTTCTTCTAAAACACTATAAGGACAGCAACTGACCTTTCTTTTACAGAATGCCAGTCCTGTTCTGGCCTTGGAATTCAATTTCCCATGCAACCAGTATTCCCAAATTGGTATTCTGGGTGGGATAGCCTCATGCTAAACCACTGATGTCAGGAGAGATGTCTGGCCATCTCTTCAGATTAGCAGGGTTGGAGACAGATTTAATTTGTACTGATACAATCCACAGCTTTGGATGAATATGTAATTCCTACAAATGAGCTGAAAATGTTCTGAAGTTGGGCTCGCATGGAGATGTTGATGAAACCACATCTGGGTCTAAGCTATTTAGGAATTATTTTGGATGGTTCTACCATTACTTCTCAGTAATCAAAGACAGAAGTGTAGTTTTGCACAACTGCAACATTCTTCCTTGTACCCAGAGTCAGATGCTGAAGCTTGTCAAAGGGCAGTTGTGTTAATGATTGCATATACATATGTACAGTAGTGCCTATGTGTACATATATACATATGGATTTGTGTATATATTTTGCATAGATATACAAATAGGCCTGATTCTTTCCAAATATCAAGTGTTTTGTGCAGTGTTAACCATGATGTCTTGACCACATACTCGTTCTCTGCTTCAGTGCTGCTTTTTCTCATTTGTGATATGGTCACTTTTCAGTTACTGTTTTTGTTCAGGCGTTTCTCTTTGTGCAAGGTGTTCCTTTGCTTTCTCCTTCCCATGGCTTGAGGCCTTCATCATTCTGTCTGGATGCTCCAACATGTGAATTTTGCATTTAGTTTTAATGTACAGCATGCAATGAAAGCTTTCCTCTTTTGCCTAATCAATATTTGTCAGTCATTTCATTTGTTTCTGTTTTGTAGCTCATCTCCAGTTTCCCCCACTCCCAGATGTTATATTATATTTCTGGATGAATCTAACTTCTGCTGTCTTTTTATGTTTCAGTTTATTTAAATTTGCTTGTATTATGGTCAGTTTTCTTATTTGGAGTACTGTGAAACAGGCTGCCCTTTAGTTCAGTGCTTGCCCTTTGCTGCACACTACAGATTGCAGGTAACGTGTTAGGAAAAATGTGGACCTGTGAAGGTAATGAACTTTCAAAGGAGTAGAAATGAGGGAAGAAAAGTAATGTAAAATGAAATGCAAATGTATTATTAGCACAGAGAAGTGTTACTTACCAATTGCTCGCCCAGAAAATGGTGCAGGGTTCTTATCAGCACATGCCCTACTGATTGGGTGTTCCTCTGCATGATGAGGAAAGCCAGCTCTGTTATGAGGGAGGACTATGCTGAAACTAAGCCAGAATCAAGCCACTGAAGGTTTGGTGTATTTACACTAAACATCAGGTGTGATTTCATCTTAATGTAGCTGCTTAGGGTTTAAAACATGTATGGAAAACTGAATTTTAGGTTCTTATGAAACCCTTCATCTCTGTATTGATATTTGATGGAGGAGATCAGTTAAGTGTTCCCAAGAACATGGCTATGGTTTGTATATCTCTAAGCAATCACAGGAGAGAGCACTCAGCTTAGCAAGCAAAACAGCATTACATGACCTTGAAAGCATGATGTTCACATTGCACCCACCAACTCTTTTGAGAGTCTCAGTGTCAGGATGACCACTCCAGTACATCAGCAGGTAACACCGTGTTTGGTTTTCAGTCTGTCTTAGAGGCAGCAGGGGTAACTCATGCCATGTCTGATAAGTGGTGTGACAGCAGGTATAAATCTGTGTGTGAATTCTGACCACCTTCATCAGTATTTCCTGGCTTTTGAGTCATTGATGCAGTGAGATCAATAATAGCTGTTACGAAGGTCTACAGGTAGAAGCAGAGTGCAGACAGTCAGCAAACAGGATTTTGGGGCAGTGTGAAGGCAGAGGTGGTTAAAGGATGTCTGATCTTCAGTCAACAGAAAAAGAGTAGGTGACAGCAAACAGTTCAGTACCTGCTATAAGACGGAGTGCAGAGACCTGATGATGCTTAAATAACATGCTTTTCCCACGGATGTCAAAAGCTTTAACCAAAACTAGAATCAAAAGTGTTTGAGCATCCTCTGGTTGAGTAAGCTATTAAACACACGTGTCCTGGCACTGCATTTCTGATGTCTCATCTCTTGGCAGGAAGAAGCCACCCTGTGGGATGGTTTAAATCATACTGTGGATGTTGTGGCTGGAGGGAGGAGAGGATGTGTCCAAGGGAATGTGGCTCTGCTCCTTTTTGAGGAAGAGCCAGAGGGTTTGGGTAAAAATTCCTCCAGCACAGAGCATAGGTGAACTGGCATGCAGGTCTTGCCAGAGGAAATAGCTTTGAGATGTACCCTCTGTCCCCCTGCTTAGAAGGACCAAAAAAGCCCCAATTTAAAGCCCTTCTGACAGCATCCATTTCAGGCAGTGTCAAATGTTGCTGAGATAATTTAAAATACAGATAGCTTGCGAGTGTGAATGTGAAATATCCATCACAACTCTTGTTTGTATCTTTTATTGCTATTGCTTTACCACTATGACGTCAGTGTTCATATTTACTTTGTATCATCAATAGGATTCTGTTTCATGGGGTTTTTCTTTCTACAGAAGTCAGGGGCCAAAGGATCAACTGATGGGAAATCAGCACATCTTGGGAAGAGAAGTTGTGCTGGCTTAGACTTCTTGAACATTTGGACCCATGTCTTAATATATGGGTAGAAGGGAGATGTGAGACTCAAGGCTTCTTGCATAATAAGGGGTTGTAATGATCCTGCAGAGGATTTTATTTCATACAAGTACCTTTTCTCTTCTTGTTTGCTTCTGGTTTTGCTGACTTAAGTGCAGGCGTTTCCAGGAAGTAGGCTAACTAGGGAAGGAGCTGAGAGTCAATTGAGCACTTTAATACTTCTGTGAAGGTTAAGACAATTAGAATGTAAAAGAAGTTTTATTATAAGCTCTTTATATACGCACAATGCTATGTGTAACTGTTGCCAAAGAACTGGGTTTGAAAGATCTTGATGGTTATCAGGAGAGTCCACGATGTTCACCTGGAAGCGCAGGTAGTAAAAAGCTTCTAAAACAAGTGGATTTTGGAAGTTACCTTTTGACAGCTGCCAAAATCAGAAGATCAGAATCTGGGGGTAGGATAAACTTCTACCCTTAAACTTGCAGGTTTTGATCCTTGCATTGAATGTAGGAGCTAGGCATTATCTTGACAATTAAAATTGGATTTATACCTGAATAGCTTTGTTGGTCTGAGACTGATTTTGTTGCCTTCAAAAATACTCTTGACACTCTCTGTATGGAAATAGATGTGTTTCTCCATGTAAATTAAGAGAAGCTGGTGAAAACATGGACTGCTGATCAGGCAGCATTGCACTTTCTAGATTGCTTAGGAAGCGAATCTGACAACTTCACTAGCAGCAATCCCCAAATACCCTGGCGTCAACATTGGAAGCTATTAATAAATGTCAAGCTCTACTTGGATATGCATCAGTACACTGCTACGAGAGGATGGGCATGGAGTAAATGAATTCAGCTGGTTTGCTTCAGGGCTGGTGACGTGCTTCAAGATGAGCTCAGTGACTGAGATATGATGCATACTTCCTGATGGCCTGCGTGAACTGGGATGCTCTGGAAGGAAATACAGTAGATGGTCAGATTTCCATATACTGTAGGTCAAATGATTCTCCCCAAAGGTCCACATCCTCAGCTGCACCAAAAGACTGAAACTGTAAACCTGTGTGTATTGTATTTGGCTGCTTCAGAAACTGCTGGTGGACTGCGTTCTGTGGATGCTCTTGGACGAAAGATGAAGTTGGCCAAAGCTGGATATAGCTGGAGAATGCTTTGGGGTGGGAGGGAAAGGGTTTTCTTGTTTGTGGAGTTCTCGGCAACAAAAAAGGGATCTGAGACATGCCATGTCACCAAAAGCACCTACCTTTTTCCAGTCTGTGTCCCACTAAGCATGTATCTACACTATCTGTTGATGCATGTTCATGTTACTCCTTGATCAAAGGTCTGTTTGTTGTGTTTTATATATCTGCCCTTTGCAGTGTTTCTACCCACCTGGAAGGTTAATGGGCAGGACCAGAGTTGGCTCAAGCTCATCTGTTGTGTTTGTCCCCCAAAACTTAAGTGCAAGCCACTTTGTCATCTCCTGACCCAGCTCTCATCTTCCCCAGCCCTTCTCTGGAAGCTGGATCTGACATCTCCACTATAGAAATGCTGCCAGAATGGGAATCTTTCTCTGGAGAGCTCAAGCCTGTGGCTGAGCAGCAGCATGGCAGTGTCAGCTCCCTTGGGACTCACTTTGCCATAATAATAAGCAATTACAAAGGATTCATAATTGTCCTACAGTTGCACTGTCTTCTTGCATCTCTTTAGATGATTACTTTATGGTGCAGCGTTCCAGTTGGGCTGTACTCCTTTCATCTGTCAAGCTTCCAGAGCAACTTAAATAGACATAATGGAATGGGTTTGCCCCATTTTCTATCTGTGCTGAGGCCTGTGGATTTTAGAAGAGAATAGTCTTCTCTAATTGTTTTCATATCTCATTAAGGCATTTAAGTACCAAACCCTGTCCATTACATTTACTGGCTGCGGATCTGGTTGCAAAGAGCAGACCATCAATATTGTGTAAAGAGCAGACAGACGAGGGAGTTGCTGGAGTACAGGCTTTAGAAATACAAATTAGCACTTTCCTCCTCAGCTTTTGTCTTGGTTTGAAAGGAAAACACACAATCCTTGGCTGTGCCTGCCTTTCCCTTGTAGAAAACTCTGCATGAGCTCGGATCACTTGGCGCTGTTCTGATGTCGCATTAAACATGAAGAGCCTGTCCTGGGGGAGATGCTGCCTTCTACTCCCCATCTGCATCTCTGCCACGAAGAGCTGCTCACTGGCTTGGAGAGCTGAAGGAGGAGAAGAGGGGGAGGCATGTGGCATCTCAGTTGGTCAGATCCTTGCTGCTGTAAAAGTGATTGGTATCCTTTGTTCTAGCTGCAGGAGGTGAACAAAATGGTGAAGAGTTGGAAAAACCAGCTTGCAATTAAATTCTCTCCTCCTTGACCTGAGCTATGCTGGAGTTCTGCTCTTAGCATGGAGAAAAAAGAGCTCTCTAGCAGTGAAGTATTTGTTACATGACCAGGGTTTTGCAGGAAATCAGCATATCAAATTCAGCAGTATCAGTTTCGGTGCTTGGGAGGCTGGGTGAAGGGCTGAGATCAGTTCTTGCTCTGCTATCAGCAAGCATGGGTGTCTCAGCACGCTCTTTCCAGGCATCAAATTTAGATAAGTTTCACATGATGGGATGGCTTAGATGGTTTATGCAAGTGTCCATAGGAGTGATAGGGTTACAAGCCATACTGGTCTCTGATGGATATGGCTGAAGCAGGAGGTGCATCCCTTGGTGTCATGAGCGATGGCATCTCCAGTTTGAAGGTGATCTCTTTGCAGGAGGCGACTGATTGACATCTGATTGACAAGACTGAGCTCATGCAGTGCACCCTACTCCCAGTGAACTACTTACCTTGGGAGCTGTCTTAGCCACCTTTCATTTAAGGCATCATGTATTTATGAACCTCTCGAATCTGGGACCAGCTCTGCTGATTCCAGACTGCATCCCCAGCAGAGTTCCAGCATGAATTGGCTCTTAGAAGTGATGCGCATCTTCATTATGGAGCTCCATTTGCCCACCTAGGTGTTAGCAGCCACCTCCCATTTCCAACCCTTCTGATGCCAAAGTGTAATTAGAACTCTGCATTAAAGTGCCCATATTTAGGAGCTGTGGCCACCAGGATGTGCATGGGATATGCTCATGCCCAGCCAGGTCTAAATGGATCTATTCCCATGGGACAAAGCATGATTCAGCTGCAAAGTGGGCACCTTATCGTGCTGTTGACCCTTTGAGGATTTAGCCTTTCATGTTTGTCAGAGCCGCTCTGATTTAGTCGGGAAGGTGGCTTAGTGCCCTGTTATTTTCAGAGGTGTTTAGCCCCTCTGTTCTCCCTGCCCTTTATTGATGTGGAGCTGTACCTTGTTCCCACACAGTTGTTGTCACCCAATAAAGCAGGAATTCTCCTATTGAAGTGCAGCAGCTCAGCTGCTGAAGAACCACCTTCTCCAAAGTACATGCTCTTGAATATTAAAGCAAACCAACCCCCCTTCCCCTTGGTCTGACCTAAAAGGGGCTGTACCTTCAATACTGCCTCATTTTCCCCTCCTGCGTCCCTTGGGAAGGGGTGTAAATGCAGGATAAACTCCGAGGATGTGATTTAAGGAGAAAGCAGAAGCAGATCCAGCTCATCTCAAATCCAGCATCCCCTTTCCACGCAGAAGACCAGTGGCAGGTTGATTTCCAGCATGTCTCATGGCATGTAACTGGTTAAACGTGTCTGTATTTGGCAACCAGGAGGTTTGTGTCACAGGCTGCTGGGGACTATTTCAAGTGAGGGAAAGCACATGTTCCTGTTGAGGGAGATATGGCCTATAGATATTGCACTTGCTAAATCCGCTCTTAAAGCGCATGCCTCTATCTAGTGTTGATTTTACAGTGAATGATTTCTTTTGATAAGAGTTGCTTGGGGCGGGGGGGAGGGAGAGGGAATTCCTTTATTGGATAAGGAAACTGTATTTAAAAGCAAAATAAAAAGAAATATGCTGTTTATATATTTCTACTCTGTGCCTAATCAGTGTCCTTTGTTTAACCTGACATTCCCAGTGTAGCTTAGACTTGTCCCCTAGTGCTGATGTGTGTATTTCTTTGGTGAACTGATGGGGGTCCTTGCAGTAGCTGAAGTATTCTGTAATCCCCAGCACTTGTAGTATTCTATATTTAGAACGTAAGGACACATGTTCTTACCCATGGGAGCCTGGGCAGCCAAAAAGGGGATTCCTTCATCCTTTAATGGGGAAGCGTAAGAAATGACTGCAGTTTTTACCTGATGTGGTGCCCTGAGAGCAATTGGACCCTGTGGCTCTGACTTCCTTGGTGTCATCCAACCCAGAGATGAGCCCAAAACCCAGAGAGTTTTGTCATATGGGAGCCTCAGAAGGATCCACTTCCCCAAGGAGTGAACTCACTAGTTGCCCACTGTGATCCAGGCTTGGATTGCTGCCCTCCAAGCCCCTCTAACCCACCAGGAAAAGCTCACTTGGCAGAAAGAGGGGCTTTTTGCATGTGAATGAAGCTGAGGTGGGGGTAAGGGTAAGAATGGGAATGACCATGTGGGGCTGGCAGCATTATCTGAGAGGAGTCAGAGCCCGAACTTGTTCCTTGCCTCCATCCACTGCATCTCCATGTCCTGTGCAATTCCTCCTCCATGGAGAGGACCAGTTCTGGCCTTTAGCAGCATGAGCTGTCCTAGAAGCATGTCGGTGACCCTCATATATATATATTTACACACATATGTATACATACACACATATATATATATATTTGCACACATATATATATAAGTAAATCAAATATACGCGGGCAGGCTCTCAGGAAATAGCTGGAAGCAGCCCTTGCAGTGTTAACTCTGGAGGCTGTTGAGCATGGTGGCAGCCTCATGTGAGACCTGAGCTGCTCTGTGCTCTGGCTTGGGGCCCTGTGCTGTGCACCAGTACCTGGGGTAGTGAAGGAGTGGTCAGGCTGAATTTGCTGCACCAGTTACCTATCATCCCCTTCTGCAGCAGGGTGAAGGAGGAGAAGGGCCCGGGGAGCCTCATGACCCTTCTTGCAGCTCTGCTTTGCCTTCAGGCAGTAGATTGCTCATGCCCCTTCACAGCAAGGCCCAAAACAAAGCCACATACTGGTCCAAGGACCTCTGCACTGGCAGCAAGAAGCAGCTTGGGGTGGGAGGGGAGAGGGGCATGTAGCAAACATCCCTCCCTGTTGAGGTCTCAGTCTGGGATGAAGGATCGCATAGGCAAGGGAATTGCCCTGAACACCCAGGAAACCTCTTGCAAAGTGACTGGAGACCAAGAGTGCTCTTACCCAAGCCTGCTCCCTCCTGGTCAGGCTGGAAGCCCCAAGAACAGGACCAAAGAATGGGAAGGATGTGGTTTGTGTGCCCATGAAGCCTCCCAGGCAACCCCATGGTGTCTCTATGGTAGATGTCTTTCTCCAGCCCACGAGAGTCTCTGCCTAGGACAGCCCCCAGGTCCCTGCGTGGTGCCCAGGAGCAGCCTTAGAAAGCTGGGGATGCTTTACAGCACCTTTGGGCTCAAGTAGGGTGTAATGAAGGGCTCAGTGCTCCACAGGACCGTAAATACAGAGAGATGCAGCAAGCACCTTGGGATGGGTGCTGAGGAGGTGGGCAGGACACGTATGGAGGTCACTGCGTGGAGGTTTAGCAGATGGACATCTGCTTGTGACTGAGGGCAGCCTGGCAAAGCCATAGCCCTGCGAGGTGCAAAGGGCCCCGATCGAAGCTGATGTCTAATAATAGCGGGTTTAAATGTCAGTGGTGGCTGGTGCAGATCCAGGGTGGGGAAGGAAGGGTTCAGATGGGGACGTGTTTCCCTACTGTGTCCTTTCTTCCCCACCAGGACATTGCAGGAGGGGTTTAAATAGGCATTGGCCAAAAATTGCATGGCTAAAGGGTTCAAAGGGGAGCCCTGCATTGATTTAAACTGAAAAGGGAGTTGACATCTTCCTCCCTGCGCTTCCCAGCCCTGTAAAGGACTGAAATACCTTCCTGCAGTGCTCCAGGTCTGATGGGGTCTGTCACTGTCCCCATATATGCATGTTCTACTGCAGAAGAGGCGATGAGAAGCCCATTAGCTCCTGTCTACTTCATTATGGGGGGGATTGAGGACCCAGAGGTGGACCAGGAGAGAAAGCAGCTGCCGTGTTGCAGTGAGGGGTCAGTTATCTCAAGCTCTTAGTGTAAGAGCCAAAAAAGCCACTTTATTATTATTATTAAAAAGCTGCTTTAATATCATTATTATTTTTATTATTATTATTGTTATTATTATTATTATTGTTATTATTATGTTTGGGATGGGATGTTCTGTTTATTCGTTTTCTGGCAGGCAGTTCGCAGCCCTGAGCCTTCCCATACACTAAACCCTGCTGTTTTATCATCAGGGATTTAATCTGCTGAGAGCAGGTGCCATCTAGGGGACAGACAGAAGAAGACAAGGAAAGGCTTCATTCCCAAGCCTGCACTATTCGCTCCACCACCCCAACCCACTTCCATCCTCCAAAGCCCCTCAGTCCACCTCCACTTCCATTCATGTCAGCACCAAGCATGGAGAACCCTCAGGCTGAAGATGAGGAGCTGGTGAGTGCATGAGTCGATGCAAGCTTAGCCCCAATCCTGAGCAGAAAGCTTTCATGCAACCCTCTTGCCCAAAGCCATGGACCAGAGAAGTCTACTCTGAGGTTGCTCTTTCGTGCTTGGCTCTATATGAGAGGAGAAACCCCAAGCAAGACAGAGAGCCGGGCGCTCACCTTTCCATAGGCATCAGTCATGCTTCCAGCTCTGTGTTTTCCATCGTGTTCTGAAACAACCTTCCCTCTTCCTGCTGCTCTCCAGAGGACCGTATCCTGCTGGCTTGTGGAATAGATTTGGCCAGGAGTGCTTGATGTGCATCACTTCGCTCCTTCTTGAATACGGATGGTCCAGAGGCGTAACACCAGGACCACGCATTGAGTGGGGCTGGTTTGGCATTGCATGGCTTTATATGAGCTGAAAACACTAAACCAGCACCTACCTCACTGCATATACTTAAGAGTCAGGCTCTACCCAAAGCCTTGGGGATGGCAGATGGGAGCACGGTAGGTGGAACTGCTGCACGTACATTGCTTTGTATCAATAATGGGCACTAATGATACCGGCTCGCTAATAAAAGCCTGGCACGTGGATGAGGCAGAGCTGAAGGGTTTGTGTTGGAAACCTCAGCTACATCACTCGGTTTTCACCCTTTCCTCTCCTATTTCAGGCTTTAGGGTTTCCTCTGCTGGCTTCATCAGCTCCCTCTGGAGATCCTTTTAGCACCCACCATAGGCAGATGAGGATGGACAAGGAGGGTCTGCAAGGCCAAAGGTTTGCTGTTGGGGCTCATCTCCCTCCACCTCAGCCCCATGCTGCAGCAAACGTCCCTTGAGCTCATCCCCATCTTCCCCTGTGGCAATGCCCCCTTTGCAGGACATAGGGATGAGGCACTGGTGCTTGTCCTGGCTTTAGCTGTGATGGGACATGGAGATAATCCTTTAAGAACCCAAACTGACAAATCTCTGTGGATTTAGGCACTGAAAGCTGCCTGTTGTCCGTGCAGACTCCAGCAGAGGGAGTGTGGCTGCATCTAACAGCTCTGATACCCACTTCTCTTCAGCAAACCCTGTTTTGAGAGGAGCTATTTGGATGTCTCCTTAGGATGGCGTTTTCCTGCACATTCCCAATTAGTCCCTATGCACTCACCCAGGGATGCCTTTATGCATAGATGAAAAGTTCATTTTTAATTCTGTTTCAGGGAGATCCAGTAAGAAATAAAACAACCAAAGACCCAGCTATGAGAGTTTTAAGTCACAGGTATGCTGGTAACTTGTCAATGCTGAAATCCGTTGGCTACCAATGCCAGCTCTATGGCACTGGTCCCCTGGTCCCCACAGGGCACTTTGAGCCATGTCCTTGCTCTTTGCCTCTGCCCTGGAGGATGGGTTTCTGCAAGGAGGTAAATCTCCATCGCTGCTGTGGTGTAGAGGGATGCCAAAGAGATGGGAGGAAGCAGGGTTGCTCAGCCGGGCTGAGGGCTTCAAGCCAAACTGGTCCAGCTAAAACTGGTCCACTTCAACACTATTGTGTCTTATTTCAGGATTCTCCTTTGAACAACTTTTGTCCTTTCTAAAACTGTGTGTTTATTGTTAAAGGATGTGTGTTTTGAAAGCTAAAATGCAGAGTTTTGCTGCCTTCCGGGACTTTTTGAGTGCCTCAGTTTCCCCTTAAGCTCTGGTTCATTTGCCACAGACATCTGCCAGCCCCATTACCCAGCCCATGGGCTGAGGGGCTGAGACTGACCATGCTGGGCTGGACCCTAAGTCAGGGGGTCCACAAACATCCCTTGGATACCGTTAAGGTAGTGTTTACTGAGGAGCTGAGATTTAATGCTCACCAGGAGAAGATGGGGCTGGTTTTGGGAGGGAGAATACTCATAGGGAAAGCAAGACACGTGCCCAAGGAGGGGATGTGGTGCTTTGAGCAGTTTGGGTCCCTAAAACACCTTGACCATCACTACTTCTGATCACAACCAGGATGCAGATACCATGGACAAGCACCATAGTATCTGCACATGGTTGGTTATTGGCCACCCTGTTGTGACAGTGGGTAAAGCCCCCCAGTTTCCAAACCAGAGAGGGTTTAGATACCCCCGACCACTTCATGGTGAACTTCACTGGAGGCAAGAGCAATCCTTAGCGATGCTCCTTGATAACTGATAGCATTGAGTGATTCATTTTGCCCATCTGGGCAGGCTTTGGCTGCAGTACAGGGAAGATCGCTTTGGGTGCAGGTCCTGAGAACACTGAGAGGTTGAGGACCTTGGAGCTAATGAGATTTCTCAGAATCTGCATATTAATAACTGTGTCTATTACCATGCCATTAGAGTTAATAAGCTGTAATATTAACAACTAATAGTTAATAAAGTAGCCACTTTAGTGGTCATTTGCATATGAAGATAGAAGAACATATCTGGGCACTGACTTCATGAAACAGTGGGAGGACTTTGTCCATCTCCCCCTGCAGATGGAGGGAGAAAACTTTGGCTATTTTGTGGCTTCAATTTCTCAGCTTTATTTTTTAGAGCAATTTCCTTTGCAATTCATCCATCTTGCTCCAGCAACATCCCTCCGCCTTCAAATCAGTGCTTTCTTATCAGCCAGAGAGCACACGATGGAGCTAAGGTGCATTGGCCATTTCCTCCCCTAGTTGCCACTAAATGCAATCAGTGCTTCCAGGCATTCCCCAAGGAGCAAGTGCCTTAAGAAGGTCATCATGGCCTGCAGCTGGAGAAGCGCTGCACTAAGAGTTTCAGGGAGAAGAGGAATTGCTATTGTCAACCCTTCCTTCACACAGAAATTGGTGTTTTCCCTTCTGGCCTCCCAAAAACCAGCCCATACAGAGAACGTGCCCTCCAGCCACTCAGTGTGCGTCCCATGAGCTGGATGTGGCTGTCTGCTCTTCTTTCTCCAGGGATTTTCTTGTGTCCCAAATTACCAGAGCAGCTCATTCCCCTGGAAAAGTGGGAAAAAGCCCTTCTCTTGTGTCCCCAGACCCACAGGGATTTTGGGAGGGAGAAGATACAGGTTGTACCCTACAGAAATGAGGCCGGGATGGGATAAAGGAAGGTTAATTCTGCTCTGTATTGCAGGAGTTCGAGGCTCTGCCATAAACAGTGTAAGGAGTTGGCCAGAGCAAGAGGACCATGAGGTTCATCACCTTTATATGCACCTTCTTCCTTCCTCTGCCAGGACATGAACCCGAGCACCGTGCATAAGGTGCCACTTCCCAGCAGCACATCGATAGGGAAGCGATTCCCCCCTGTCTCTCCTTCCTAATGCACAGGAGCTGATGTTGTGTTCCTCTCTCAAAGGCAACCTCCAGGGAAGCTGGAAAATCCCCTTCTGAGCATCCTCACCCTGTATCCTCCCCACCAAACCCTGGTCCCAGGGGTGGGAAGCAGGGCAGCTCATACACAGATGGGTTCCCTGGGGAGACTGAGCTCTTCCCTGTGAGGGTGCTGAGGCGCTGGCCCAGGGTGCCCAGAGAAGCTGTGGCTGCCCCATCCCTGGCAGTGTTCAAGGCCAGGTTGGATCCCTCTTCCTCCTTGGAAACACCGATACCTTGGGTGCATTTTCCTGCCCAGATGCTTGTGAATTCAGACCGGCTGCTGAAGCAGCCCCTTTGTACAAGGACCAGGCTTTGCAGGTTGTGTCTGTGTATCAGCCCCATCCATCCCGGCACGTCACCACTCGTGAGGGGCTCAATATAACCCGCCTTTAATGCAAGGAGCAGAAAAACCTGGCTCTGCCACACACCCTGCCCTGATGAGGAAGCTATTTTAGCCAGCCTCCCACACAGGCTGTGCTGCTTGAGCAGCAAAGGAGAAACCCTGGTGTTAAGCACTGCATTAAGAGCCCTGTTGTAGCTCATCAGCGCTTTCCTTGCAGATGCAGGGAGCATCTGCTCCCCAAAACCTCTTGGGGTTGGTGCCTACTCTGACCCGAGGTGATGCAGAGCTCTGCACCTCAGAGGTTTAAGGGTGGTTTTGCCATAATCAGCCCTTCACGATGTCCCCAGGAGAGCTGGAGGGTGCCAGGGTGTTTGCACAGTGCTGGGACAGATGAAGGAGCTGGTGGCACCAGCGATGGAGATGCGCATCCTGCTCCCAAAGTGCTTAACATGGGGCAGAGCAATGGGAAACACTTCAGGAGCTTGCAAACAGCTCCAAAGCCGCCTGCTTGCATCACTTGTATCTGAACACACATCATCCCAAGGGGTGCAGGATGTGGCCTGTGCAATGGGAAAAGCCCTACACTGTTGTCCTCTTTAGGGAGGCAGCAGATGGGATGAGCCCCTGAGAAAACTGCCTTTAGGAGCAGCCACATCCAGGAGATGTCCCTGCTCTGCTTCTTTCTACCAGGAGGAACAAGCAGCAGCTGCCTGATGCCCTGGGTCAAAGCATCCCAGCACCAAAGCGCTGTGAAGCATTTGGTGGAGAGGGAAACGGATGTGGACCTCCGCAGGCTCTTTGCCTGGTTGGTTTGTTCCCTCTGGGATAAGGGAAAGGCTCATCTTTAGGGATCTGCCTCTCCCTGGCTGTTTGCTGCTCTTCAGCAGGGAGCTGAATGAATCATAGAATGGTTTGGGTTGGAAAGGACCTGAAGTTCATCCCGTTCCAACCCCTGCCACGGACAGGGATGCTTAAAAGCAGGGGGATGGAAAAATGCACGGAATAAGGAATAAAGCCCTCTCCTGTTAAATATCAGTCATAACAAGTAATGGGGAACGGTGCTTTGAAGCAGCCTTTCCCTGTACCCCCACTCCGTGCCCTGCTTCCAGAGCTTCAGGCTGCTCCTCCTGCGCCTGCCTCCGCATCTTCCCAACTTCCAGCCTTTCCTTTGAGGTCCCCGCGCTGTGTCCCCCCCCCCCCCCCATCCATAGCTGCAGGGCTGGGGGTGTCTGCAGACCCCATCCCCGGTGCCTGCAGCTCCCGCGGGCTCAGAGGGAGCTGGGGACCATCTGGGTCCCTGCCCGGGGGAGGCGAGGGGAGGGCGGTAGGAGGGACCGGCGAGGCGGGGAGGGGAGAAGGATGCTCCGGGGGTGGCTCTTTGCTTCCTCCCGTGCCCGGAGCTCGCAGGGGCTCGCCTGGAGGATGTCTCACCCCCTCGGCACAGGTAACTGCGGGACCCCCATGGCCCTAGCCTGAGGAATGGGATGCAAAGGGGAGGAAGGGGTTGGAATCCTGCTTTGATTTAAACCAAACTCCCTTCAAGGGGAAAAAGGGCTCTGGAACAAGAAAAAGGATGCAGGATGTGCGTGATGCTTGGAGCCCGGCATAGGGGTGAGCCTTGCCCTAAAGTTGATAGCTGGGAAACACTTACAGGGGTGAATACCCCAGGGTGGAAGCGTGGTACCTGCTCTCTGTGCTTCTCTGCTGTGTGTGTGTCGTGATGCTCACAGCACCGGGCATGGGCTGGGATGCTCTGACAGTGCATGGTACCCTGGGGATGCTGCATGTGATGGATACGCTCCCACTGCACCCTGCAGCTCTGCACCACACTCCTGTGTGTACGCATGGTCGTGTGTTTCCATGACATGCCATGTGCATGGATTTACAGGCACAGCTCTGAAGTTCCTGTGTTAAGGCATGCAGGTGATGTGCGTGCACACGTTTGTGGCTGAGGCTTGTGTTGTCACATGCTCTTTGATAGCCACATAGGAGAATATGCATGTGGCTGCATGGGATTTCAATGTGTGGATGCACAGGAGAAGTGCACAGCTCAGCAGCAGCACATCATACCGTGGGCATTTATACCATGGGCTGCTGGTATCTATCCTGCTGGAAAAGCAGGCAGGCGATCAGGCAGGCAACACAGGCTCCTTTAAAAGTGGAGAGGAGCTTTCCCCGAGCATCCTTCAGTGTGTCTTTAAGGCAGACTTGGGAAGCAGCTTCTTGCTGAGCACGTGAGACCCAGCCACATCCCAGCTTCGGGATGCCAGAGCCGGGGTCGGGGTGAGGAGGGGTATTTTGCGTGCTCATCCTGTTTGTGACACCATGCTCTGGTTTGTCACTGGAGGTGTCACTGCTGGGAGCCCTGCTGCTGCGGTGAGCTCGGAGCATGTTGCTGAGGGTCAGCCCCAGGCGGTTCCTGGAGCATCCCCTTCTCTTTGTGGAGAACGCAGAGCAGCAGCAGCACCCGGCGCAGAAACCGCTCCCGAACCCATTCATGACTGAGGAACCCTCCATCCCAACCGAGCCAGAGCTGCCCTCCTCCAACCTCACCAACGCCACGGACTGCGGCGAGGAGATCCTGCTCTATGGGGACACTGAGAAGATCGTCATCGGAGCCGTGCTCTCCATCATCATCCTCATGACCATCGCTGGCAACGGGCTGGTCATCATCTCCGTGTGCATCGTCAAGAAGCTCCGGCAGCCCTCCAACTACCTGGTGGTGTCCCTGGCGGCCGCTGACCTGTCGGTGGCCTTCGCTGTCATGCCCTTCGTCACCATCACAGACCTGGTGGGGGGAGAGTGGCTCTTTGGGAAGGTGTTCTGCAACGTGTTCATCGCCATGGACGTTATGTGCTGCACCGCCTCCATCATGACCTTGTGCATCATCAGTGTGGACAGGTAAGGGAGGGCACGGAACCTGCTGTGTGTTCACGTGAGCTCAAATGTAAGGGTGTTTCTGGAGGTTGAGGGCCACTAGAATCGTGCTCCTGGTTGGACCAATGCTTCTGATTGTGTTTTTCAGGTTCATGAGGTTGCTGAGGGTTTTCTGTAGGAATTAAGGTGCCTCAGTCCCTTTGGAAGAGCTGCTTTAAGGTGCTTTCTCAAGCAACTTCCCTAAGTCACTGGCTTAATCCTCCCCCTCCAGGCATCTTTTCCTCATTTTTCTTCCTTCCCGTAAGAAAGCTGGAGAGGGGCTTGGGACAAGGGCCTGTAGGGACAGGCCAAGGGGAATGGCTTGAACCTGCCCAAGGGGAGACTGAGATGAGCTCTTAGGCAGAAGCTCTTCCCTGTGAGGGTGCTGAGGCGCTGGCCCAGGGTGCCCAGAGAAGCTGTGGCTGCCCCATCCCTGGCAGTGTTCAAGGCCAGGTTGGACACAGGGGCTTGGAGCAAGCTGCTCCAGTGGAAGGTGTCCCTGCCCGTGGCAGGGGTTGGAGCTGGAGGAGCTTTAAGGTCCCTTCCAACACAAACCAGGCTGGGATTCTGTGACTCCTTGGCTTGAGGAACAGAGCTAGAGGATAGAGCCGTGAGCTGACCTTCTCCATGGAAGGAAGCTGGGCTATAAAATTACTCAAGAAAACACAAACCCCCAAGAGATGCACTTTGAAAATCCAGGTTATGGGGCTTCTGGACCTAAGTCCTATGGGATGCTCTGCTCATCCCAGGAGTTTTGCCTCTGCCAGGGGTCATAGAATCCTAGAAGAGTTTGGGTTGGAAGGGACCTTAAAGCTCATCCAGTCCCAACCCCCTGCCACAGGCAGGGACCCCTTCCACTGGAGCAGCTTGCTCCAAGCCCCTGTGTCCAACCTGGCCTTGAACACTGCCAGGGATGGGGCAGCCACAGCTTCTCTGGGCACCCTGGGCCAGCGCCTCAGCACCCTCACAGGGAAGAGCTTCTGCCTAAGAGCCCACCTAAAGGACGTCATCAACTCCCTCCACCCCAT
The DNA here is from genome assembly GCF_963264785.1 of Psittacula echo. Taxonomy (NCBI): domain Eukaryota; kingdom Metazoa; phylum Chordata; class Aves; order Psittaciformes; family Psittacidae; genus Psittacula; species Psittacula echo. The sequence goes on from NC_137735.1 coordinate 2,826,665, forward strand.
CCCAATCCCCAGAAGCCCTGTTTGAGCCCAGTGCAGGCATTTGTGAGGCTTTGCTGCCTTCCTCTCCCACACCTGAGGCTGGGAGGCGAAGGCTAAGACAAACTGGCAGGACTCGAGCAAGCCAGCACCTCCATGGCTCTAATTATAGCAGCCTGCGTCACCGGGGACATGGCGGTGACGAGCCGGTGGGACAGAGCTGACGCACGTGCTGGCTTTCATGGGGCTTGGTTTGGGTTTACGCTGGCACCGCTGCGCTGGGCTGTGATGAGCAGCTCAGGGACAGGGGGCTGCATACGAGCTGCGTGCCTTTAGCCACGCTCACCCTCCGCGGGTGTGAAACGGGGTGACAGAGAGGACAGAGCCAGGCCTGCTGATGGCGATTGATGTTACCCCCATCAGGTGAACAGCAAGTTCTGCCCCAAAGTCCTCCCCCCGCGAGCTGCTGCTCCCCTATGAGCTGCCTTTGCCCTGCTCAGCTCAGCAGTGCTGGTTCGAAAGCGCAGTCACTCCCAGGACACACGGCAAGGTCCTGCTCTTCTGCTGAACTGGCTTTTCCTGATGAAAAGCCTGTCTGTACAGAAGGCAGGTGAGTGTCCAGAGCCGGCAGAGGCTGTTTCTGATAGAGGAAAGAGAGTAAATGCAGTAATGGAACATGTCAATGCTTCCTCTTGATGAGTGAGGAGCAGGGAGGCAGCTACACACTGATCAGATTGGATGTGCTTTAAAATTTCCCCTTCTTTTTCCCTCTTCCCCCTTCCTTTTTCCTATTCCGTATCCCCCTTCCTTTTTCCCCTCTTCTTTTTTCCCCCCCTTCCTTTTTCCCCTTCCTTTTTCTCCTCTTCCTTTTCCCCTTTTCCTTTTTCCCCTTCCTTTTCCCCCTTCCTTTTTCCCCTTTTCCTTTTTACCCTTCCTTTTCTCCCTTCCTTTTTACCCTTCCTTCGCCCCCTTCCTTTCCCCTCTTCCTTTTCCCCCTTCCTTTTTCCCCTCTTCCTTTTTCCCCTTCCTTTTTCTCCTTCCTTTTTCCCCTTCTTTTTCCCCCTTCCTTTTCCCATCCCTTTCACCTTTCCCCTTCCCACCAATCCCATCCTTTGGCAAAAGACTTTTCCCCCTACTGACCCCCATCCCATCTCATCCCATCTCCTGGAGAAAGCCTCTTCCAAACTTACAAACAAATGGGACTGGCCCTTCGCAAACATCATTGCAATTGATTCCCATTGTCCATCATGTCTGTGCGCAAGCAGGTGGCTGGGGTTGGCATCAATTTATCTTTCCCCATTGAAATTGGACCAGGCAGAAGGTTTCTGGGTCACCGGCGTGGGGGCATCCAGTGCTGATGGCCATGGGAAAGACAATGGATAGCAAACTGTTCCATGCAGGATGGACATGAGTTCCATCTGCATAATTGAAACCCTTGGCTTAAATGAGAGCAGCTCAGAGGAGCCCAGGAATGGGGCAGATTCAAGTCCTTGCTGCAAAACTCTTGCTGCCAGTGCTGAGCTGCAGGGAGGGAAAAACTTCCCACCCCACAGCGACGCTGAGCCCCATCTCCTATGGCTCTCAAATGCTCATCCATCTCCTGCCCCATCCCTGGCAGTGTTCAAGGCCAGGTTGGATGGGGCTTGGAGCAACCTGCTCTAGTGGAAGGTTGCTAGCGGGTTGGGACTGAGTGAGCTTTAAGGTCCCTTCTAACCCAAACCATTCCATGATCTCTGCTGCACCTTCTCCAGCTGCCAGCGATGCAATCCCCACCATCCTTTTTGGATGGTTTAGAGGAAAATGGAGCTGCAGGAAAGGAAATGCTGCAGGGAGCAGGGTCCTTCAGACTTCTCAGCAGGGTGATAAAGAAAGAATCTGTGATACAAGAAGCTGCCATAGAGCCTGAGTCTTCTTGGGCTTGGGGTTCTTGGGGTGCGTTTGCACGGGAACTGCACTGTGCTGGGAGCCCAGATGGGCCACAGCATCGCTGTTTGCTCCCAGACCTTCCAAATACCTGATGGTGGAAGTTGTGCAGTTAGAGGGCAATTGCCTGAGATGCATTTCTAGCTGGAGAAAGAGGAAAAGAGCAAAGGTTGTGATTTGAGCAGGAGGACTGGCAGGGCATAGGAAGGGGTGCGCTGTGCCACCTTGGCTCTAGGTGGGAAGAAGAGCATGCTCCAAGTGCAGGCGGTAATGGGAATGATTGGGATGCCCTCTGATGTGTGAAGGAGGAATAGGTGACTGGGGCACCATCCTACTGCTTTCTACTTCAATAGTCCATGGCCTGTGAGTTGTGTGAATTATCCCAGGGCAGTATCTTGAGCATCCTGCAAGTCGCCATTGCTCCACATCAACCCATCATCCCCACCGCTCCAACAAGGCAGTTGATGGAGATGGATTGAGGGAGAGTGCAGACACAGGACCACTCCTGGATGTCCTTCTTCTCCAAACTTGGGATGGGCAAGATTTTTGCTTTAGCTCCTGATGGAACCATCTCCAAAAGCACACTTTTCCCTTCCTATGATGCGACAAAGCAAAGCCGACCACAGAGCTAAAGAGAAAAGATAGCTGAGTTTGCAGAGAGCCTGAAGAGATGAAATGGCTTTTCATCTCAGCAAGGCATTAACTGAAATTTCCCGCCCCCCCCCACCAGTGATGATGGCAAGCTGTTCCTCCTGCCCTGCAAGAGAGAAAAGGAACAGCGCTGGTGCTTCTCGGAAGTATAAATATCTCCTTTCATTCTGTCCTCAAAGCCAACTTGGTCAGCACTGTAGGTACCTGCCTTGTTCTGCCAAAGAGGAGGTTGGGTTTTATTGATGGCTGAAGTGTCGTCATATTTGGGTAGCTCAGATATACAAAAGGCTTGGTTTGCCCAAAATGATGAGCTCTATTAAAATGTAGGCTGCTGTTATTGATTGTTAATGCAGAACGCTTTCTAAAAGCCTCTTGATTGGAGCTGGTAGAACTAATCTGGGCTGAAGGCAGATTTGATTGATTTTCTTTTGAATCCGAAAAGAAATATGCTGGAAACCTCCATTTTTCTCTTACATTTTTCTTATAGGAAAGCCTGACAATGCTATGGATTCTTTAATGCTACCGAGCAAAAACAAGATGACAAGGAAAAAAAACCCTTTTGGCTGTTTAGCTTTTGATGAAGCTCTCTGTAAAAATGCCAAGTGGCTGACAAATAAGCTCCCAAACCCCACATATCACTTCAGGTTTTCCTAACGGAGAAAAGGTCTCCATCCATTTCCCAGGCAGCCCTACTGGTGCTCTCCCATCTCCTTGGCAGGTATTTTTTACCCCAAATCAGATGATCTAACCCAAACTGACATTGCCTTCCCTAGAAAGAATACCTCCCAAAAGAGCTGGTGGGATGAAACCTGCACAGCATTTTGCTGGCTTGCCTTTCCCTTGTCCTTCATCTGAACATGCCCCAGGCCCTGTACATCCCTGCATTGCATCTCCAGGGAGGTGGGATGCACCCATGGGATGCTCCCACCAAGCGTGGCTTAGGACACAGGCAGATGAAGCCATAGGGAGTTGCCCTTTGCATCCTCCACCTCCCTCTCCTTCATCAGGATGGGGCAGACATAGCATTAGCTTGGAAATCAGGTGTGGAGCTTAAATAGGGCCAGGAGAGATTGAGCAAGAAAACAGTGGGGTCCAAGAAACCCCAGCTCTGGGTACATTTGGGTTCAGCCTACCTGTGTGAGTGGAGGTTTGTCCTTTCCCGGTTCACCAGCTGCAGAATGGAGATAAGGGAACCTTGGAGAGCTTTTGTTTTCCTTTATTATTTAATCCTTGACAGAAGGATTCAAGGATTAACGTTGATCTTACTCTAAGTGCGCTGAATTGGCTCGTCCATGGGGTTGATGGTGGAGCACAGCTTGGGGCAGGCCTCCTACCCTATGGTCAGCACTCAGGCTGCCAAGACATCCATGGGAACGAGGATATGGAAGGAGTTTATTGCACAAGGAACAAGTGGCTGCACAATCAGCTCTGCACAGGGGGGGATCCTACGAAGCGGCACGAATCAGTGCTCCAGGAACTGGCTTTCGTTACCTGATTACCGCTAAACTTGATTAACAACAAGACAGACGCAACTAAAAGGAAAACAACAGGGAAAAAGAACTGAAGGGAGAGAATTTGATTTGAATTTCATGGCATGTCTGTGCAGTCTCGCCTCCCGCACTGCTCTAAACGCTGGCCTATTTTGAGGTCTTCCCGCTCGCATCGGAATGATAAGCAAAGACCTCAAAACAGCCCCGTTTCCTCCACCCGCAGATGAAATGTGTCAGCTTTGCCTGCTTTTTAAATCTTGTCACTGTGCATTTGGCTTGGCTAGCGTGTAAATTCCTTGAAGTTTTCGGCAAATCCCGAGTGGATCAGCTTCTAAAAGGAAACCCAGTAATAGCATAATAAAGGATATAGCACCACATAGCATATATGAGTTTGCAAAGTTCTCAGCTTGGGATATAGAGATGAGTGATATTTTTAGGTGCTGAATTTGGAGATGCAACAGCATGGGCATGGTGTTCTCCCAGCTTAGAGGACATCAACTCTCTTCTTTCTCTATAGTCCCTTCCTAGAACAAGATTTCCAACCCAAACCACTCTATGATTCTACGATTCTATGATTCCATGATTCTATATAAAATATATATATATAGAATCATAGAATGGTTTGGGTTGGAAAGGACCTTAAGAATTAAGTTCCAACCCCCTGCCATGAGCAGGGAAGGAGAAGATGGTGTGTATTGGAAGAACAGCACCAAAACCCAACCCTGTTGTCCACATCTCCTCCTTCACCATGCTGCTGGGTGTTCAAGCAACAAAGGTGGTCATAGAGGGTTTTGCTTGGGTTTTGTTTGTAAGGCCAGATAAAGAAAATACAGAGGAAAACAGGGAAAGAATAAGTCAGTGAATGAATTCAAATTCATTTGATCAGGGAGGCAGGGGAGAGCACTTTGGGCTTGGAATTTATTTAGCAGTCAGGAAGCAAGGGTAAATTGGATTTATTTTTACTTTATTTCCAATCTTGGGGAATGATCTGGAAAAGGGAAATAATCAGGGAATAAAAAATCTCCAAACACTTGCAACGAGGCTGATTCTCAGAAAGGAAATAATGACACAACAGAGGTAAAAGTCACTCCAGAAATGTTCCTTTTGGGGCCGAAAAGACTGTTCTTTCCTTGAACAGCTTCAAAAAATATCCACGCAGCTTCTGTTCTCACTGCCCCTTTGGATTGCCAGTTTATCCAAGAGCAGTTAAGAGGTGATGTGATCCTGCCTAAAAATGCCTACATATTCCTAACAGCAGGTTTGGATCAAAAAGGCCATAGCATAGAAGAAACCCGTATGAGTTGCAAGAGGTTTTTGCTGGATTGATTGAGGCTGAACAGCAGGCAGATGTTTTTCAGAGGGAACATTGGCTGACAGTGGCCAACGCCCGGCTGATTTATGGGTTTGCAATTATAATTTACTAACAGTTGACACCATTTCTTAGTCACAAAAACCCTCTCAATCAAGGCTGGGGATGATTTAAAATCATACCCCATAGCCTGGGGTTCAAAATCACACAACCATAACCAGGAGCTGGTGGCTGATGCACTCTCCAGATCCTTTCAGTCAAGATAAGAAGGTAACACCTAACTCCAGGCATCAAGCTGTGCAGATCTATGGGTCACCACATGCTTCTGAACTCTGTTACTTGGAACTCCTCTTATTTTACTCTCAAGGGAGGGCTGGATGCCATTACTTCAGGAGCTATGGGCCATGCAAGGGAGCAGGCGGCTCGAGCTGTTTATGTCTCTCTTGTCTTGGCTTCCAGAGGTCATCATGAGTAGATGTTGTAGGAACAGTAGATTTGTTCTAATACTGCAAGCTGGCCTTGGGTGACGTGGTTTAGTGTGAGGTGTTCCTGCCCATGCAGGGGGTTGGAACTGGATGATCTTAAGGTCCTTTCCAACCCGAACTATTCTACAATTCTATGATGGAGAGGGGAGTGATGGGTGTGCTGCCGACAGTGGTGCCTCCCATGGGTCCCATTGGCTTAAAGAAGGTGTGCGTGAAGAGCTGTCAGTCTTGCACCTCAGTCCATTACCCGATTGCTAGTTCTGCTTTCTGTGCCCATCCAGACACATCCTCAAGTATTCACAAAGGTGAGATTGCTCCAAAATTGCCTGGAAAAAAAAGAGAAGGGTGTTGTCCTTCCCACTTCCCATTAAACACCAGTATGGGTCTATTCATTTTATCTGGAGGCAGTCCTGGTGTATTCTGGTGCAAGTATTACTCTGTGGATCACCCACTCCACTCCTGTGTGCTTCCCCAGGAAGGCTGCAGTCAACAGTGAGTTTCATGCCGTAGAATCATAGCATAGTTTGGGTTAGAGACCTTCGAAGGTCATCTAGTCCAACCCCATGTCTGGAAGTTGTTGCATGTTCCCTGTACAAACTAGTTCTGATGGAAAATTGAGCTTTTTTAAAGCATTTTTATCCCTTAGAAAGCCATGTGGAGCTTGGACTGCACTCAGCAATTAAATGACGTGTCATGTATGGAAGGGATACAAGAAAGCAGTGGGGAATAGCTGAAACAGGGTGCTCAGACAAGAGAGCTGAAAGGCTCTACAGAAGATACTCCAGCTTTACAACCCCGTGTACGTTTCCATTTGGTGATTTAATTTCTTGCCTTGTGATGGAGCATTAACTTGTGATTGGGCATGAAACCCACCCCAACAGCACTCACACCTTGCAACCCTCTTAACCCTTTACAACTCCTCTCTTTTCCAGGTATCTGGGGATCACTCGGCCACTGACCTACCCCGTGAGACAGAACGGGAAGTTGATGGCCAAGATGGTCTTCATCGTCTGGCTCCTCTCTGCCTCCATCACTCTTCCTCCTCTTTTTGGCTGGGCCAAGAACGTCACAGTGGAAAGAGTCTGTCTCATCAGCCAGGACTTTGGCTACACAGTGTACTCCACAGGGGTTGCCTTCTACATCCCCATGGCGGTCATGCTCGTCATGTACAGCCGGATCTACAAAGCAGCCAAGGTCAGTGCCGAGAAGCATCGCTTCATGAACTTCCCCAAGCACTATGAAGAGGAAGGTGTCTATTGCCTGGAGGCTTCCAACCGGAGCCACCACCACAGCTCCAAGCGCACCAAAGCGGTGGAGGAATGCGCCACGCTCTCCAAACTGCTCCGGCAAGACCGAAAGAACATTTCCATCTTCAAACGGGAGCAGAAAGCAGCCAGGACCCTCGGCATTATCGTGGGGGCATTCACCTTTTGCTGGCTTCCCTTCTTCTTGATGTCAACAGCTCGGCCTTTCATCTGTGGCATCCGCTGCAGCTGCATGCCCCTGAGGCTGGAGAGGACTCTGCTCTGGTTGGGATACACCAACTCCCTCATCAACCCTTTGATTTACGCTTTCTTTAACCGAGACTTGAGGACTACTTTCTGGAACCTCCTGAGGTGCAGGTACAGGAACATCAACAGGAGGCTCTCCGCCGCCAGCATGCATGAGGCCCTGAAAGCCACAGAGAGGCATGAATGCATCCTGTAGGGCCATGTCCTCTCGCTCAGTGCCTGTCCAACAAATCCCTGCCTCTCCATTTCAGGTTCCTTGCTTCTCTTGCCTCCTGGGGCTGGTGGAAACCATGCGTGCCATTGTCCCCCCTGCCACCGCTGAGAGTGACATCGCTTCCCCTTGCCCTTGGAGGAGCTGAGGTTCTTGCATTGGGAACAAAGTGGGCAGCCCCTCCTTCTCACCATGTCCCAAGTGGGAGCTGAAAAGCTGTGAGCAAGACTGGGGGGGTTCAAGGTCTACCACCGACTGTGGGCAAGTCACACCACCTTTCTGTGCCTCAGTTTCCCCATCTGTTAAAAGGAAAGGAAAAGAAACCCTCCCAACCAAACAAACAGACAAAAAACCCTTAAAACTTTACCAGACTCTGTCTCTCCACCTTCAAAAAGGGCTCTAAGGTCTGTGGAGGGCACACAATAGACCATGTAAAGATGACATTGGCTGCACTTCTCTGTCAAACATCACAGCAGCTATAGGCTCTGTTGTAGATCCAAGCACTTGTGCCATCCCAGCTTACATGAACTCTTTCCACCTATGTAACTGCATTTTACACGCTGGCTCCTGTCCAGGTTTGCATGTCAGAGCAGTAATACCAATGACCCCGTTTCCCCTCACACTGTAGCACTGCAGCACTTGAAAGAAGCACGCTTACAGAACGGAACACAACTGAACATGAAGCTTCCTTTATGGTTGGATAGGAAAGCCTGACAGTCTCCTCACTGGGGCAATGACAGTTATGTGTATTGGGTTGTATGGTAATTCGTTCTCAGACAAGTGATGTGTGCTCCTAATTCGTGGCTAATTGACTCCATAAAAGCATGCTTTGGTTGACAACAGAAAAAAGTATGTGATTTCTCTGACAGCTTTACAGTGCTTCAGTGCGATGTCCAGCAAGCTTGGAAAAATACACTCAATGATGTATCCTTTTTTTTAAAAAAAAGGAAAAAAAGCACATCTGGTTTCCTTATTTTGGTGTAAAGACTTCAGTTACTTCGATTTCAAAGCATCCCTTTACTTCTGTGTGGTGGTGGGACTTGTCTTCCTGCAGTCCTCTTTGCTGCTGACCAACCTCATTGCGTGATCCTCGCTTTGCAGCCCCACAAACAGTTGCCCGTTTGAAACCGATGTCTGCTCTATGGGGTCAGCTGTTTGAACATCTCCTGTCTGGGTTTTCCAGTCAAAGCCAGGCTGTTCAGAGGCTCAGGGGAAGAAGTTTCTAGCCCTCCTGCCACTATAGGTTTCCTTTATCAAGCAAGAGTGTATGAGTGGCGGTAGACCCAACTCTTGCAGCGTCATGCAGTAGGATGCCTCCTTGCATAGCTAAGTTGGTTGTTGGATGTCTTGGCTGACAGCTGGCACGATTTGGCTTAATAATCAAGATTTCTGCCATGAAATCTTTTGTGCTCTCACTTCTCTTTTGAACAGAGACTCGAGAAACAGAATAATTTCCATTCTGTTTCTTTTAACACTTGCTGTCTCTAGAGATGTCCAACAAGGTCTCCAATTTATATTGGTGTGAAATGCAGCAGTGAAAATGCTGTGAAGCCCAGTGGAAATGTCCTAAGGGACTGAGAGTTTGTGCACAGAAACAACAGTGTGTCCAGATATTCTCCAAGCTCATGTCCTCACAGCCACAATTTCACATAGGAACAGAGGAGGTGGTTATAGCTGTTGTATGGGTCTCCAGTGGGAAATGCTTAAAGAGCAGACAGCAAAGAGATTTGAAGGAGGACTTAGTCAGGAGGGATCATAGAGGTTTAGCTAGAGCTCTCCTTCACCTGTTATCCCACACAGGAGCTCTTTGAAGAGTAGTGAGTGATGCTGCTAAGATAGTTAACAGTTTGCTTTCTGTCTCCCATGGTTTGCTACCTACAGTTGTATGTTGGTGTTGGGTTTGTGCAAGGCTGCCTGGACCAGGCTGTCTGTTGAAGGCAGAGCATCACATCCCTTGCAGCCACACTCAGTCCCTTGTCCCTTTGCTCAGAGGCTTCTAATTTATGTCCAAGACAAACACAAAATCCAGCCTTGATGAACTGTCTAAAGTGGATGCCAGCAGTAGGGACCTGTCCTCTGCCATTCTGACCAAGACAGATGCTATTGCCCAAGGAAACATGAGTGAGGTCCCTGGGATACCCTGTGGTCTTGCATCCTGCTAACCAGAGACCCCACCAACCCTCACCTTCTTGTGTTCACATTTCTTTCACATGAACTGGCTAAATCTTGCCACAACCTCTCTACTTCTCCTTGAAAGTGTATGGTGCTCTTGCTACTCATCACCCTTCCCCAGCTTGGTTGCAACTTCTCATGATGCTTCTGCTTCCAAGCCCATACAGTAAGTCAGAATCATGGAATGGCTTGGATTGGAAGGGAACTTTAAAGCTCATCTGGTCCAACCTCCCTTGCAATAAGCAAGGACATCTTCAACTAGACCAGGTTGCTCCAAGCCGCATCACAATTCCCCACACAAGCCTCCAGGCGTGGTCCGACTGCCATGACCTGCTTAACAAAACCAGCCCCTTTCCTCCCAGAAAACACTTCGGGCCATCATCTCTGTCACAACATTTTAGCAGCAGCTGGTCTCTGACTCTGACCTGCCATGGGGACATGGGATTCCAGCAGGGATTCCTCCCAAGGCTCCCCCAGCTCTTTCCCTGCCATGGAGTTAACAGTGCTCTTTTGACAGAGCTGTCTGGATTAAAACTAAGCAGCTGCTAATTCAGGCTGTCTTGTCAGGATGTGAAAGACCCCAAGAGAGCTCATTTCGTATTCAGCACATAACAAAGGATTCTAGTTTGTGCTGCTGCGGTATATTTACATGTCCAAGGTCACAGTGGCATGGGTTTTACTTATTTTCTGTATTAAGCATTCTTAAACCGCCTTCAAAATTCGTAATCTTGTTTAATTCCACTTAACATCCCTATTCTAATGGCAATTCCAGCACTGCTTTAAAGTATTCTGCAGAAGACCTATGAAACCATGTTTGAAACTTAAATGAAGTCATATGAATACTGGTTTGATGGTTCTTCCAGCATAAAAAGAGTAGGGGAAAGAATATGATTCTGGATGATCCAAAATCCAAACTTCTTCCAAGCAAGAAATTGAGCAAAATGGTTCATTTTTCTTAAAAATCAATGTTTTCTTTGACAATGTTTATCACTCCCAGAAAAGTGGTAAATACCCCATCCCTGGCAGTGCTCAAGGCCAGGTTGGACAGAGCCTTGGGCAACATGGTCTAGGGTGAGGCGTTCCTGCCCATGGCAGGGGGGTTGGAACGGATTGATCTTAAAGTCCTTTCCAACCCAACCCATTCTATGATCACTCAAGTCTTAATGGTCATCTTTCCTTCTTTTTTATCTTATAGATTCATTTTAAGCTGTAGTTGTGTTGAAAAGCAAAGCTTTATTCCCATTAAAAATTCCAAGAGCTTTTTTGCAAAGATATGTAAATATAACTTCATTAAACCAAACCATTTCCCTAAAAAAAACAAGATAGCTTGGTTTTGGTTTTTCCAAGTTATTGGAAATAACATCCAATGGTTTTTCCAGTAGTTATTTTCTCAAGCTGTGAGATTTCAGCTTAAACTCTTGCTTTTTAACTCTCCAACATGAAATCGTGTTTAGATTAAACAATGTGCAGCCAAAGATATCAAGGCCTTTTTCATACATGAGTGAGCACCACCCATTTAGTTAAAGCCAGTCAAGATCCTTGTAGATGAGCTGCTAAATCATGCTGAAAATACTCCGTGGGTTTTTCCTTTTTTAATCAGACAGGAATCAATGCATTTGGCATCTGAGAAAGAAGGGGTTTAAAATAAACCTGAGCCATTTTGAAGCTGATTTTAGCGCTCACAGTGTGCCCAAGCAAACTGTGTGAGATGTGAGAGGAATCAGCTCTGTAAGAGCCCCTGGTTAAGCAATAATCTGAGCTCATGGAGGAAAGAATCAATTTAGGAGGACAAGAGAAACTTTTGTGGACAATCAGAGTCCCAGCAGGGGAGCAGAAACACAGTGGAAAAGAATGAGGAGCCTCGGGCAGAGGAAAATGAAGCAATTCAGGCATAAAACGAGTAGGTCTCAAGTCAGTTTTTTATTCCACTCCATGTGCAGGAGAAATACATACAGAAACATGGGCAGAAGTGACATGGGGAGAAAAGACAGTGTTTGACAAACCCCCATGGCTGTCCCAGCTGGGGTATGGAGGTTTTTGATAGAGACATTGAGCAAAGCCAGGCGAGATCAGCTTGAGATGTAACGAGAAGCCCAAGGCAGTAAAAGCCTGTAAAAGCCCATGTGTTTCTTCCCAAAGAGTGTGAAACCTGCCCACTCTTTGAAGCCAGCACTTTGTGCATGAGTTTGGCTGATAGAGATGAGTGCTGGAGATTAGCACAGGCAGCTCAGCAAACCCACTGTGCTCTTCATTTCCACTTGGGCCCGAGCATCTCTATAATCTCCAATGTAATATTAAGATAGCTGAACCACATCAGACTGGAAGCTGATCTAGACCAGGATCTTGCCTTGAGCAGAGTCCACTGGTGGATTCTTACAGAGATAAACCTATTGTAGTATCCTTCCTTGTATCAGCAATTAAAGGTTCATCAACTTGCCGAGCCAGAAGTGCTCTCATATATTTTAATAACCTCCAATGGGTGCTTTTCTTCTCACCTTTTATGTTTGTCCCACTCTGCTATCCTGAGGCAATGAGTTCCACAGTTTAATTACATTTCAAGTAAAGAACTATTTTCCTTCACTCATTTCAAACCTGCCATCTGCTGAGCTCATTAAGGGCTGGCTAATTCTTGCATTAGGAAGGAGAATGAGCAATCATCCCTATCCACCCTCTCCAGGCCAGTTATGCTTTTGTAAATCTCTTCCATATTCTCTTTGACATACAAGTCTATCCAGCCCATGAGTCCTTCTCCAATAGCAGACATAGGAGATGCTTTGGGAAGAATACTGGAACAAGGACAGTTTGGATCATATGCTTTTCACACTTTTCGCTACTTTCAAAGTATCCAACCATTTTTAGTTCAGGAAATTCCCTGCTCAGACATGGTTTCTGTGCAAGCCTCAGTGTATCCCCCTGGTTTTCCACAAGCAAATGCCCAACCTTGCATCTGGGACTAAATAACCCCATGTAACAGCCCAGGCTGGGGCACCTCACAGAGCAGAACCTGGTGCTCTGCTGAGCTTGGCAGGGAGAAGGCAAAAGGGAGAGCTAATGTTGGCCAACCGGTATTTTGAGAGGGATTACAGGGAGCAAGAGGCAAACTCACCCAGAGAGGTGTCTCCTTCTTTGAAGATACTCAAACCTCAGTTAGATGAGGTCTTCAGCAAATTGATTTACCTCTGAAGCTGTCTTCGTTTTGAGCATGACGTTGGTTCAGAAACCTCCAGGTTTCCCTTCCAACTTCAGTAGTCTATGATTTGGATGATTTGTCAAGTTCCCCACTCAAACTCATGTAAATATTTACCATCCATATTTTTCTGGCAAGACGAGCCACAGATCTACCACCTGCAGTGTGAAAAAATCTCCTTCTATTTTGAACCTTCTCAAAGCATTGAAGTTGCATGTCTAATAAAACTGAAAGTCGGCCACACAACACTTTCCACCTGTGTTCTTATGTAAGAAAACACTTTTCCTTTGTTATTTATTGCCATTTTAATCTGGACACATTCCATATTCACCACACAAGATCTTCACTTGCCTGGCTCTATTCCTTTTGTCCATCTCGTGCACCACTGAGCTTAAGCAAAACCCCAATAACACCAAATGAATGGGCAAGTCATTGCCGTTGCGGCACATGATTAAGGCAATGGGTGGCTGGTTCCAGACTGTCTCAGCACTGGCACACTGGGAAAGAAGCAGACATTGCTCTGATGATCCCACTCTCTTTAAATGACTACAAGATCTTTCACATACAACACACAATTTCAGAAGAGAGCAAGAAGAAAGTGGGAGTTGAAAGATGATGTTGTACAAATGCCTTATTCTGTGTAGAGCTGAATATACCCTGCAAACAGACAGTTTTCTTTAGATCTCTTTGCTTGCATAGAGACTTCTTCTCCCTAGGTGAACCTTGCACTTGGCCCCTTGGTCGTTCAGGTGGGCACCCGTTTACAGTGCACAAAACCTCACATCTGGGTTGTTTCCACATGTTTCCTATCTGAGATATCTGCTTCCCTGTGACAAGAGTATCACAGCTCCCTTAAAAATAAAGGGAGAAGGCAGCATCTCCTATGGAAAGTAACCCCAGAAAGTGTCTTGTGGCTCTATGAAGGAGCATGTGAACCCAAGAGATTTCAGGGCAGAGGTGGAATCACCATCACTTGAAGTGTTCACGAACCACATAGATGAGGCCTTTAGTGACATCGTTTAGTGATGGTCTTGGCAATGCTGGGGTAAAGGTTGGAGTTAATGATCTTAAAGGTCTTTTCCAACCTGGTTGATTTTATGATTCCATGATTCATGAGAGCAGCTCACTCTAGGTGGTAAACAGCTTATAGGTGGTGGAAATTGGACCAGGATAGGATTTGCTGGTGATGGACATGAATAGGATCCCCAGGCATAGGACATGGAGAAGGCTGAGGTTGCGTATGGCATGGTGTCCCAGCCTAGGAGGAAAAGGAGCTCTCTGTGCAGTCCCACACTAACAGAGAGTCTGACATCCAACTTGATGAATGATGACAACCATAAGCTTGGTTGAGCCCCATGTCCTTTGACTGCTGGAGTAAAGCATCACTTGGGTGGGCAGGTAGCAAGAACAGCCATCCTGGAGGCATGCTCACTGACAGTCAGGATATATTCACACCATTACACATCAATCAGCCCCCAGAATTTATGTGCTCACCCTGCTGTGTTTCACCATCAAAATGCTGAGTCTAAGCCCTAAACCTGCTTCCTTCTAAGGCAGCCACATCTCCGGCTATTCCAGCTACTCTCAGCTCTGGGCAGCCTACATGCACTGTACATTCTCCTGCTCCCCCACCAAGCGCATGGACCTTGGACAGCAGCAGCCGGACTCATCTGCTGCTGCACAACTTGCCAAAGAGCTGCTCGAGCAATTAAAAACAGCACAAATCTTTATAGGCTGCAATATGTGTGTGATGTGTGCGTGTGTGGTGCCAGCAGAGAGCTGGGAACTTGCAACACTTGCTCCAGCCTATGCAAAAAGATAATGAATATTAACTCTTCCTGGGTGATGAGAAAGGATGCATAAGCACTGCACTATTTGGAGCCACTTTATCAGCCTCTCTGCCACTCTTGGCTTCACATCTCTGCCCCTTTGACCATGGTCAGTGGTCTGTTAATGCAGCAGTAAGGAAAAGAGAGAGGAAGACAGTGGCCAGACGCCAGACGTTTGGTGACGATATGTAAACCATCAGCACAGCTCACGAGGGCTCCGCTCAAAGGCTGTGATTTCTCTGTTTCAATGCAGACAATCTGAACACCCAATGTACATTTTTAGACTGTGAAATGCCTCCGTTATTCAGCTCACAGACTAAAGCTTTGGGCAACAGCTCCTGTCATGTGCCTGATGTGAGCAGACCCAGAGGAACTGCAGCCATACGTCTAGAAGACGCTCTCCCTAAATGAGAAGCAGTAATAGGTCATGTATATGGTCCTGCAATGTCCTAGCAAAGCTGCATGTGGATTACCTGTGGTTTCCATCAGTCTCTAACTTCATATTGCCATGCTCATTCCCATCTCAAGACTATGTGCAGACCTAGATGAGGACCTGAACACTCAGGTCTGGGTTGCATGGTAGTATATGGGACAATCACCTCTTAATTACTATGGAAAGTACTATTGCAGGATCTTTAAACAGAGCTTTGAGAGGGGTTTTTCCATCTCTTAAAGGCTGAAGGGGAAATATTCCTCCTAACAAACCATGCTCTTTCCAAGCACCACATTTCCACTGCATTGTCAAAAACGTCTGAACCACATACCGAAATTGATGCAGCTTAAAGAAAATGGTTCTGGTTGACTATCCTTGGAGACATTATTCAGAGTTTAGTGCTGTCGTTTCTCTGTTATACCTTCAAAAGACATCCAAATGCCAACAGCCTTTAGCAAGAACAATTCCAGTGTGCAAACACTGACGTGTTCAAAGGTGCCTGCAGGCACGTTGTTCCTGTGGTGCAGCCTGAATACCCAGCACCCTGAGGACCACTGATGGCTCACCAGCCCTCCTCCACAACCTGTGCATGGCCTTGGTGGCCCTGCCAGCATAGCAGTCCATGGGGAAACAACTCAAACAGCACTTTGGATCAGATTTGGGGCTGCCGTAGCTCTTGGAGCCAGGCCAGGACATAATGTCATCCTGATACAGTGGAAGGCTGCTTGGAAAGGGTGCAGAGACCCTCTGAGTCTTCAACGCTGCCAAACCTTGCATCATGAAGCCATGGTTGCACCATCTGAACAGTAGCAATGTGAAATAAATACATCATATAAATTAAGAGCAATGAGCAGGGGCTTGGGACTGCAGGATCAAACCAAGGGCTGAAGTTGCTTTCAAAGTAGCTGGGAATTAGATTGTTACAGGGAATGCCCATCTCTATAAGGAGCTGTTCTTGATGCTTTGGGAGAAAGAAGTGTTTCTGGTACAGTCACCAAAGAGGCATCCGTCCCCAGTAGGTATAGACTGTTTTGCCCACCACTCAGGTATGTGTCTGGATGCCAAAACAAAAGGTTAATCACAAATCCCATTGGGACACATATTTGCTAAAGTTTGTTTCACTGTTCTTCCTCATTCCTTTATGTTTTAACACTGGCAATGAGGTGAAAGCTGACTACAAGTGTCTAATGACAATAAGTCCTTATTTTAACAACAGGAACACTAAAGAGCATTCCTCTGTCTTGGGCATTTAATACAGTTCTGAAAACTGGTTTTAACCAGAAAACCCCTGGCATTATCAGACTTTTAGCCCAAAGACCCTCCAAAATGAATTCAGGTTTTTCTTGCCCCTCTTGTTCCCAAGGTAAGGTTGTTTGCTAATAAGCAACACCCAGTAATATCTTCTCCAGCAAGACTCAAGGGTTGCATCTGCAGTTGGAAAGATGTTAGAAGGAGAAAGAGAGATGTAACAGAGAAAGCAAATAATATTATGATGTGAATAATATTATGTGAGAGAATGCTGCAAGAACCAAAGATTGGGCGAAGAAAAATCAAGCAAGTAACAAATCAGGATGTGTGTTGTTTTTGAGATCAGGGTGATGCAGCACCTTTCTGCCTCTGTGTTTTATATAGCACATACATTTTATGATACTCACTAATATATCTTTAAAAACAAAAAGCTTCAGGAAAGGCATATCAACAAAGATGAACTGCTCGTAATACTACAGAGCCCAGAGAAGAATAAAGCAGTACAACCAGCAGATGGAGAGTAAATCAATACATCAACACGATCCCATTATTAGGTTTGAATTCTATTACCCAGCCTCCTAAATCACCACAGAGAGCTGCAAGAGGAGGGGAACTGTGCCTTCCCCCTACTCCAGTAACACTTTGCAATAAGCGATAGGAAAAGGTTGTTCTGAAACCTAAGGGCTAGCAAATTTTGGGCAAGGCCATTGCAGGTTGTTACCTAAGATGACCATTGCTCTGATGGATGATTTGGCAAGGCAATATTTAGGGCACATTAAGCCCAAGGAGATGTTCTTCTGGCAATCTCCCCATGAACTAATTGGCATGCACATGTTGTCCATCTGAGTTAGCTTCTCTCATACCATGCCTTACCCATGCATCAGCCACAAGCTGCTCTTCAACTCGCAGCTCTTATGACTGAATCCACTCCCATATTGCAGATTTTAAGTGCTCGGTTCAGGCAATCAAACTGGGCTTTGTTAGCATGGCAGCAATCATTCAGCAGAGTAAAAAGGAGCTAAAGGGCATGAGCTGCAGTTCTTTGAAGAGGCCAGACTCCCTTTCTTCTTCTGGGTCACGGCACAGCATGGCAGAATCATTGCTTGCTGCACCCTATTGCCAGGAGAGCATTTTAGGATCTAAACTTCATAGGGGATGGTGTCTAGACATAAAAGGCTAGCTCTTTTCTTGAATTCCTTTCAGGAAATACTTCAAAGGAATACAAACCTGACTGGATAGAGAACTAGTTTCTTTCAGCCTTTCATGGGCCTTTTCAGAGATGGATTCCCAAATCCTCGCAGTACCAAGACCCACAGTTTATCTCCACTCACCTCTGGTATCCAGAATCACCAAAACACTCCATAAAGGTTCAATTCAAAATTCTCCATGGGGCATAGAAACAGGTGGAAATACCTTATTTTTGATCCTTGCTTATGCCTGACGTTGTCACTCAATGCTCCCATTGCCATCGGTGGGGAGAAATAAACAGTTAGGAAGTTATTTTCTTGACCAAATGTAGATGTCTGCTCTGGATGAGATTAATTTCACCCCAAACTGGCCGTTTCTTTTTAGGAACTATAGAGAGTGCCCACAGTGACTTGCTCAGAGCAGATGTCTACACCGGAGGGATCTGCATTTGAATGGATGAATCCTATCATGGCTGTGTGTAAATTGGCCAGAGCTAGAGTTGTAACTATGCCTTGGAAAGCTGGGTGAGAACACAGCATAATGGGCTATTTGTGACTCAGAAATCCCACATATACAGGGACTGCCATGGTCTGCGGCAGAGATACCATTAAAAATCAGACCACAAAATGGGTTAGAAATCTTGCAATTTCTAGCACAGAAAAGTAAAGAGAAATAAGATGGTCTTTAACTTAATGTGAAAATGATGAGTATTTCAGTGCTTGCTGTAAACTCATAAAGGGTCAGACCTGGGGTGAAGCTGATGCGTAAGACCATTGTCCATCCCGTAACAGTTTGGTCTCCTATGGTGCACCTCTACCTATTTCTGTACTGGGAGAGTCTTGGCCCTGCACATGGCCTTTCCCCTCCTCTGTTCAGCTCAAGATCTTGGACTGAAATGGACATTTAAAGCAGTCTCATGGTTTAATTTGAATGTGATGGATGCACAAATGCTTAGCTGGCCATGTTAAAGCACCAAGAGGGTCTGTGGGACATCAGCTTTCCCCATTGACAATGCACTGCCTTGGTTATGAAGTCTCATTGCTGGCAAATTTAGCTTACTCAGCCCCACTAATATGATAAATGAGGGTCAAAACTGACCTAAGAGGGTCCAACCAGGTTCAAATGAGGGGAAAGCTTAAAGTCAGTGATTAAAAAGACACACACCCCTTTTTGCATGCCACAAGGACTAAGTTGGTGACAGTTTAATATCACAGCTTTTAGAAAGCTAAAATGACATGATTTGGGATGTAACACAAAAAACTCCGACTGACACAATGGCACCAGCTGATGGGATGTTCAGTTCCCTCCCCACTCCCCAATGTCCTATAAAAATAAGGGATAGAAAAAAGGAGATCACAGCAAGAAGTCTCAGTTGTCAAAACATCTATCAGCAAAATGAAGGGCAATGTGGACATCTTACGCTCAGTACTTTTGTTCTTACTGCCAAAAGGAAGACAGAAATGTTCCACTCTAGGATCTGGACAAAAGATCAAACAATCAGCCTTGGACAATTTCTTCTTAGTACCAACAAAAGTTACCTTGGTGCCTAAGGAGACGAGACCCACTTACATTGCTCCAAAGTTTTCATTAAAGCTCTTAGCACATGTGCTATTTTTTCCCCTCACAATATCTCACAGTAGGTGGGAACAGGGTGAAATAGTCTGCAGCCTAGTAATTAAATAGGTTTGGTTTTTATACTGCAAATTACAGCTCGATGTAACTGTCTCAGGTATAGATAATGCTCCAATCACTGTCGCACCTCAGCGCTCTTCCCTCTGCAATGTATTTAGTCGCTCATCCCCCTGCAAGGCATAAAGTGCTATTATCTTCATCACAAAGGCAGGGGTGGAGGGACCTCCTGGGGACTTTCCAGACACCTCGTTGCACAACCTCTTTCTTGGCCATACCAAGGGCAAGCTGAAGAATGGCTTCAAACTTAAAAAAAAAGGGCCAGTTCAGGTTAGATATAAGGCACAAGTTGTTCCCTGTGAGGGTGCTGAGGCGCTGGCCCAGGGTGCCAAGAGAAGCTGTGGCTGCCCCATCCCTGGCAGTGTTCAAGGCCAGGTTGGACAAAGCCTTGGGTGACATGGTTTAGTGTGAGGTGTACCTGCCCGTGGCAGGGAGTTGGAACTGGATGATCTTGAGGTCCTTTCCAATCTCAACTATTCTATGAAGAATAAGCTTTCCTAATGTTTTTCCCTTTCAGAAGCTTTTCAGACCCTCACAACTGCATTCCCCAAGATCTCCCTTCTCCATCCCAGCCTCAATCCCTTCACCACGAGGTCTGGGCAGTTTCCAGTTCTGCAGCAAGATCTTCCCATGAAATGGTTCTTTGTTTCTAGCGCTTCCTTCTTGCGCTCCCTGCTCAGGATATTTATAGAGATCAATCATATGATATCTTAGCTTTCACTCTTTAAGTGGGATAAGCCAAAAAACTTTTTGTCTCCTCTTACAAAACAAAGTATTTGTTCTCCCCATTGCTCACATCCACAGAATCTCAGACTGGTTTGGGTTGGAAGGGACCTTAAAGCTCATCGAGTTCCAACTCCTAGGGCTTATCTTGTCAGGGTGATTGTGTCTACCCTACACAGTTGTTGCCCCCTGTCTTCTCTGGGCCTCATATAACAATGTTGTGGCTGTAACAAACACATAAACAAATACATATGGGTATATATTTATACTTACAGATTCTTAAATGCACACACAATGGTTTGCAATCTTCAGAGGATGCAGAACAATGTGAGGACTGTCCCACAGACAGTGATGTTTTAATAGCATGGCCCTGAGAGTTTCCATTGGAAAAGGACCAAACCCCTTCTCCCAGTGTTAAATGTCCCTGGTTCCTGAATCCCCCAGATATGAAGTGACAGCTCTTTAATACATACCCAGTAGTTGCTTATACATGTGTGCTGGCCTCATGCTAAATACAAGCCAACCTCTCCTGCAGTGAGCAGCCTCACTCCTACCACATAATGATACACCCAGGGCTTTCACTATGGGAAGCTGTGCTGGTGCAGGAATAACTGCAAAGCTTATGTGATCCACTGCAGTCAGAGACATGTCTGGAGCTGCCTGCAGCCTGGGTTTCATTCTTACATCACACAAAGCTTTCTCTTGGCTCACGACACAGCCAGGATTGCCACTGGAAGGGGAATGGGAATGCAAAGGCAAGTCAGCCACCACCTCCTCTGACCAGCCCTGCCGACTCTCACAGCACTACTTCACTGCTGGAAAGCATACCCAAAGCTGTCCCCATGTCCAAGATACCTCCAGCCCAAGTGAAATACCTGCTGCTGGTCATCAATGGGAATGAAGTGTGCTAATGGGCTGGCAGGACACCTGGGCTCTCTACCAAGCTCCATCTATGATGTACAGTGCAAACCTGGACAAGCTGTTGGACTCCCTGAGCCCCTGTTCCTTCTCCAACCCTGAGTCTGTTTTGCCTCTGTTTCATGAGCTTTGGTGGACAAGGAGTAAAAGATCGTACTTAGCACCTAGGCTTATATTCATCTTTGAATAAACCATCTCTGGAGATGTTTCTTCTGACTATACATACATTATGATCAAGTATGAGACTCGGTCTATGTAGCTGTGATATACCTATGACCCAAGCACAGTCACCATTTGTTAAAAACATACCACTAATGCAGTCAGCATTCAGGGATTTCAGCCCAGAGGGAGACAAAGGCTTTAAAGGCAAATAAAACACACACATGCTGCATGAGGTGACAAGCAGAATAACCTAATTGGTGAGTATTAAAAACAAAAGAAGAGCCATTATATGCTTAAAAGCAAGAGATGTCCCAAAACTCTGATATTTGCCAGTTTAAATGTCTCTTTAATCAGGTTTTCTTGTTTGTTTGCTGTGTAGCCCACTAGTTACTCCATCTCCTGCTCCAATTGCATCTGTGTCTACTTGAGCATAACACGAGTCACCTTGGAAAGAGCACAGCAGAAAATAATAGATAAAAGCAACCACTGGCAAATCTGTGAGCAGTAGCTGAGGAGCTGCTATTTCACTAAAACCAGCTTCAAGTCAATGTGCTCTCTCGCCAGGCCAAACAAATGTTCCTTCCTTAGGATTAAAGCAGCTCTCCTAAATGAGGCTGGCTATGATTGACGCTTTAATTGACTGGCACAATTTCATGCTTTAATAACTCTGGGCTCCTCAGTTTAGCCATGAATAAATTTAACTGTTAAGTCCTTGCCTATAAATCCTCTCCTCTGGAAGTTCTCATTCTCTATTTAAAATGTAAACTCAGATTAACAAGACTCACCCATGCATCAGGAGCTGGATGCAGTGAACTGCAGCATCCCCTGGTCAATACGTTCATCAGATCCTCCAGCTCCTTCCCTTCTGATCCACCACAAACTGGCTGGTATAAAGACTCTAAGACCTCAGCTGGAGAAGCCCTCATGTTTTGTTATCTCAGCAGCACATACCTGGTCAGCGATTATTGGGATAATCAACTTGTGATGAGGCTGACGACCAACAGAAAAGCAGAACAACATCTCTTCTCTTAGCAACATCTTCTGTGCCTCTGGTACTTGACTTAGGACAAGGATAACATCTTACTGGGGTGCCTCAAGCAGCCCCTTTTAATGTGGTAGGTGCAAGGCCTGGCCCTGGGCAACCATGAGAGGCTGTGCTCAGCCCCTCTCACCTTTTCAGTCGCACATTGTCCCAGATACAGCTTCCTCATGTTTCTAATTTTGCAAAAGCTCAGGTGTGATACCTAAGGAGAGCTTTGTGCTGGCCTATCTCCTGCTGTCTCACATCTTTTATATAGGTATTGACGTTGTAGGTTTATGTAGGTACTGACATTGTAGGTCTGGTCTATGGTTGCAGAAGGTTTCTTCCTTGATTTACAGCCCATAGTAAAGAAGGGTGAAATTGCATCTCAGCAGACTGCATGTTTCTGACTGTATTTTTGGCTCTTAGGTGTTTTGTTTATTCCCATGCATCTCAATCTCCTAATTTAGCAATCATGGCTGCTTCCTGGACTGAGCATTTTTTTCCCAGGAACATCCTCCTCCTCCAGCGCCTTAAGTGAGGAATATTTTGATTCCTTCCAGTTTGAAAAGAAAACAAGCTGCAGCTGAAAATCGAGTCAAAACACCGTGAATCCATGGGTCCTCAGAGGCTCTTGCTTTCCCATGCCTGTGTCACCACATGCAATGGGATCACACATACTGCCTTTGAGTGCCAGTGGCCTGGAAAGGCCCATAGGGGACTTATAAGGATGCTGGGGATGGACTCTTCATTAGGGACTGTAGTGATAGGACAAGGGGTAACGGGTTCAAACTGAAACAGGGGAAGTTTAGATTGGATATAAGGAAGAAGGAGGGCCACGAGGATGATCAGGGGCTGGAGCACCTCCTGTATGGAGACAGGTTGAGAAAGTTGGGGCTGTTCAGGCTGGAGAAGAGAAGCTGCGTGGAGACCTCAGAGCAGCTTCCAGTATCTGAAGGGGGCTACAAGGATGCTGGGGAGGGACTCTTCATCAGGGACTGCAGTGACAGGACAAGGGGTAACGGGTTCAAACTGAAACAGGGGAAGTTTAGACTGGATCTAAGGAAGAAATTCTTTACTGAGAGGGTGGTGAGGCACTGGAATGGGTTGCCCAGGGAGGTTGTGAATGCTCCATCCCTGGCAGTGTTCAAGGCCAGGTTGGATGAGGCCTTGGGTGCCATGGTTTAGTGGGAGGTGTCCCTGCCCATGGCAAGGGTTTGGAACTGGATGATGTTAAGGTCTTTTCCAACCCAAACTGTTCTATGATTCTATTTCTTCCAAAGGTATCTTTGATTAAGTGAGAACTACCCTTATTTCCTACATCTCCCCTCCAGGTGCCCACTCAGCTCCATCTGACTCCTTTGGGCTGCTCCTTCCTTCCCAGGAAAACATTGGTTAGAAACTGTAATGCCTGCAAACACCTTGAGTCCATGTCCAGGGCAAAGAAGATGCCATGTAGATGCTCATGGGAACACTGTAAGTGTCTGATCTGGCTGGACTGTTGATTGCTCCCAGATGGGCTGGAGGAAAGCAAAGACAAAGAGGAGGTGACCAAATAAAAACCATTAATGGGCCCCTTCTGCAGCATTGAACTGGGTCTTTGGAATCTTCCCTGTGAGGAGATGGTCTCAGATGCCCCCAGCAGCTCCAGCAGGACCAAAAGCCCTGCCAGAAACAAACCACCCTGATCAGCACACATGCCTAATTAATGGATCTTGGTGAATCACACTTCCTTGCTCCTCATGCCTTACAGCCAAAAAGCAAACCAAACAGAGATAAAGATGTCATTGTCCCACTCTGCTCAGCACTAGTCAGGGCACACCTGTAATACTGTGGTTAGTTTTGGTCCCTGCTGTACAAAAGGCTGTGGATGGGCTGGAGAGGGTCCAGAGAAGGACCACAAAGATGATCCAAGGACTGGGAAGTGTGCGAGGAAAGGCTGAGAGAGCTGGGACTGTTCAGCTGGAGAAGAGAAGGCTCAGGGAGACCTTGTCACCGTGGTCCAGTGTTTAAAGGGTGGCCACAAAGAAGGTGGAGACCCCCTTTTTACAAAGAGTCCCATGGGTCAGACAAGGGGTGATGGGCACAAGTTACTACTGGGGAGATTCCAACTGGACACAAGAGGAAAATGTTTCTCATTGTGAACAAGCAGCCACTGGGATAATCTTCCCAGGGAAGTGGTGACTCCTCAACACTGGACACTCTTAAAATTGAGCTGGACAGGGTGCTGGGACATCCAGTCTGGGTCATGCTGTGCTTGGAAAGGTTGGACCTGATAATCCTTGAGGTCCCTTCCAACCTGGGATTGCAGGATTCTATGAAAATCTGGATAAAAAGCTCAGCTCAGCGGTATTGATTTCCTAATGCACAACTTCCACAAGCTCTCTCCCTGGTGTGTGTTAAAGCACTGGTGAATGTTGATAAAACAGATCAATGGTTCCTGTAAAAAAGAATAAATACCATAAATACCAGGAGTGCTTGCTAATATATTGGTTTCTTCATAGTTTTCAGGACTCTCTTGGTGTTGTAGGAATGGGGTCCCTGAGGAAAACACAAGGCCCCTACTGATTTGAAGGAAAGAGGCTGTGGTTTTCCCATGCAGTGTGTTTGCTGCCCCCTAAATCATGCAGACAAGAAGCAAGACCCCCATCTGTTGGCTGTCTATCCATCTGGCAGGAATTTGGTCTTGTGATGGTTTTAGAGATGGACAGGGAATGATGTGGGGTTTTGCTGTTTCGATATGGCCACCTGAACAGTGTTGCTTTGTTTCATTTAGGGGGCTGTGGGGTTATGGGGAAACCCCATCTCAAACCTAAGCTTTGACCATGCCAGTCCTAAATTTAGACCTTATCCATTTTGTTAATGAAATGCAAAGCAGGAAGGTGACAGAATAGGAACATTTCTGGGTATTTCTGTAGGACCCTTTACCTTTTGCACATCATGTCTGTTGCTAGGTCAATAGTCATGGTTAGTTAGCCAGTTTTTTCCACACAACAGATGAGGACCTGGAGACCCACCACACTGCTTGTTTCCACTTGGTACCCACGAATTTTATTGCTTCTCTACGTATCATTCCACCGTGGTCTTTGAAGATGGACTTGCTGCTTTCTCAGGGTACAGACTGTGTTAGAAAGGAAAATCATCACGGGTCTCTCTTGATGGCCCCTGATCTTTTTGCAGTCACAGGCACAGGATCAGTTACCAACCAGTCACCATCCATCACTGGGCATTGCCAGCTCTGCCTCCTCTTCCAACACATCCCCAGGGCTGAGGCTCATCCTGCATCCTCAGCATCCATGGTGCAGACCTCTGCCTCCAAGCCCAGCACATCTTGGTGGCTGCACCAGCCCTCACCTTTCTTCCAAAGGAAAAGGCTCTTCCAGCTTCAGTCTATCACTAACAAATAGCCTGGCCTTGCTTTGGTCCGTCTCAATGCTGTGAACAAGGATTTATCAGTGGAGTTGGGACAATTCAATTTGCTTTAGTGAAAGAAAATACAGGCTCAATTGCCCCTGGTGATGTGGCACAACCGAACTGCAACCTGCTGAAGAGCTTCAGCAGCACTTAGGGATAAACTGGCTTTCAAAAGCACTTGTTTTGAAGGCAAACAAGCAACCAAAACAGACTCTTTTTGTTGGGAATGGTGGGAGGAAGGTAAAAAATAACAGTGGTGGAAAACTTCACCAGCTCTTTTCTACGCCTCATCTGCTGCTTTATTAGTACTCCTAAATCTGTTTTGCTAAATATAAGCATCACCAAATTTACATAAACTTCATTAAAAGCTTATATCTCAACTCTGCTGCTCCTGCAACACACCCAGGAAATGGGGAACTGGAGAACTTCAAACTCCTTTGCAGTAAAATAAGCAACAGCAAGAGAAACAAACCAACATTTTAAGGGCATTTTTGTCTTTTTCCCGTTTTGTTGCTGTATGTGTCTGTCTGGGTCTTCAAGGATTGTGGGAGACTTTTCTTTCCCTTTGGGGTCCTTTCTGCCCCAATCTGGAGCAATGCTTCCCATCTCTTTGTATTACATCAAAAAAGAGAAGTGGAAGCCAAAGAAAAGCCAAATTGCTCTTCTAAGTGCTTTTATTTCCCTGCTGGTCCTGCTACTCATGGCCCCAGTGTAACTGACCAGAGACATTCAGAAGCAGTGCTGATATAAGATGTCTCCTCTGAGAGATGCTCTGGGACTCAGGCATGTGGCAGTGAGGAAGAAGAGGACCATAGTTCTGGTTGTTTAGCACTTAACCCAGAGGAAGGTGTCTGGCTGGAAGTGCTTGGTAGGACCAGAGATGCTGGATTCCCTTTGGGATCTCTTAAAGGTTCCCTGGGATTTGTGGTCACATCCCTAGTGCACCCAGTGCTCCAGTTTCCCCATGGAGTCTCGGTCTTGACAGATGTCAGATTTGGGCAGCTCTATTACACACCCTGTGATAGTGTACTCACTGAGTATTTCCTTTCCATATCATTAATAACCTGATCATGAGGAGGGGAAGATGGGATCCGGAGGCATGAGCAAGGCATGCACATCTGTATCAGGACATCATAGACTCCCCTTTGGTTCTGGCCAGGATGTGTCACCTCCATTCTTCAGGACACAGTGCATTGAAGGGAGGCAACTGAAAGGCTGGGAGTTCAGACCAGCCTTTCATTTCCACCCTGTATTCATCTATCAGATAGGAGAGCTGCTTTCCCTCTCCTTGTCCCTGCATCAGTGCTGGAGCAGAACCACGGAGGGAACCCAGGGAAATGTTTAGATAGGACCAAGTTCACCATCACAGTGTCAAGGAGAGCATCTGGCCTGACAAATGAAGACATATCCTCCCCTCACTTCCCTCCCCACTGCTCTGGGTGTGTTACAGTGGGAAGAAACCTAAAAGCACTTAAATTCTGTGCCAGATCTGCTCAACACCAGGTGGCTTTGTCATTCAATAGTGATGAGCAAGGAAAGAAGTGAGGGCAGGGGATTTGCTTATGTGCTTTTCTATCAGGAAAGCATTTCCACCTTGTTCTTGCCCTTCCCAGATGTCTCAAACACTGCTCAGAACAAAGTTGTCCCCCTTTCTAAGGTTAGCCCTACCAGTGCTCATCAGCAATAGCCATTCCCTAGATACTACGTCTTATGCCTGCTCTTTTCCCACCAGTTTTAAACATGACAGCTCGAAGAAGAAGGTGGGTTGGTGCTGCTCCAGCCCCACCATATGTCCCCAGCCATGTTTCTTCACCAGCTTCTTCTGTGTTTTTAGGCTCTCATCCAAGGCACCCTCTTGGTAAGAAAACGCTGAGCCATGCAACCCTGAACCTCTTGTGTTAACCCCAGACATGGTTTCTATCCAGAAATCCTCTCTTGGACAATGGGACACAGACTCACACACACGCAAAGGCTCCCAGAATAACTGAGCTCTGTACTTGGGATGTGCTCAAGAGCTACATCTTTAGTAAGGAAGGTCCCGGTCTCCCCTTGTCTCTACCTTCACCCGTTGGACCATCAGGTGTTCGAATGAGATGGATTTATGTGATGAGGTGGGTTTAGCAGGAGATGGATTTAGCAGATGGGTTTAAAGGCAACCCAATCCCTACAATGGAGATAATTTTCCCTGTGACACCGAGGAAGAGACAGTGGCCAGGATGCAGCTCCTTGCACTGTGAGTGGTTTGAGAAGGCGGCACACTGCAGGTATTTGGTCTTTGGGAACACAAAGCTGTGCTTAGGGCATTGACCTGGAGAGCTGAAATGGGAGTAAACACTAACCCAGCCAATGGGGACCAAGCCAAACCCCACTGAAGGGAGAATGGATACCAAAGAAATCCCAAGCAAGAGACAGACTGTTATTTACTAAAGGCGCAGTTTCTTTCCTTCTTTTCTGAGGGCTCTATTAATGCTGTTTGGAAAGAATTGTCTGCAAAACATCCTCACTGTGGCTGCCCATCATGCACTGGGGTTAGCGTGAACACGGTCGTCAGTGATTTGCAATCCCACAGTCAGAAAGCTCACTCTTTAGCATCCTGCCCTATGTGATAACAGGGGAAAACAAAACCCTTCTCAGGAACTGGCGTCTGCAGCAAAGAGCCCTCTGGATTCCAAGTATTTCCTTTCACTGGAGTAAATTATGTTTTATGCCTATAATTAACTGGGAGCCAGTACACACTGCGCTGGTTTTAAGCTGACTCAATGCTGTCTGCGTAGCACAGTGTGATAAAACAATATTCAAATCAGCTTCTTAACTAAGCTGGCAAGTGGCACAATCTGGAGATGGATGCCAAAAGTAAGTGGAGGTTTGCAAAGCCCTGGGCGTGGGGAGGGATTTCAAGGAGTATTTCCCTTAAAGAGCTGGTTTCCAATTCACAGCCTGTGGATGGGTTTTGAAACAGGGGATGGGCCCCACAATGAGTTCCCAAAGCCTCACTGGTGTGTTGATGCACCCAAAAGCATTGGAGACACCTGAGGCTGGAAGCCACAAGTGTTGAAGAAGGAGGTTTGATGAAGGCAGATGAAATAATGAGCAGTTGTGGCTAAAAGGATCAAGTCTTCCTGTTCACTGCTTGCTCTATGTGGGAATGTTTCATGTACCAAGAGAGACTCACACACGGAAGTTACATACATGGGGTTTGGCTTTGTGTGACTTTGTTCCACAGGGTTTTGGCATGGTGCAAATCAAAGCTGTGGACTCAACCACCTCATCCTCCTGCAGCAAAGGCAAGTGCTAATTCCCCTCTATTTGGTCTAAGCTTTATTATTGCTGTGCCTCCAAGCTGGAGAAAAGCATTTCTTTCTTTATTCTATTTTGATTTACAGAGAAGTTTGGCAATTTTTAGGCTGCCAGCTCCACTTCTGCATGTTTTGCCCAGTTCCCTAAACAAAAGCATCAGAAAATCTCAAGGCTCCAGGAATGCTCCCTCTTCCAAACCAGGGTATGGGTGAATGCTTACCTCAAGTTTTATCAGTGGTCTAAGCATGTGGGAAGTCAAGAAGAGGTATAAAAAGCCCTAATGTGTTCACTGACCTCAAAGAGCCGGTTTCAAAGAAATTAAAGCTTCACTTCATTAGGTGTTGTTTGATAAATAAGCAGTCCCTTTGGCTGTGCTCATAGTAGCTGTTAATCACCATTTTTTGGAAAGGAATGTGATTCTGAAGATGGTTGACCTGTATGGTGTCAACAGAGACGTTATAATGCTTATAAACTGTGCCTTTCCTTGAACAGGCTGTTTTCTTACTGCTGCATATTATTATGATAAATAGTAAATACTAAAAAGAACAAAATTGAAATGAAACCTTTGAGTTTTGAAGTTTGAAACACAAAGTTTGAGTTTCAAACTCCAATTTGAGTGGAGTAGAAGAATTTTTCATTGGACTGGTGGAAAACCTGTATTTTTACTCATGGATAAGCTTAGAAAGTTGATCCTATCTGGAATAAATCTCCTTGTAGAAATCACAGATTCAGACTCAACTGAAAGCAATAATTCCCTCTCCCCCCCTTAGTATTTGATGTGGTGAGGAGAGCTACCTCCATGCACAGCCAACTTTGTTGACTCTTCAGGAGAGGGGGGGTTTACTTCCTTTCCAGTAAATACTTTAGAATTAGTGAAAAATTCATGTTCTGCATCAATATAATGGTAAATACCATTTATGCCTATAGAAATTGCAGTTATATCTGGAGAGGTTCCAGCACAAGGAAAGGAGATTTCAGAGCTGCACTGAGGCAGGGCAGACAAAGTGAGAAGTTTCTATGCAAATGCATAGGCATATGACAGCGGATTGGCATGGAATTATGGAATCACAGAATGGTTTTGGGTTGGAAGGGACATTAAGGCTCATCCAGCTCCAACCCCTGCCATGGGCAGGGACCCCTTCCACTGGAGCAGCTTGCTCCAAGCCCCTGTGTCCAACCTGGCCTTGAACACTGCCAGGGATGGGGCAGCCACAGCTTCTCTGGGCACCCTGGGCCAGCGCCTCAGCACCCTCACAGGGAAGAGCTTCTGCCTAAGAGCTCATCTCAGTCTCCCCTCTGGCAGGTTAAAGCCATTCCCCTTGGCCTGGCCCTACAGGCCCTTGTCCCAAGCCCCTCTCCAGGTTTCCTGCAGCCCCTTTAGGCACTGGAGCTGCTCTAAGGTCTCCCCTTCAGGAGCCTTCTCTTGTCCAGGCTGCCCCAGCCCAGCTCTCTCAGCCTGGCTCCAGAGCAGAGCTGCTCCAGCCCTCGCAGCATCTCCATGGCCTCCTCTGGCCTCGCTCCAGCAGCTCCACGTCCCTCTTGTGCTGCTGGATCAGGGCTCAGGGGGGGTCTCCCCAGCGTGCAGCAGAAGGGGAGAATCCCCTCCCTTGACCTGCTACTCCCCAGTGCAGACAAACAACTCAAGCTCTCTTAGGATGTGCTCAGTCTCTTACTGGATGTCTGTGTTTTTATCTATGTTCCCGAGGGACGAAATCTCTTCCCCCTGCAGAATGGGGCTCAGCCTCCAGTCTCTTTGATCCTTGCCATCTGAGGAGGCTCTCTGGAGGCTCTGGGAACAGATATGGATGTCTTCAGCTCCGTTCTTAAGGAGCAGATCCTTAGGACCTGCACTGTGGTCCCCAGCAATCTCACACTTGCCATTCACTACATTAATGAAACTGGCCAGAAGAGAATAACGGCCTTACTGTGCTTGCCCCTCTGGATGGGAGAAGACACATTTCCAGGAGAGCACAGGGAACATTAGCCTGCCTCCTGCCCCATTGAGCACAGTTTGGTGTTGCAAAAGGAGCCTGAGCATAGCAGCTATTGATCCTAATCCCTTTTTCCCCTGCCATAGAGACTCTGAAGCTTCCACTGGCCCATTACTGTCCAGTGAGGGTTCTGCTTTGCCATAGTCCAGATGGGTGTTAGCAATAGCAGAAGCTGTCTGGATGAGAAGCAAAGAAGAGATGTAGCTGGAGGGCAGCTATTACATCCAAAAAGATGAAGAAGGGAAAAAATGAAGAAAAGACCTAATAAAGCACTAGCAAACTTCCTGGGGGAATGGAAAGAAGGGAAATAGACTTTCAAAGAGCAGATGTGACTTGCAAGGCAAGCACTTGCAAAGCTATGGTTCCATTTAGCAAGTAGTTGCAGCCATTTATGATATTCCTGTCCTCTGGCTGTTTGTAACTATTCTGTGGCTGAACAAGGGGACAGCAGGACGGAGCATGCTGGATATCCCATCATATCATAGCATTATAGAGTCGCAGACTGGTTTGGGTTGAAGGGAACTTAAAGGTCCTCCAGCTCCAACCCCTGCCACGGGCAGGGACCCCTTCCACTAGAGCAGGTTGCTCCAAGCCCCTGTGTCCAACCTGGCCTTGAACACTGCCAGGGATGGGGCAGCCACAGCTTCTCTGGGCACCCTGGGCCAGCGCCTCAGCATCCTCATCCTCTTCAGTATGAAGTCTCACTGCTCTGCTTAAACCACCTCCTGCAGCAACTCAAACCTATCCCCATGCTTTACCTTGAGGCATCTGAAAATGGTCATTTTGTTCCTCTGGTGCAGTCCTTGGAGCCACAGTGCCTCCCAGAAAGGCCCCAGTGAAGAGCTGGAAGGGGCCGGTCCTAACTTCTTCCTCAGCTTTCTGTGAGGGTGCTGAGGCACTGGCCCAGGGTGCCCAGAGAAGCTGTGGCTGCCCCATCCCTGGCAGTGTTCAAGGCCAGGTTTGACAGAGCTTTGGGTGCCATGGTTTAGTGTGGGGTGCCCCTGCCCATGGCAGGGGGTTGGAACTGGATGAACTTGAGGTCATTTCCAACCCAAACCATTCCATGATTCTATGACAGGCACCATGGGTCTGTAGCATCCTGGGCTCTGACCACAGGACTCTCTGCACTGCCTTTGCCTAAGCTTTGACATCACTGGTGATGTACCACATCCTCTGGGATACCACCAACCATTTCTTAACTTCCAGAGCTATCCAGATGGATAGAGATAATGTATGAGAAATAATGGATTGCTTTGTGTCGCCTATCAGTATTTATTTCCCTAAACTGTGAGCTCTTGGAAGCGTTGTCATGACTACTGAGGAGTGAACTTGACTCACTTCAGCAGCCTTTGTTCCCTCCCAGTGAGCTGATCTAAAATCTGTCAAAGCTCTCTTGTCACCGGCTGCAAAAATATTGTACCTATTCCTTGAGAGGAGCTTCTTTTGCAAGTCCCCCCTTGCTGTATGGAAAGGGCATAGAAACAGCCCAAGCCTGCCATAATGCAGTGATTTTAATGCCCCGCGGTGCTCTCAGCAAATAACTCTTGAATTGTTCCCTTGTTTCCAGCAATCTTTCTGCCACACATCCAAAGGTCACACTTCTATGAGGTCTTCCGTAATCCCTCTGCTGAAATGTGTTCCAATACATTCTGATCAATGGTTGCAATTGGCATCTTTTTATTTTAATGGAACCTCCACTGGAGAATAAATTCCAAAAGGGTTTTCGGGAGCACTGAGATATATATCGTGCTTTTGGCTCAAATTAATGCATGACATAATTCCACTAAAATCAATGAAATTGTACTCTGGGATGCTTCTCAACTGCTGATGTTGAAGCTGTACGGCTATAGTTTATTGCTACTTACTGCTTACCCTTGATCTGTCTTAATATGATCTAAATCTTAGGTCTATCGTGAGGAATTCCCAAGGGCTTCATGGAGGTCTGAGTATTGAAATCAATGGGCAGAAGTGAAGAGAGTTACCCCACACTTGGGTGAGTATTGAAGTTCCTGATCTCACTGTGATACCAGTACATGTGGGAAACAGGCAGATGCCCTCCTGAGGAGTGTGGAGATAAAAGAGATGATGCAGAGCTATGGCAGATATTGATTTCTGGATGTATCAATATTAACAACAATAATAAATTTTGCTACTAGGAAAGCTACTTAGACTACGTATTTCTCATGCTTCAATAGATAGTCCTTTCACAGCTCTTAAAATGATAGTTTACATTCAAATGTGCAGAAGGAAAAAGAGAGTAGATGTGCAAATACAGAACTGGGGAGGAACAAGGCGAGATAAGGGTCAGAGCAGCTGGCAAGACTGATTCACTCTGTCCCAGTGATGCTCAGATGCCCACTCCTATTGCAAAAAAGCTTTGGGAAATGTTATACCTGGAAATGGTAGTTGAGATCTCTGCAGAACAGATGAACCCCCCTGGGCAAATTCTTTAGAATTTAATGGGGATAATATAAGTTAAATCTCATCCTATAAAAAGATAAGTAGAAAGAAGAACAATATGTCTTTACTACTACATTTTCTTGTCGTGTTTTAGCTGCCTGGACATATATATCATAGTAACCTCCTTAAGTTTATTGTGCCCAAAGATTTGTTATCCTTTGGACTTCAGTGCTTTCAAATCTGTGTTAATATTAGTACCTCTCCTCCAGCTGTTGTCTTCAGCATATTTGCAGATGAAAAACTTTCTTCAAAGCTTACCTTCTGCTTATCGATTTTGTTGCTGTCACTGTTTTTCCTCACTAAATATCTTTTCACGGAAGGATTTCTGATTCTTCCCAAACTGGCCACACGTGGGCTCATAAAGTTGATGTATTAAAGGAGCACTCTGCCTCACTGAAGGTCTTGGGTCTTTTTACAGTGCATTAATCCTGTCAGGATCTGAGTTTCATGATATATATCAGAAAAGCAAGCATCACAAAGTATTAACTGCATGAGGATTGGAAATGGCAGTTTTGTAACGCTCTGAGTGGCCTTGGAGGCTGGTGTTGCATCACCTAATGTACAAGTGAGTACTTCACTTGGATGTCCAGTTGAAAGATAGTTCAGAAATACACCCCAGCACCAACCATTGCATCATGTACAGAGAGAAGTGGCAAACTCTTTTGGCTTCTCATTGACTCATCATCATCATCATCCATCCAAGCTCAGTATCACCCATGGCATCTGACTGACCTGTTCTTCAGTCTTGGGACAGGTCTTGAATTCAAGTAAGAAAATGCTTTCCCAACCCAGAAGCCATGGTTTACAAAATATTCTCCATCTTTTTAAAGGCCAAATGGTTTCTCTGATGTTTGATGCAAACTTGCATCTCACCCAGACAATGAATAAGATGGAGGAATAGGGGGGCATGGTGGTGGAAACTGAGAGCATAGTCATCACTCTGTTTGCATCCAAGCTTTGCTCTTCTTCCTTGCCTCAAGTCTGGAGGAATCCATAGACTGGGATCCCATTCCAAACCTGTCTCTTTTTTGGAGAGAGTACAACACTGTCCTACTCTGAAAAGCCAGCATTGATGACATTCCCTTTGCATTTGTACCCACCAGCAATTCCTTTGAGTCAAATAAAAGTGAAAACTACATATTGGAGGAGAAACATTTCCCACATCACGGATGTCAAGAAGTGGAACACGTTGCCTAGAGAACTTGTGCCATTTCCTACCTTGGATCTTTTCAAGGCCAGACTATATATACAGCCCCGAGAGACTTGGTCCAGCCACACAAGTTGAGCCTACTTTGAACAGGAGGTTGGACTGGAGACCTCCTGAAGTCCCTTCCAACCTGTGATCTGATGATCCTATGACCCTGTGGTCTTGTTAGGGAGAAGCCCAGTGGTCCCAGGAGCTTCCAATGTTGTAAAGAGGAATTCTCCTCTGAGAAAGTAGAAGGTACAGACGCGGGGCCTCTGTCCCCACAACAAAGAGTCATGGTTGTCTATCAAGATAACCTCTTTGCTTCTTCAAACCTTGCAGCCTGAATTGACTCCTTTGTCTTGAGGTCTCTGCCTTTTCTTCTAGGGTGCACTAAGGATGGGACCATTGAGGAGAGCAATGGCTGGGAAGAGGTTTCTATTCTCAGCACCGACCTTTTGCATAGAGCTGTGGAAAAGTGCTCCCACTTGCTTTCCTTTTCTGCTCTCCTCTTGTTAAAGTAGAGACAATCTCGAGTTGCAATATTTGTAAATGACTTAGCTCTGTGCTGTGCTGAGCCACTAAAATAATCATTGCTTCTCCCCCAGATTAGGACTCCATGCCAATGGGGATTTGGAGATGGGGTAGGCTGGTGTTTTGATCTCCCTGTTGAAGGTTTTATCCTCCCTCCTTTCTTCCCTCTGCGGGGAGATGCAATAATTCATCTGCCCCCATTGCTAGATATATTCTCAGGCACTGAAGAGTTTGACCACTCACTGTTAATCAATAGAGTTGGAATGTAGCCATCAACCTATTACTGTTTCAAACTTCTTCAAAGCAGAAAATGTCTGGGGAAAAAAATGAAAGGCAGAGATGAAATACACACATTTCTCTGGTAATATTTCAGAGGCAAGGGCACAGCTTTTTTTAAGCCTGTGCCCTATATATAAAATGTATTTGAGGGATTGGAGAACGAAGGAAAATTAAAATAATTAAGGAGCTGACAGAATTGATTTAGAGTCTGAGGAAAGAGGCAAAGAATCCAACATGTTCACTGAGGTGTAGCTCATCTGGCAGGGATTCGAGCGGTCTGGAAATGACTTGAATGTGGCAACGTGAGTCCCCATCTAACCAACCCCTGGGTCTGCTCCAGGCACACAACATGCTTGCACCTACTTCTCTGAGCTGGTGGGAAAGCAGGGTTAGCTTCAGTGGTCTCCTGAGGGTGCCAAGACCCAACATAAGCAGTGCTGTGGTCCAGGGTTAGAGCTTTCCAGCATTAAAGTCGATCCAGAGCTCAACTTTAGGTCCCTGGGGGAGGTTTTCAGGTGTTGCGTGTAGACACTCACCATGGAGGCAAGGTGTCCTGGTTTTGGATGGGATAGGGTAATTTTCTTCTTTGTAGCTGGTACAGGGCTGTGATTGGTTTTAGTCTGAGGACAATGCTGATGACAATGATGGTTTAGTTGTTGCTCAGTAGCACTTAACCCTGATCAAGGACTTTTCAGTCTCTCATGCTGTGCCTGTGAAGAGGGGCACAAGAAGCCAGAAGGGAGCACAGCCAGGACACCTGACCCAATCGAGCCAAAAGGATGTTCCATATTCCGTATTCCATATTCCATATTGCATATTCTATACTCCGTATTCCATATTGCATATTCTATATTGCATATTCTATATTCCATATTCCATACCATAGCAAGTCATGCTTAGCACATAAACTGAGGGAAATTGGCCTGGGGAGCCTGATCAGTGCTTAGGAATGTGCTGGGCATTGATCAGTGGGTGGTGAGCAATTGTATTGTGCATCACTTGGGGGGGGTTTAAGTGGTGGTGGTATTCCTTTCTCTCTCTTTATTTCCTGTTATTATTATTATCATCATCACCACCATAATCATCATTATCATTATCATCATCATCGTTATCATTAGTATTAGTATTATTAGTAGTATTAGTGTTTTATTTTACTTTATTTCAGTTATTACACTGTTCTCATCTCAACCCACAAGTTTTTACTGTTTTTCCAGTTCTCCTCCCCATCCTACTGGGGTGAAGGGAGGGAGGGAGCAGCTGCCTGCTACTTAGGTGCTGGCTGGGCTTAAATCAAGACACAGGGTCTCTTTGGGCAGTCAAAGTAAAGGACGGAAAATTACTGACAACAGGTTGGAAGAAGGAGCACTATCACTGGCATGATGGCATCTTGGCCTGTGGATGGAGCTGGCCAAATCTGTACCACTCATTGCCCTCAGGGTGACAGCAAACCTTCACCTGCAGGGACATCAGCAAGAGACAGAAGCTGAGAAAGCATGGAGTAGGCAAGTCAGGGACGCATAAAACCTCTCCTCAAGCAGCCAGTGCAGCAGGACAGTTATTTTAAGAAGCGTGGCAGTTTGTGTGAGCATGCCTGTGCTCGAGTCAGCAGATGGAGGATGCATAATTTAAAGCAGGAGTGACCAGACTAAGGTTTTTCCATCTGCCTTTCAAGTGCAGCAGTAGGATGAATCTGCTCACATCACAAAACACTCATCCGGAAGCTTTGCTTCCAACGGGCAAACTGTGCAAACCCAAACCTTCAGAGGTTCTTCCCACCTCTCTGTGAAAGGATAATCCTCTCTTCTCCATGTCATGTACCTCTTCATTCATTTCAGTTGTAAGAATCCTAACTCACCATCAGGAGCCTTGTTCATCTTTGGATTACATCATTTGATGCTTCCCAGGGAGCAACTTTACTCTGCACATCCACTCTGATAGTCAGGAGCCCTTCATAAAATCATAGTATCATAGAATAGTTTGGGTTGGAAAGGACCTTAAGACCATCTAGTTCCAACCTCCCTGCCATGGGCGGTGGAGTTAACCAGTTCACATTCAGTTACATGCATTTCACTGCAGGTGAGCATGCACTTTATTGCACACGGACCATTCAGATGAGATTTGACACAGGAGATGGCTGGACATCTTCCACTGAAATAATTGGATATTTCCCATGGAAAATGCTGGCTTACATCAAAGAAAGCTTATATTCACAAGCTTCCAGAGAAAGCACCTTGAAATTGCTTTTTAATGAGAATTATTTTATATGGAAGATACTTAAACACACAACTTAGGCTACCCCAAAGCTCTGTTTATGTGTATTTTTAAATGCCTTTGGGGTTATTTCATGACACAACATGCCACTGAATCAAAACCTCCAAAAGCACTGATAACATCCACACTGTGTTAGTACTGGAACCTGAACAAGGCAGCTAAGACCAGAGCCCCTCTGTAAAGACAGGAAAGCTCCAGGCTCCAAGGACTTCTCATCTAATAGGAGAAACAGTGATTCAGAGCTACGGATGTGGAGAGGACTTGGAAAAGAAAGCTGGTGAGATCTCCATCCTTGGAGGTTTTAAGACAAAGCCCTTATCAACATGATCCAGCATTTGGGATAATCCTGCTCTGAGCAGGAGGTTAGATTCAAGCCTTCCAGAGGTCTCATTCATCCATCTTCTCTTTGAACGTTTCCAGACCCTCTTTTTACTCAGTCTCATTACCATTAGGACACCAAAGATGCCATTTTTTGCAGTGCTGAGTTTCACACCTCTAACTTGGGGTGGGATATTTCTTTTTCAGCCCACATTCTCCTTTATTTGCAATGTCTGTCTCCATCCCAAGGAAGTGTTTTTCCTCTAATGTGATTAGGAGCAGCATCCCGCAAGCTGGCTGCCAGGTACCCATTGGCAAGCTGCCTAGGAAGCAAAAAGAATGGGGTGGAAAAGTGGATTTTTCAGCAGTGAGAGCTAACTGCACACTGCTGTCACTTCAAAATGCTTCCATGGCTGAAGTGTCTGTGGCAGAAGAGGTGCAGAAAGAGATTCCTCCTGCTGCAAGGAGGCACTTTTCATTAAGCAGGTTTATGAAGGTCATTGCTCACCCCAGATCAATTTGGCCCCTTAAAAGCTGCCATAGGCTATGATCTTTCTTATGCCTTCTGCAGCTACTCAGCCATCTGGACAGCCCAAAAGGAGGCATCTGTTCACTCTGGTTTCTTGCTGGGATGGAGATGCTCCTTTGCAAGCTGAGAGCCGGCGGAGTTTGTCCTGTAATTTTGACTCCACAGCATGATCACTCCAAACTAGCATCATGTGAAAGGTTTGGTCACTAACAAGAAAATGCCCTGGAAAAGTTGGAATTCTCCTCCCAGAGTCGATAGGTAGGGGCAGAGATATCAGTGAATGCTTGGCCAGCAAGTGGGGAAGGACTGGGGAGAACACCACCATCCTGAGAGCAGAACTGCTGTCACAGGTCTAAAGGACATCCTAACAAGATGATCCCATGGGCTTATATGAATATGAATTCATGTATATATATGCATATGGCTGGAACTGAAATGGGGCAGAAGGAGAAAAGGCACCTACTTTTTGGTGAAGGCAGGTGACCGTATGAGGAGCTTGTAAGACAGTGTTCACCACAAGAGATATGCAAAGCTGCAGGAGAGGTCTATGGCATCTGCTCAGAAGCAGAACATATTCTTAGGCCCTCCTTCTTAGCTTTTTTCCAAACCTATTTTTGATCCCTGCTCCCAGAGAGGGTCTTACATATTCACAGCAAGTTCCAAACATTTCCCAGCCTTCAGTGCTTCCTAACTACCAGACTAAATCCTTTTTCTTTTCCTTTCCCCCTCCTCTTTTCCATTCTGTCTTGCCTTTCCTTCGTGTATGTCAAGAACATTCAGTCCTACATGTCACAATGCTTCAGCTACTGGGAAGCTGTTCGTTTCCTTACCTCCTAGTCCTGCCCCTTCTAAAATAAGTTAGCCCAGTTCATTTTGCCATTCCTCATGCTTTGTGATGTCCAGATGCATTAGTCTTCTTCCCCCTTGGATACGCTGTCCAGCTTCTCAAGGTCCCTTTTGATGGAAGGGACCCAAGTGTGGACACTAAACTGCATCCGAGACTGGTCCAGTGTGAAGCCAATGGAATTCCTCCATGCCTCATAGCAGCAACTGAACCCCTCACCTCCACCCTGCAGAAGAAGCCAACAGACACCATCTGAATGTCTTCACCATTTGGCCTGGTGATTGGGAATGAGGATTTTGCCATAATCTTCCTGGATTGTTTTGCCAGCAGATGTCCAGGTACTTTAAAGTGTGCATCAGCACTGCTAGTAACTTATGAAAGGACTGGTGGATCAGAAGACCACCCCCCAGAATGACTGGTCCAACCATCTACCTGATATAGAGGTCCAGGAACTGCTGAAAAGCAAGGTCTTGCCTTTGGATGCTTTTGTTAAATGCTTGAGACAAGCTTCTCCTGTCACGGTGGCTGAGTTGCTGGCAGGGTTTATTTCCACTTTTATCTCCATCCACCTCTCTTCTTCCTCTGGACCACAGAGCAATATGTGTGCCTTCATGCATAAAATAACACCTTATCTTCTTTCAACTAGCTGTAGAAACTACAACTACCTCAGCAACCCCTTCCTGCCTCCAGGATGCTGATGAGTAGAAATATGGAATAAAGGACCATAAGACAGGAAAAATGGAGTTTTACTAGAATAGATGTCAATACACATAAGGAGTGCATGTTTGCTTTCACTGGGCTTGATTCCAAAGTATGTTCTTCTAATTACACAGTGCTGGAACCTTGTGGTGTGTTTGAGTGCGGCGGGCTGCGTGTGATGGAGCTGAGTCGGCTCATTGAGCATCCTAGCTAAAGCTGCTTCAAGATGTATTTCCTGAAGTGGTTTCCCTTTGGGAATGGCTTGGGTTTGACACTGTTTCAGAGGAAGTGTTGCAGATCTTTGTTGTGGGGACGGAAATCAAAAGGGATGGTTTTCCCCTGGGAATATCTGACCCTATAGATGAAATGAAGGACAGCCGCTCCTTGGAAGTTACTTGCTTCTGGGTTTTATAGAATCATAGAATAGATACAGAATCATACTCATTTGATGCCAAATTGATATATATGGGTATATCTGCTATTGGTAGCTAGACATTATCAGAATAAAGTAGCTTAAAGGCATTTCAAAGCTGGGATGTTCATTCCACAAGGAAATCTTGACTTTTCATCCTTCCACAGCAAAACCTTCCTCCCAACTTCCATTGAAAAACTGCAATTTCCACCCTGTGCTGCTGCCAGCCCTCAGACGAGGATGAAGGAGGAGGGATGCTAAGCAGCTCCTGAAAGAGATGCATAGCAGTCATCTCTCCTTTGTATGCCCAAGGCACTGCAAGCTCTCTGCAGGCACAACAGCACCTGGCTCCAACAGATTCCCTTCCCTGCAGTGCTTTGCTGTCTTGCAAGGGGAGAGTTTGTCCTGAAGAAGGACATTTTCCCTTTCCCTGGGAATATTTACAGCAGAGAGAAAAAGCCAAATGCAGGAGATGCCTGAGGAGAATTGCATAATGATGGTGAGACTTCTGCTGTCCTTCCTTCATGGGCATCTTGTGCCCTGGGGATGCCCACATTGCTGGGAGACTGGGACCACAGTGGCAAAGCAAGCCAGAGCTTGCTGAACTCATCAAAGAAACTGAATATCTCCCCTTTTCTCAGTAGTGTTGATTCCTCTGGCAACCTTACACAGGATCTGAACTGTCCTAATCCATACCTTTATCATCCTTACACTGGACCCGAACCTCTTCCAAGGCTGCATCCCAGCTCATCCTTGGCCCAAGGCAGGTAATCAGCTCAGCATCAAATCGTCATGTCCCATCTCCTCTTCTCACCAGCCTGAGTCCATGCAGTTCTCACAGAGGCTTCACAGCCTTCTTCCCTCCCACATGTCCATGCTGCATTCATGTCCTGAAGTTTCTCACGCACACATACATGCACCTTGTTCATGTCCTGAAGCTTCTCACGCACACATACGTGCACCTTGTTCACCTCTTAAATTCTTCACACCTTTCCCTTGCATCTAAAACCCCGTAAAGAAATCCTTCTTTCTCCTCAATCTCCTTTGCACCCTATAGTAAACTAAAACAGCTGTGAAAAATACATTCCTAGTGCTGAAATGACTGCAGATACTCGAGTTTCGGGGGCTTTAGTGGGGCTATTTGATTGTAGCATCTGCCTTTCATAGCCCACTGAATACACAGGAGTCCTGGGAATGAATCGTGTGCCCAGTATGATGCTGAATGGGGCACGAATTACCAAGCAGCACATTATAGGCACAGGCACTGATGGATTTGAAGAGAGAAGCTGCTTTAGCTCACCATTGAGTCTGAGGTTGTAGGTGGGTTTCCATCTGTCCTCCCATGCAACATGTGGGTACGTTGTTATAGCCCCCTGAGAAGCATCATCTGTTGGGATGTGGTGGATATGAGGATGTGGGGGGACAGTGGGATGGGGGTTCAAAGGGCTGGAGGCCCTGTTCAGCTCATACATGAGCAGGCAGAAAAGCCTTTCATTGCACAGCAGTGTCCCAAACACTTGGGTACAGGGTAACTCATCCTGACTTCATCTGAAACAGCCACAAACCCTTAACTCTGGGGGAGGTTTAGCCTAGGGAGGCTTTCTCAGGCCTTTTTTCCCCTCTTTTGGTATGCTGAGGTCAAGTGAGTCATTATCCTAGAAAAGCACCTTAAAATAGCAAAATCCTTCTCGTTTCCTTTCTGGATTTCTCTGCCTCCGTAGAAAAGGCTTCTTTGTGACTTATGGTCAATGTAAACAGTTGACTTCCCCATTACCTACTGTTCTGCCATAGAAACTCTTTTGAGCTCCTTGCTCTATCCAGATCTCCCCATGGGTTATGTTCCCCACTTCTTTGATTCAAGCCTCTCCATATTTGCTTTGCACATGTAAAATGCTGGACTGAAAGACACCTTGAATAGGACTATCGTACTCATCAGGTTTCACTCAAAACATGCAATTCTGAAGGCCGGCATGAACTCAAAATGTGGTATATAGCATCAAATCATGGTTGAACTCTTGCTGAGAAAGGTCTTCTCCAAGCCAAAGCTATTTATTGTGGAATAATGAACCTATAGCAAAGCAAACCATGGACTTGTAGGCATATATATAGATACACTTGTGAGTATAAGCAATACTCCAGATGTGTGCTCTCAGACCAGCTCAAACTTAAGCAAATATTGACCATTTTCTGTTTCCTCTAAAAAGAAATGAAGACATGAAGTTTGGGTGAAATCTCTGCCCATTTGTCTGTTCTGGAACTTTTGAACCTGATGGACCACCAAGTTTAATTGGAACTGGATGATCTTTAAGGTCCTTTCCAACCCAAACCATTCTGTGATTCTATGATGCTATGACAAGGAAAAGGGTCTTAGAGATGACAGTGTCCTGGGACTTGGCAAGCACTCCAGTGGCTGGTGGAGGAGAGAAACCCACTTTACCCCTCAGCTTGTATCCGCTCTAACAGGAATAACCACTGATAGCATTTGGTTCTTGCTGGTTTGATGTCGTTATCAGCAGCCGTTGCTGCAGGGAGGGAGGTAACACAGGAGAAGTGACATCTTGTGCAACGTGCAGAGATTTCAAATTCCTCATCCAAGTGGCAAAGGATGAATTGATTTGTGTTTGTGTGATTTTGCTTCACCTTTAAAGGGGAAAGGGCCCATAGCTCTCCCTTAGCAGCAGGGGCCTGGGGGGGAGGTTCAAAGCCCTGAGCTCAGGTTCAAATCCCGGAGCAGAATTTAACTTCTTCAGCAAAAAGGTATCCCAGATTTTGCCTGGATCCAGGCAGGACTGAGGGAGATAACTCAGACCACTACGGATTCTCCTCAGAAGCCCTTTCTACAAAGCCACTTTCATTTCCAAGCTACTTTGGAGATAGAAAGGTACCAGGAGGGTGTTTTCAGCCTAACATGAAAGCACCAATTCTTTCAAGAGAAGAATTACTTGATTGGGATTTCTTTTTGTTTCCCCAGGAACGTGCCGTCATTCCATCCCCATGCCAAACCTTCCTTATTTACATGTACTCCCTGGAGGGCATTGACTAAGCTTTCCATTACTCAACAGCACCTTGGCACCTGAACGAAACCACTACAAGGCTGGGAGGACTAAAATATATATAAGGTTATCCTGAAGGAGGGCAGGGAAGTTGCTGTCGACTGAAGGTGACTCTGTTTTCCACCCTAATCTTGCTAAATAAATTAATGAATATTAATTGCGCTATTTTAAGTAGATCCCAGGAAGGATTCTCTCTAGAATCTGGAAAGTTATGATCTGCAATGCTGCAAATAAATGACCTATGCTTCAAAATGCATTGGGTTTTGTCACTTGAGCCTTTTTTCTTCCTGGAAAGCATCCCACCAGATCCTGGATTCTGCTGCCTCCTGAAAGACTCCAACATGAGTTTTAATGAACACAATTCTTTTTGGCTTTATTGTATTTCTGAGAGAGCCACAAACACCATAAACTTAGGTATAAAACCCCAGGATATCTGAGACAGACAAAATAGGAAAGCACTGCATGTGACAAATACAGTCTGACAGCAGCAAAACAAGTAATTCCTGGCTATCAAGGAATCGGAGCAGAA
This sequence comes from Psittacula echo, assembly GCF_963264785.1. Classification (NCBI taxonomy): domain Eukaryota; kingdom Metazoa; phylum Chordata; class Aves; order Psittaciformes; family Psittacidae; genus Psittacula; species Psittacula echo. Next base: position 2,870,607 of record NC_137735.1, read on the forward strand.
ATCAAGCTATTGCCATAATCTCTGGCTTGTAAAGAAAAGGGCTTAAGAAGCTCGGGAAGGGAGTTTATCACCACGTTGCACATGTTCCATCTTTGCTGTCAGCTGAATGACTGTTCGCAACCATCCACGTTCCCAGGGTGTCCTGGGTTGAGATAACTTATATGCAATTTCCCTGCCGTGGCATTAACAGCAGTTCTGCATCTCCTCTGCTTAATCTGGTTGACACAAGGAGAGACCGAGTGCCTTTAATTAACAAGGAAGGGGATATGATGAATTAAACCTTAAGCTCTGAGTCATTAACAATTGAAAGCATTTAGACAAGTCTTTTTTCTCTGCAGCGTGGTGTTATTATTAATTATAATGATCAAGCAGGCAGATATTCCTCAGGATCTATAGCAAGGTATTAAATATTGCAGGGGAATAAGTGTGCATTTGCAATCCACAGGAAAAGCTTAAAATGGTCCCTTTAGGTCCTGGCCCAAAGCATCGATGTGCACAGTCCCAACCTTTGCCAATCCCTGTGGATGTTGGGGAGGAGAAGTCCTGTTCCCACTGATGCCATAAGCAGCAAAATGCGCTGATATGATGTGCTCCATGATTCATCAGCATGCAAGGATGGGAAATGCCTTCCTTCGGAGATCTGCTTAGCTTTATAGCTGGATGGCAAGGGGTGGTGTCAAAGGGATGGGTTGGGGGAGTAAGGGATCGTGCTTTGCTCATACTCCCAGGGCTCTGGGAAGCTCCTGTCTCAGCACTTCTTAATCACCTTTGTTCCAGAATCTGATGCTGATGGAGCCAGGAGCTAAAATCTGTGCAGCTCTGAGGGCAGAGACTGGATGGAGCAGCCCTGAAGAAAAGGACTTGGGGGTGCTGGGTGAGGAGAAGCTCCCCATGACCCAGCTTCAGTGAGCGCTTGAGCCCAGAACCCCCCCGTGTGCTGGGTGCACCCCCAGAGCGTGAGCAGCAGCTCAGGGAGGGGATCCTGCCCCTCTGCTGTGCTCTGGGGAGACCCCCCCTGCAGCCCTGATCCAGCTCTGGGGCAGCAGCACAAGAGGGACGTGGAGCTGCTGGAGCGAGGCCAGAGGAGGCCATGGAGATGCTGCGAGGGCTGGAGCAGCTCTGCTCTGGAGCCAGGCTGAGAGAGCTGGGCTGGGGCAGCCTGGACAAGAGAAGGCTGGTGGGCTCTACCACTTACTTTCCTTAGACCCATATTCCTTATATCCCCAATTACCTTTCCAAAGCTCTGCTTTGTCCAGTGAATTCTGGACCCAGGTACCCATTTTTAGAGCTTTTCCAACATGCAATAAAGCATTTTGAAAACCTGTTTATGGTTTCATTGACTTGAATTTCTCAGCGCTGCCTCTTAAGAAACATCAGTTTGAGGTCCTGCTTTGCCTCCCTCACCCAGCTTCATCCGATCTGACTCAAGCACTTTGATGCCAAGCTCCTTTTTTATGACCTCTAAAACCTCTTCAAAATCAAGTCTGAAATACCTTCACCTCTGTGACTCACTGCGATATTACGTGCCCTGCCTCATTCCACACAGATCTCTTTCTCAGCTGAAAATACCACTGTCAATGCTTTCGTATCATTGGCTGGGCTATTGGCAAAAATGTCATGGCCAGAAAGAGCCCTTTAGGAGGACCCATGATGTCTGTGTATTCATTCAGCTTCAACTCTGCACTGAATCATGGGCACAGGTCATGGAGCAAAACCATGACCCGTCCCTTCCCTTTTAGTGATGGGGTTGGAGAATGACCCATGAGTGTTGGACAGGCAGCACCACGCATCGTTCCTGCACCAAGTGCCGTGCTCAGCTTGGTTTCCCAACAGTGCCTCCTCCTCTCACCCAGCCACCCACTTGCATTCTATTTATTTAAGCCCCCAGAGAACAAACCAGGAGAGAAGAAAAATATCTCTGAGGCAGCATAGGAAAAGCAAGAAGTGCTTGTGGCCAGAATGCTTCCAGAGCCTGGAAAGGGCTGTAGTTGGGAGCTCATCGGAGGATGCTCGCTGCCTCTCCACCACTTATCTCATCAAGGCAGAGCTATCATGCCTGTCCCACACACCAGCCCTCCTCCAGCCCAGCAGGGTCTGAAGCGCCAAACGGGCCCAAACTTACAAGGGAATTATTTATTTACCCTGCTGTGAGATGCTTTTAATGACGTTTGCAGCCAGGACTCAGCCGGGTGTTCGTAACCGGCATTAAGATTCCTGATTATTCCATTCCAAAGCCTATGGAATGTGGATGGGCTGTTCTGCAAAGTGCTGCTGTTATTGTAAGTAAATTGGGGAGGATAAAGTCTCTGGAGTGATGTCCTCACTCAAAAGGACTCATTGACTCTCCTGTTGCCCCTTGTATTGCTTACAGAGACCAGGGAGGTCTTGAAAGTCTTAAGCCTCTGGCTCCTGGAGTAGGGGAACCTTCGCTACCATGAAAGCAACAACATCAGAGTGTTCTGGATTACATGGAAGGTGCAATACCATCTCCAGGTCCAATGTGCACAAAACAAAGTAAAAAAGCCAAAAGATTCCCATGTTTAGGAGCGGTTGCCCATGTTTGGATCCAGCTGGTTGGCATATTTGACTCAAGGCTTGAATCTCCAGATTGGTGCTATCAAACATGTTAAAAGGAGCATGCAGTAATATACTCAGTCCATAAATGTAACGAGACCTATTCCTGGCTTGAATATGGAGGGAGGGATATAATCCCAGCCCACTGGGAAGCACTTTTCGTCAGGGAGGTTTTCATTCTCTTGCAAGCCCCTTTATCCACTTTGATGTGGTTTTTAGAATACACATAACCTAAACTGTTACAGAAATTTATCATCTGTTTGAAAACCACAATGAGCAAATATTTTAGAAACAGTTGCTGTAAGGAAAATAAAAAAGCTGTGAAAAAAAAAAAAGAAAAAGGAAGAAAAAAGAAAGGATTTTCTTTAGGGGGAGGAAAAACGCCTCTTAACCCACAGCTTCTGGCCTTTTTCTCAAGGAAGGGAAAAAAGACACGGTTCAGGAAAAGCTGAGCATTCAAAAGGGTGTGAAATGAGGTAATGTGAGCATTAGCCTTGTGCTGACTCTTTTAAAAGCTCAACTTACCTAATAGCTCTGTTTCTTTTCAGCTAGGAGACAGAGGAAACCATTTGTACAACTGATTGCTTGGAGAAAGGCCACAGCAATTTGTATATGCTAATCAGGCTGTACCTGCCAATCATATCTTATTTTCAGTAGTATCTGTGGTTTGCAAATGCAGAGAGTCAGAGCAGGGTACCTATTCATAGACACAAGCAAAAATAGATGTATTTTCTCTGGTCAGAGGCATCACAAAGGCATCTTCCTTACAATGATGAAATCCTTTGCTATTTGCAGTGATTCAGGGATGCCAGCCAGAATAAATATATAAATAGATAAAGCTGATCTCTAGGACATTCCTGAGTCACTTGGAAGCCAACCTTATCTTTTGGGGGACAGAATGACCCAGCTTTTTCCTTTGCCTGCTGTCCTATTGTGAAAATAGGATGCGTATGTGTCTCTGCCTGCCGCAATCTGTAAAATAGCATTTGTATCATTGCAAGCATATGCATGGTGTCGTGGTTTAAGCCCAGGCCGTAAATCAGAACCATGCAGTCCACTACCCCCCCCCCCCACCTTTCTTCCCTCCGCTTCTGCAGGGACGGGGAGGAGAATCAGAAGAATGCAACTCCCATGGGTTGAGATAAGAACAGTTTAATAACTAAGGTATAACACAAATCACTACTGCTACCACTTATAGTAATAATGATAAAGGAAATAACAAGGAAGAGAATACAACCGCTCACCAACCGGTACCTTGCCCCCACCCCACAGCGATCCAGCCCTTCCGGGCCCTCTCCATTCTACCTCCTGGCCATGACGTGCTATGGTATGGAATACCTCTTTGGCTAGCCTGGGTCAGGTGTCCTGTCCCCGCTTCCTCCCGGCTTCTCCTCCTCCCTGGCAGAGCATGAGACTCACAAAGTCCTTGGTCAGTCTAAACATTCTGACCCACAACTGAAAACATCGGCTTTATCAGTATTATTCCCAGGCCAAAAGTCAAAACACAGTGCTGCACCAGTAGAAAAAATGACTGCTACTGCTAAACCAGGACACATGGTCAGAATTAATATCAAGGCAGAACAGCTCCAGTCTTCCAACTCAGCCCTACCTTTCTGGCCAATGTTGTATTTCAGCTGAGTCATGACAAATGGCCCAAATTTTCAATGAGACTAAGTGCCAGCAGCTCCCACTGACACTGATAGGCTCAGCAGATGCTCATTGCTTTGGAAACCTGGACCCCAAGGTATGATACTGGGCAGAAAGGGAAAATCATTGCATCCTTCTGAGCTGTTGGTGGCAATGGAGCAGACACTGCATAATTCAGCTGTGCTAAGGACTCCTGCAGCATGGCTGGGCAGGGATGGTCTTCTTCATCATGGTGGGAAAAGCCTGCCATGGTCTCACGGGCGTCTTCATGGTGCAAGGCATGAATATCCATCATCCATATGAGATGTGCCATAGGTCTGCCAGCTTGGGGCAGCTGCAGTGCAGGACAGATCCCTGTGCTTTGGCATGTGAAAAGCAGTGTACATAGGAGCATTGGGGTGACGTGGGTAGCATAGACCCTGTGGGGACACAGAAGAGAGGGTCCTTGCTGCTCCAAGCATGGTGCAGAGCCCTTGGAACCTACATCTTGGTGCTCTCGAAGCACTTTCTGCTTTCCTTATTTCCTTCCCTTCATGAAAAAGGAGAGTGCTGCCAATGGTGAAGAGAGGAGGCTTAAAGAGATCAGTAGGATTTGCCTGGGATAACCATGCCTTAGGCTTCATGAGCTTTTGAAGAGAAGCAGATAGAGCCATGTGCATGGGTCAATGAAGGCTTTCACCCTTGGTGCAGCCTAATTTGACCCTTTGTGTTGCTGAGGTGACTCCAGAGCTCAGTAATGGACCAGCACCTGGGAAAAGGTGACCTGAGGATCACCCAACCACAACCTCCCCAAACTGGAGACATGGGCAGTTGCAAACAGGCAACAGGATGAAACTGTCCCAGCGGGATCGGGTTGGGAAAGCTGCAAGGAAACTCTTTCCCTGGAGCTGTTTAACTCCAGTGAAAATGCCAAGGAAAACATCAGCAGGATGGGAAGCCTGGCCAAAAGCCTGCGGAGAACCCCTCCCTCTATCCTGCTAGTGGTACTGCTTTTGGATGTGTAATCATTCATCACATGGGCTTTGCAAGTGATAAAAACTCATTTACTCACCCATACAGTTGTTTGTTTTCTCTTGAGCTCAATGAGCAGGAAGATACAGGAAGCCATGTATTTTTGGAGCTGTTTGAGCAAGATTTCAGCTGCTTATCTGTGTCTGAGAGCAGCTATTTATGAAATTCTTAAGCCCAGATTCTTACTTTCAGTTACAGAGCGTGGCAGCAAGCTGTGGCCAAAAGGGAACTCTTCTCTTTACTGGACTGCAAAAAGCCAAGCTTCAGGGTTGAAATCTCAGCTAATGCAGGAGCCATAACAGTTGGGTTCATGCTCCACATCATCAGGTACATTTAGCATCTCACTTAGCCTGGCCTTTTCCATCCAGGGATCTAAAAGCATATTGCAGAGATGAGTTTTGCAAGCCCCCTGAAAGCTTGGACACGGCTGGTAGCCCCTCTTGATCAAGCACTTAGCCAGTATTCAGGATCTTGCTGTCTCTTCTGCAATGGGATAAAGCAGCTGTTAGAAGAGGTCTTTCAGAAGCTTGCACACAAGCAAAATGGGGATGAAAATGTTTCTCTGGTTGTAAAGGAACAGGGAAGAAGTATGCTTTTCTATTAATGCTCCAAGCCTCTGTTTTCCCCCTATTTTAATCCCCTATCTCTCCTCCTACTGAAACTGGCTCTTCCCGGCCTCTGTTTTCCAACCTGGAGGTATCTCCCTCTACAGCCATTCTCAGCCGCCCTTCACCACCTTCCCTGCACTCTTATGCTCTCCAATTGCTGCTCTCTACTTGGTAGTCTTTGCTCCTCCAGGTATCCTAGCCCAAATGGTACCTGCTTCATCTGATAGATGAGCTTTCACGCCACATCCATCACAGCCTTATTTCTGCCACAGATTTGCTTTGCTTTCTATGGACGTTTGCAGTTCCCCACCCAACTGAACCAATGCCCAAGCCCCTGTTGCTTATGGAAATCACAAACACACGAGGTACATGGTTTGCATTAAAACTCTTCTGTAATTCTAATTATCCTAAAAACTAATCTGAAATTCTGTAAACTTGGAGTTTGCAGGGAGACAAACGAAGTTCAGGGCAGAAAAGATGTTTGTGATGGTATATGAGATATTTGTGAAGGTATATGAGATGCTTCTCTAGTGCTAGCGTCATTATGCCTCCTTTAGTGGCTAGCAATCTTCATTAGTGACCCTAGGACTTGGCTAGAGGATTATATGAACTCAACATTCATATTTTAGCCATAGCTGGCACCCAGGAGCCAAAATGTTTGTGATTATCTGTAGGGAGAGAAGAGAGGGATGAAGTTGGGTATCCATCTTAGCTGGAAAAGCCTATAGAAATCAGGGCTGCTTAGTTCTCACATGTAGACGCATAGGCACCCCAAATGCGGATACAGAGGGCTACCACGTTAACCATGCACACAGCTCTACCACACCGCAGCCTTCCCTCTCTGTATGTATGAAGCTGTAGGATGCTTTTCTGGAGACCTCGTTTCTTCCCCATCTCATCATTAATCACAGGCTCCCAGCAGATCTCCAGGGCAGATGCTTCCTGCCACTTCAGACATCTCCTGCTGCCCATAGAGCTCTGCTTTTTCAGGGTGTCCTTGCTGAGACAGGCTGGACCCCCAGTGGGACACACATTGGTTACTACCATGAGTGGCTCTGACAAGAGACTTCTTGGGACTATTTTGATATTTTGATTATTTTTATTATTGATTATTATTATTATTTTGATTATTTTGATATTTGTTGTGAGGATGAGACGGGAAAGGAGTGGGAGAGATTTTATGCCTCTCACAATATGAGTCAGATGAGTCCAGATGACCCAGCTCTCCTCTGCAAGCCTGTCTTTACCTGTCAGCTGGATTTTGCTTGTTACAGTGCAAACCTGGCCTCCAAGGGTTTAGGTCTGCAACAATATAGAACAAAACCACCACCACCAACACAGCAACTCACATCTCAGGCAATGCTACAGGGAGGAAGGCAAAAATAGGGGAGGGAACAGGCCTTTGCTTGTCTAGAAAGATTAATTTATAGCTCTGTGCAAGGACAGGGCTGTGTCTCCAGCCCAGCTAAAGAAGATGAAACCAGTTGGGAATGTTTCTTCAACTTTTGGGACTAACCGCGTCAGCTCTGCCACACATGCATTTATCCAACAAAAGCACTCAAGAGTGGTGGATTGTTCCACAGTTCAAGTGCATCCTTGGACACTGAAAACCAGCCTGAAATCCAACAAAGAGGGGCATCTTCATGACAGTTTCCCACTTAGGGAAGAAGCCTCTTGAGAGTCCCCCATTGCATCTTTTTAGCAATACTACTTGGGTTTTGCTCTGCTATGTGCTGGGGATAGGATGAGGATGGGGTGGTGCAGGAAGGATTTATACATGTATAAATGTATTTTTCCTTCCTATGTCCTTCTCTTCTCTTGGCCTTATTCATCCTCAGGACACCCTTAACTTAATAGGCCAAAGATTGAAGGGTTTTTGAGGGAGGACTCTATAATCCATACCACATGCTGATGCTCTTCCTCAATCATCTGCTGTTGGTCACTGTCAGATCATGGCCAATTCTGGCTGTTAGCATCACCCAATTTGGCATCAGCATGGTTTTACCTTCCAATTTTGTGCATCGTCAGAGCATCTGTCACATGAGATTACAAGGTTCCATAAATCTGCAGGCTCTGCAGTGCTCCCCAAAGAGGGACTGAGCATAAACCTGCGTGCTCCTCGCCAGGTATTTGTGCCAGAGACAGAGCTGCCTAACAAAAAGCAATTGAGAGAGGCTGGTAACAGTTAAGATGTCATGGTCATGGAGGAGTTTGACTCATGTATATGTTGACACATCATGGCCAAAGCCATGAGCTCATACACGGAACCAGCTGGTACCCAGGGACAAACATGGGTCCTGGAAGGAGCAGTCCACCACCTCCAGCACAATAGGTTTGGGCTCCTCTTTATCTTCACACTGTGCAAAGATAAACCCTAAGAAGAAAGGAGTCACCCTCCAGAGGAGCTTGATTTCTTTGACCTGGTGTCAAACCCCTACATTTAGGCTCCCTTCAAATGATGCACCATACCAAGTATGGCCCAGTATCGCTTTTTCTGCCACAGGACCTTGTTTCTGCCGCCCACCTAAGAATCTGTATTTCAGTCATGATTCCTGGTCCCTGAGTGCTGCCCTCCCACAGCACACAGCAGGTGATTTTCTAAGTCCTCAAGGGACCTACCCAGAAACTCTGTGACGGATGCTCGTGGGGATGGAGCTAAGGACAAAAAAACTCTCGAGCAATTATGTCTAGGCACAGATTTATGGATTCATGTCTCCTACGCCCTGCCAATCACATCGTGCTACCTCAGGTTCCTACTTACACTCACACATCATAAAAATAGGCATGAAAGTCAACTCCAATAATAAGCAGTCACTGAGTGTGGGTTCAGCTCTCTAAATGCTATGGGCTATCCCAGCTGACCTCCAGCCATATCTTGATAAAGGTGGGAGATTCCCATGAATGCTCATCCAGTTCCAGGGATGGGGCAGCCACAGCTTCTCTGGGCACCCTGTACCAGCGCCTCAGCACCCTCACAGGGAACAACTTCTTCCTAATTTTATCCCCATCTGCTCTGGGATTCCTCTGCTCTCCATCTCTCTGTGAAATGTAGAATTTACAGCTTAAAATCCATGTGCCAAGCCTCCCTCCTATAAATCTGCCCTCTATCTAATCTAAATCTACCCAGTTTAAAGCCATTCCCCCTTGTCCTATCCCTACATGCCCTTATCAAAAGCCCTGTGGAAGTTACTGAGTGCTATTTTAGGGCTTAATTACCTCATTCGTTTGTTCCTGGCCTTTTTCACACATTATGGATGGACTCAGGACCAAGTTTGGATCAAATTCTCAATTATGGCTGTTTCCTCCAAGGAATCGGATTGCCCTATTTCTCCTCACATTTACAGATATTCCGTACTAAATGAGTTTACCTCAGCGACTCCCACTACACAACCTTAAAAACCACAGGCCTGTGGGGACAGAATATTTAAGATTGGCCTATTTTGTGCCATTTAAATGGTGACTTTAGCCAGAAGGCAGGGAGAAGGTGAAACAAGACCAAACACAGCAGCGCAAAGCACTCAGCAGCCCTTGTTTGGATGTGATGGATGCTGTAGTTGTACAGATCAATGATCCATTGCACTATATAACATTTTCATTACAAGCAATGCATAATTTTACATGTAAACTCTCATCCCTTTGAGTCTTTGTTATTCATGAAGATTCTTGATATAGTATCGGAGCACATCTTGCAGGTTCGTCCCCACCTGGCTTGGCTATCCTTATCACACCAGGCCTATGGAAACAACTTACCAGCTCATTTCTGGGTTGGACATAAAACCAGCACAGTTCTTTGGATGGTGTTTCCTAAGGAACAGTTAATCATGTTAACTACTACTGCCTTCCTGAATAAAAGATTGTGAGTGCTTTTGCTTTCATCTCTGTACAACTGGTGAGGGAGAATCCTAGAGCTCATCATGTGAATCCAACACACATTCCCAGTGAGAATCTGGTTATTCCTTTTTGCATTTCAAAAGGCAGCTATTGTGTAAAAACACATCTTAAAGGCAGCAGAGCATGGGGATTGTTTGCTTTATTTTTCCCTCCAAGTACTTCAGTAGATTTCATAGAATCATGGAACGGTTTGTGTTGGAAGGGACCTTAAAGCTCATCCAGCTCCAACCCCTGCCACGGGCAGGGACCCCTTCCACTGGAGCAGCTTGCTCCAAGCCCCTGTGTCCAACCTGGCCTTGAACACTGCCAGGGATGGGGCAGCCACAGCTTCTCTGGGCACCCTGGGCCAGCGCCTCAGCACCCTCACAGGGAAGAATCTTGGCTCCTGCCTGGCCAAATGCAGCCTCCTCCCAATCTTCCATCCAGCTTTCTGCCTCTGGGGAGCCCTGGCCCCACTTCCTTAGTCTCCACCAGCACCTCACTGCTCTTGTCGTATTTAAGCTCCTTTTCTTGAGCCCCAACCTTCAGCCCAATTCTTGAGCTTTGTTTCATCCTGATCTGGTCTCAGGAGTAGGCATTAGAAACTAATAAAAGCAGGCAGCTAAAGCTGCAGAAAGGATTTGCCCTTGCAGGGGATTTCTGCAGCCCCCAGAGGCAGAACTTAGCACAGGTCCCATGAGAAACCCATCACCGCAGGAACAACAGTCATAGTTCATCTGTGCAGACATCAAACTCTACAGTGCTTAACTTCACCGCTGCACACCGAGCTGCCATCAGTCCCAGGGGACCAGCACGCCCCAGAAAACCAAGGCAAAGAGTTATAGGAAGATCTAAATGGCTTTTAAAGGCCTCAGCTCTGGCCAGGATGCTGAATTGTTAATACCCAGTGTGTGCTCATCTCTGGGCTGCCCATGCTCACATTCATCACATGGATCTTTCTTGGTCTTCTGGGTCTTTCCAGCCACATTTTCTTCACATGCCCCCAAGCCAGGGTGGTGAGCAAGCTCTGCTGGTGTTCACCTCTTATATTAGAAACTAAGCTTTTGCTGAGTGCTCCTAAGTACCTACAAGGGCTTTGATTCATTTTATGGATGGAGAGAAATAAAGAGGCTATGAATTTATTGTATTGTGCCTATTTTGTTGTAACGGTGCAACTGCTCACTTAAGGAACACCACGCATGAACTGAGGTAGCTACATCCATGGTTGACACTTCCTAACATCCAGCTATCAATAGTAACTGCATCCCGTGTTGGTATCATAGCGATGGGTTTAATGGTTTGTCTTTATTTGGGAAAGAAAGAGTAAAGATTGCTTGAATTTCACTTGCTGGGAGGCTGGATGGAAATAAAGGGACTTTTAGGTAAACACAGTTTAATTGGTTTGCAAAAACTGCAATTTTGTTGCTATAATTTGGCTTTTAACTAGGCACTGACGCCTTCTCCCAGTGCTGCCTGGCAGGGGTGGTAACACGTACCAACCAGCTGCCTGGGAGAGAACACATGGGGAGAAAGGGTTATTTATATCCACTTCATGGACCACCTTCTGATGTCTTACAGGCAACAGTGAGGCACCAGAACAAGGCTACAGGATCTGATGCTATTTTCTGGTCTAAATGTTTTTTATCAAAGCTGTGCCTGTAACCATACTTGGGGAAAAACAGATTGTTTGTTTCTTCGTACTACTGAGAAACACGTCCTTAAAAAGGACCTGCGATCTAAAGGAACATTTTGCTTTGGTTTGTACCTTTTCAAAAAGGTATTTTGAGGATCTTTTCAAATAAAAGTTTGAAAGAAATTAAACAGAACTTTCAAAATTGAAGGATTTTCATGCAAGCGCATTAAAACGTTCCAACTGTCAAAACGCCTCAGCTATTGCAGTGCTCTTCCCAATTGAAGTGATGGGCGAATTAACAGGAGTTCATAGAATCATAGAACAGTTTGGGTTGGAAAGGACCTTAAGATCATCCACTTCCAACCCCCTGCCATGGGCAGGGACACCTCACACTAATCCATGCCACCCAAGGTTCTGTCCAACCTGGCCTTGAACACTGTCAGGGATGGAGCATTCACAACCTCCCTGGGCAACCCATTCCAGTGCCTCAGCACCCTCACAGTAAAGAATTTCTTCCTTAGATCCAATCTAAACTTCCCCTGTTTCAGTTTGAACCCGTTACCCCTTGTCCTGTCACTGCAGTCCCTGATGAAGAGTCCATCCCCAGCATCCTTGTAGGCCCCCTTCAGATACTGGAAGGCTGCTATGAGGTCTCCATGCAGCCTTCTGACAACCAGATCAGCTCTTTTGGTTGCATCTCCCATTGCCCCTCACTCTCAAGGGAATGGGTCAGATTCTGCACCACCACAAACCTGAGCTGCTACTCCAACAATTGCAGCCACATTGCAGTGAGATGAGATGAGACTCGACTCACGTCATCCCTGGTTGGGACTTTTACCCTCTTGTGCTTGTCAACTGTCCTGGAGAGTGAGGCTGCAACCCACAAACCTCTGTGCAAATAACATCACATCCTGAAGGAGCTGGGTTTGTGCTTATCACACATGAAAAAGCTGAAAAATGTCAAAAGCAGCACAAAGGATGCTGACAGCAACCACGGCCTGAGCTCCGGCTGCTCATGATGATGGGGACATCGTGCTTAACTTCAGCACTTAGGACAAGGACTGCGCTTCAGTGCGTTGCCTGGATTCCCTTTATGGTCTATAAGGGGTGGCTCTGATGGGGCAACTCATCCTATGGTAGGCAGGTAAAACGGAAGGTTTGAGTCACTGCAGACATCAAGGTCTCTTCATTGTCTACAGAAGGAGTTTAGAAAGGTGACTGAGATAGAATCATAAAATCATAGAATCATTTAGGATGGAAAAGACCCATCAATTCCAACCAACCGTGAGGGTGCTGAGGCGCTGGCACAGGGTGCCCAGAGAAGCTGTGGCTGCCCCATCCCTGGCAGTGTTCAAGGCCAGGTTGGACACAGGGGCTTGGAGCAAGCTGCTCCAGTGGAAGGGGTCCCTGCCCGTGGCAGGGGTTGGAGCTGGATGAGCTTTAAGGTCCCTTCCAACACAAACCATCCTATGATTAACCTTATGCTGCCAAGTCAAGACAATGCATCTAACATCGAGATGGCTAGAATTAAGTGAGATGTGTCCCACTGCAAGGATTTACTGTCTCCCAGTGCTGAGCAGTGCCATCAGGCACAGGAATTAACAAGAGACCTAACTGCAGCAGGTCCACACACACCAACAAATGGACAATTTGCTATAGGAGAGAGTGGACCCCGTTGCTGCAGCCTGTCCTAGCTCATTTCATCTAATCATCTAGTTCCAGCATCACAGGAAGCAAAAACACATTTTCCTTGGAGGCTGGGTACTCATAAGCTTGCACACTGATAGGTGCTAAAGCTTATGTTCTCCCCCCTGTTGCATATTATGCCGACAGCATCGCTGCAGATGTTGAAGTGGGATAATCCACAGAAATAACCATTATCATGCATTTCTAATCAGGCACTGAACTGCCATGTAGCATCTTGGGGCTGTCTGCAGATCTGCAAAAGACAACTAGGATAAGAGAATACAAGTGCTGTTTTGTGCAGTGTTGTACGTCCATGGCCCAGGAGATCAAGGGAAAATTTTGTGCTATTCAAGTCAATCAGACAACAAACAGAATGGAGAAAGATGATGGACTCACAGAAGTGCAGCCTTATTTGTATGTGGTGGGATGTGGAAATGGTTGATCTACCACTGAGTAACAGTGGATTTTGATATGAGATCCAGAAGAGATCCTTGGATACAAAAGTCTTGAGGAACAGCAGCTAATGCAGTCCAGGAGGCTCTTTCTCTCCCCATTACTTCAATCCAAGTTCACCATTCACAACTGGGCAGGTTGCATCCATCCACTTGCAGCAGATGATCAGCATGCTCTCTACAGCATCTGCAGTGGGTTTTCACACTGCTTCCTTTCCTGACCTGCCAGATCCCAGCCATGCTCTGAGCCTTTAGAGTGATGGAGAAATGGTCACTGCACATCTCCTGCTGCATGGATGTCCCATGGCATCCCATCCCACAGCCAGACATGGACTCAGCCCTCAGTGCCATGTGACCAACATGGACTTGGACCTCTGCTCCACCTCTTGCAGAGCCAGCAGGGACATGTCTTCCCTGATGGGTTTTAAAGGGAAACATTTGGCCCTTCCAGTGCTTGGAGCAATGAGCCAAAACACCTCCAAAGCTCAGGAACTTAGTAGCTAAAATTAGTATCTTCTAGAAACCAAAACCCACAAACTCAGCTATTTATCTTTCATTACAATCTCCCTCCCTTCTATTATCCTTTTCTTTATCCATTATCCTTATCTTTTCCCTTTTCCCTCCACAGCCTCTTCCATTGGTACCAATTACCTGCTCCTACAGAGGTGCAAACCTCTCACCAGGCAAACAGGCTCAGTTTGGAGCTCTGCTATTTCCATTTCCAACCCCAACATAGGCCCAGAACCTGTCTTATTTTTTCCACAGTTGGTTTAGGAAAAGAGAGCACCTCTACCTACAAACCTTGACCAGCAGAGAGAGATCTGGAGATGGGGACTCTCCACTGTGCTCTCAAAGTCAAGCAATTCAAGATGAAGCACTGAAATCCCCATCCTCCTTCACCCCCACATCTCACCCTAAAGCATAAAGGACCATCTCAGGCCTGAAACAGCCTCTATGTGACCAAAGAGCAGCTAAACACATAGGGGAAAGTGCCAGCAGCTCCTGTCATTGGTAGTTTTATTTGTACCATCTTTCCCAACAGCAATCTCACATCCAGCCTCTTCAGGGCTGAACAAGCCCAGAGCTGGACTTGTGCATGCCCAGGCTTGAGCATCGCATTCATGTGTAAAAAGGACTTGATTACATTAAAAGACCCTTTGAGGATGGAGAATCCCTAGGCAGGAGGGAGCCCAAACACCCTGGTTTCTGTCTAATCAGCGTGCAGAGCTAAATCAGGGGGGATTTTAGCCTCTTGGAGATATTTGTAGGCGAGGCACCGGAAAGGCTCCGGAGGCTGCCGTGGAATTTTGATGCTGTTCATCCATTATGGATGAAGAGGTTTATGTAAGAGTCTTTCCCTGGCATTCATCTGAGGCCAGGCTGTCCTGGGATGTAGATGGTAATTCGCAGAGCATCACAAAGGAGAGCAGGGACAGGAGGAGGGAAAGGGGACCCAGAGCTGTGATTGCTGTTCTTCTTCTGACGACTGGACCACGCGGCTTCCCAACAAAAATAGCCTCCAGCACCTGATACAACATTGTCCTCTCTCCAAGGTACATCCTTGCTGTGAAATATGCATAAAGCCTCTGTTTGGACATGATTCATGCTGCTTTTTTTGTGGATGCAAGCACCTTGTGGAAAGAGGGACTTTCTATGGAAGGATTCACCTCTCATCCTCTTGGGTGATGCTGTGACGGCTGTTCCCCTGAGGCTGGTGAGACAGCAAAGCCTTGCTCACTCCGCTTGCTTTAAACAGGAGATTAATGAGGCCAGAGAGTTTGCTAATGCACTGTTAGATCTGTCCACAGACGAGGCAGGGAAGTGGACCACAGTTATTTAGTAAAGGTATTATTAATAAGACAATCAGATCAGAACCTGCCCAGATGGATTATCACTGACTGCCCCCCAGCTCAGACCCAGGAAGCTCATTAGAGTGTCTTTGGACATCTCTCTTCTCTTCCTGACTCTGCCATCCATCACAGAGGATTCCCATATATTCACATGTCCCCATGTTTGTGGCTGGGACATGGGAAGCATTTGAAGCCTTACCAGGGACTACAGTGGGATGAGATGGGCAACCATTAGCAGAGACCACCACTTTTGGCAGAACTGCTTACAGATATGGACCAGCAAAGCCTTTTGCCTCCTATGTAATGGGCCTCCAAAGACAACAGGACACCTCTTCATCCTTAAAAAAGCCAAGGATTTGTATGAATACACGACAAGGGTGTTACTACAAGACGTCCCTTCCAGGAGCCCAGTCCTATCCTCAGTCTTATCCAAACACCTAGACCAAATCATTCAGATCTTTTCACTCTCCCAGTGCACAGCAAACCCCATCTCCAGCCTCCTTTCCTGTAGCACCTCTCCCACACAGGAACAAGCTCTTTTTATAGGCCCTATAAAGCCTATTTCCTTGAGCAGAGCCATTATTCCAGGTGAAGGTGCCCCTCGGTGGGCAGAGGACACTGTGTTCCCCATCCTGTGCTCCATCTCCGCTCTCATGTTTGTAACTTTACTAAGCACTGCTGGAGATCAAAATGACATCTTCACTGAGCTCATCTGCATCAGCAGCTACATCTCTGCCTTCCTTTTCCCCCCACAGAGGTTACAGAAGTCCTCCGTGGGCACAAAATGCGTCGATTCCATTTGCGTTGCCTTCTACTCAGTCCGAGGCTTCCACCACACCTACAAACATGAGTGTTCCCAAAATACGTGGGACTTGCTGGAGCAAGGGCAAAGCAGGAACACGGCAGGAGGGTTCCTGTGTTCTCCAGGAATTTCTCATCTTTCTCACCAATTCCCCTGTGTGACCTTGAAGTATCGCGTTGGTCTCACAAAATGCAAATGGGAAGAGCTGAGCATAAACCTGCTGCCAAGGGAGAAAGTGGCTGCTCTTTTCTCTTCCTCGCTTGCTCCTCCCATGGGTTTTATTGTCTTTGCCTCGGGATTTCCTGTGCTTTCCTGTATACAGGAATTTCCTGTACAAACCTATAGGTTTGTCTACTCCTCCTTCAGATGCCAGGACAGCCTGTTTATATCCACTTCCCATTGGGTCATCCAGAAATCCAGCTCTAGTTTTAGTCCCCAAACTAAGCTGAGTTTAGCATCTGCTATGCCTCAGCATCCCCCTACCACCACCTAACAGGCAAACCTGATGTTTAACTCCAGAAAAGCCTTTTTCTGTCTTCCATGAAAAGCATCCTGATGTTTTATTCACCCCAAGGGAATCATCTTCTGGGGGAGCATCTCTCTGCTCCTCATCTATACCAATGCTAATGGAACAAACTGACAAAGGGATGGGACTTAACCCCTGCATCCAGGCTGTAGTCATGGGAAAACAGAGAGCAGCAATCTCTGCAGTTCCCTGCTCTTGGCTTTTGCTCTATCTGAGCATCTGCTCTTCCTTCCTCCCACAACAGTGCAAGGACCAGCCTGAGATGGGAGGTGAGTTTCCTTAAGATCCATTCCAGGAAGGTCTAACTCATATCAGATAAGAAAGAGAAGGTGGGAGCTTTGGGATGAGCTGCAAGTCATGAGATGGGTGGAGGCAGGGCTAAGTTAGTGATAGAAATACCAGCAGAAGAGGCATTCACAGAGATGCCCACATTCCCTGCTGGACCAGGAGGTGGCACATCCTCTTTGCTGTGCCCATTGCCCTACTCAGAACAGAGCAGAGACTCTGTAGGTGGAGGAAGAAGACACCAACAGGGGTACAGAGCCTCTGCCTGCAGCATTTCCAACTCTTAGAGGTCAACATCCCCCCATATGTGCTGCCAGGACCATTCCTGTGAATGTTCTCTCAGCACCTCAATCCCAACCAGCTCCAGCAGCTGAAAACGGCAGCTCTTTACTTGGCTGGTTCCTTTAGCTGTGCTAACGTGGGTGAACCATGGCTCAGCCCAGACAATCACATATCTGCAGTGAGGTGAGTAATAGAAGGACCAGAAATGATGCAGGGCTCCAAAACGCTGCCATCAGATGGAGGAATAGTCAGATCTCTGCCCTGCTCTTTCTGGGGCTTTGTGGGCTCAATGTAAGCTCTTTGGCAGCACGATGCAATCCTTCACCTCAAGGGAAACTTGCTTTTTGGGCCATGATCGCTCTCCTTGCCATGTTGTTAAGATTCAGCACTGCGGATGCTGCTGTAAGATGGATGCATGAGCTCAGCTGGCCAAAAAATGGAGTGCAGGAGTGCTGGCTACACTGAGAGACCTCCCCAGCACACGTTGGGATGAAATAGGGTCTTCAGGTGGATTGGAAGTGAGATTTACATTTTCCTCCTCAAAAGCCTCCCTAGCAGCCATAGAATCCCAGCCTGGTTTGGGTTGGAAGGGACCTTAAAGCTCCTCCAGCTCCAACCCCTGCCACAGGCAGGGACACCTTCCACTGGAGCAGCTTGCTCCAAGCCCCTGTGTCCAACCTGGCCTTGAACACTGCCAGGGATGGGGCAGCCACAGCTCCTCTGGGCACCCTGTGCCAGCGCCTCAGCACCCTCACAGGGAAGAGCTTCTGCCTAAGAGCTCATCTCAGTCTCCCCTCGGGCAGGTTAAAGCCATTCCCCTTGGCCTGTCCCTACAGGCCCTTGTCCCAAGCCCCTCTCCAGGTTTCCTGCAGCCCCTTTAGGCACTGGAGCTGCTCTAAGGTCTCCCCTTCAAATTGAATGGGAAATGCAGCAGTAGATGTGCCTCTGGTGGTATTTTTCAGCCAGATGATCTTCAGGTTAACTTCTAGACAGGAGAGGCTCCACGGTAAACATTGGAGATAACATAAGCACGCAATCAGAGCCTGTTTGCTTGTACCTGTAGCTGTTTCCAGCCTGAATCACCTGCTGTCTGGCAAGGGAAGGGAGAAACACCACGCACAGAGACACCTTTCCATCTGCTCCTCTTCAGCAGCCAGCAGAAACAGTTGGAAGAGAGCAACATTTTCTGCTGAGAAGATGACAAATTGCTATGTAGGAGATCACACAAATGCAGAACCAGCTCCTTTGGGCTCTATCTGACCTCAACAGGCACCAAGGGGAAACCACCAGCATCGCAATAGGACAAAAGGCCACAGCTCAAAGCACTGCACCCCTAAATAAATCTCCCAGCAGATGGATGAAATCAGCCCAAAGATGGCAAAAAGAGGGTTAAAGATGCAACTCCCTGCAAGCCCTCTGCCAGTGTTACAGCACATCCAAGGTATTAACAAACCTGGTGTTTTGGATGCCTGGCACAGCTCAGAGGGACCTGTACAGCTCCAAGTGTGGAGCCCGCAATTAAAACATCTCTTCATGAACGTGGATCCTCCCTCTAATTGTGGAGGCTGTTTCCAGCAACAATGTGTGCATTTAAAAAGGAAAGAGACAATAATAAAATAGAGCATTAAGGCTTCAAGTGTGAGAAACCAAATGACCAGAGCCCACGTGTAATTAGGCTACTGATGAGTATCTTTGGTGAGGGGGGTTTTAAGTTGTTCAGGTCTACCCAGCATAAAGCGGTGCATTGCTAGACGGAGGCAGCTGTGAAAAGAGCCAGGTAGGTTTTGTTCTTCTTCATGGAACAAGCAATTCCCCTCTTTCTCAGCAGTTATTTGCCCAAGATGCCTAAAAATACACTGCTTTTGGATTTAGAAAGCTTATTTCTTAAAACAGAGTGAACACTTTGAACTAACACGGCTACTCAGCATGAAGCAAGTCACAGCTTACATGGATTTTGTCTCAGTTCAATCCCAAAGCTCTGTTTCAGTCTAATTTTAGTCTGTTATGGATTGTTTTAGACCTTCCCATCACTTTGGACGTGTTCAGTCTGGGGTTTTGTTAACCTCGGCTTTGCCACAGCCACATCCCAGGCGCAGGTGATTAAGGGAAGGGAAGGCAGCAGAGCCCCCTCGCTATTTAAGCACAACACCTTGCTGCATTCAGGCACCGAACAGACTGTCTCAACTTGTCACATGACTGAAAAAACCCCAGCAGTGGTATTTTTTTTGCCAGGTTCCTAAGGAAACAAGGGTTGTGTCTGTGCCTACCGCTCCTCTCCTGCTCACACCTCTCCTCTGCTTTTATCTTCACAACCTGTTGACCAGTTTCAATGGAGAGGAGTGAAAATATGCTGTTTGGGAGGGAAAAGATGCTCTTTTGGAGATGAAAGCGCTTGCAGGCACCACCACTCACAGGAGATGGTCAAGGCAAGCTGGACTTCAGCTTGCAAAGAGCATTTGTGTTTCTCATGTTCCCCATTGCTTTCCTCCTCGAAAGCATCCCTAGCAGTTACAGCGTCACAGGATGGTTGGGATTGGAAGGGACCTTTAAAGGTCACCTAGTCCAACCCCTGCCATAAGCAGAGACATCTTCAAGTAGACCAGATTGCTCCAAACCCCGTCCAACCTGACCTCGAACACTGCCGGGGATGGGATATTTACCATCCCTCTGGGCAGCCCCTGCCAGTGTCTCACCACCCTCATTATAAAACATTTAACCCTTATATCTAGTCTGAATCTCCCCTCTTTTAGTTTAAAACCATTATCCCTTGTCCTGTTGCTACAGGTCCGTACTAAAAAGCCTGTCCCCATCTTTCTTACAAGCCCATTTAAGTACTGAAAGGCCACAACAAGGTCTCCCTGGAGCCGCCCTTCCTCTGCACTGATGGGTACCACATGTCCTCAGCCTGTGTGTCACCAAGGAGGAAGGGGTGTCCACAGGTTTGTTTTCCACTGTTGTTTGCATAGGGTTTGGAGATCCCAAAGCTTCGGATGTGTGAGTCATTCCCAGTGCCTCACCCATCCATGTCATTCCATAAGCCCTTCCTTGGGAGTCTTCCCTGCTGTTTGGCTTTTAGCTCCCTATACGATGCTCCTAGGCATGTGCTCTGCAATCTGCAGGAGGAAATGCCTTCTCCGTTCCTCCCAGGTTTGTCCTGAACTCCTCAAGAAACCAGGAATGGGATAAACCAGAGCATTTCCTGCGAATGGAGAGGATTTGACCTGGCACTAAACCCATTGCCTGCAGAACAGTCTCTGGAGAGAGAAGACAGGGAGGAAATGCACAAGTCCTTTTCTATTCCATGTGCCGGGCTTCCAGTGATGAAATCCATGCCAATGAATTACACAAATGCTTATGCAATTAGAAAGAGTTACAGTTAAGTCCTTCTGCAGCCAAAAATAGCTGCATGCACCAGCAAAGGGCCTGCCTGCCTTCACATCTCGTTAGGAAGAGAAAACACTCAGGGCTGGTGAGTGGGAGAAGCTGCAGACAGAACAAAATCTTCCTGTCTGCTAACACTGGAGGGCAATGTGATACAGGGGCGAAACACACAGCGGGCCCCACGTGGTCCTCAACTGAAAACCCTCTGCTTGAGGGTCATGTCACCCTCTGGGGACACCTCTGGGTGTGCAGATATCCAAAAGGGTGCCTTGAAATGGTGACAACTGGGTGCACACAGTCCCAGGAGCTCTACAATGGTGATGTCTTCATATCAGCATAAGGGATTTGTCTGCATAATAAAGAAGAGTGCTCTCATCCCTGTATGCAGGGGCTGGAGGGAGTCCCCAGCCCCAAGTCCCCATATCCCTCGCAGCCAGGACAGATAAACCCAGCTTCCTTTGGCTCCCTCTGGACCACTGCCCATTGCTCTTGCAGAGCCTTTAATAGCATTTTGCCTCATCTGGCTTCCAACCTTTTTGCTCAATTTGTCCAGAAGAAGATGGTTTCCTTCTGCCAGCCCCACTCCGAACAGATCAACAGAATGAAGAGGAAGGGCAGGAGGAGAAAAAGGGTTTTCTCTTCTCTGAGCTGAGATTTTGGGGTCTTGCGAGGGATGGTGCAGACCACCTACAAGCTCCTTCTTGGGGGCTTCTTGACTCCATTGACCAAGTCCTAGTGCATATTCCTCAAGTCTTTCCTTGCATCCATGATATCCAGGGAAAAGAAAACTAAGAACTGAGGGAAGGAGCTCAGAAAAGGTGCACTGTCATTTCCCAGCCAACCACGCAGGTCCCTTGCACAACATCCAATAAAGGTTTCTAAACCATGGCATAAACAGCAAACATTCCCTGCAGCACCCACCTAAGCCCTGAGGGGTTGGAGTTGTTCAGTATTTGAATAAGAAGCACACAATAAGATATCCGTGCTGCGAGAGGCTGGCATTTAATAGATGATAACCCTTTCTATTTTCATTTCCTCCTTACTAGCTGTGACCCAGCATCTCTCTGCAGAGCTCCATGGCCAGCTTGTGGTCATAGGTTTTAAATGGAACACGAATCCATCCCCAAACTCCATTTCTAAGCAGCAAAGATGGGGCCAGCAGCTGGTTTGACCAAAGTCCCATGAGTAGATTTGGGCTTAAACAATTGTGTGATCTCACCATGAAGATTTCAGCTGGTTACAGCACTCTGAGAGCAGGGAGGTGATTTATGGCTGGCATCAGCCCACTCTAACCTTGTGTGCATGCGGCTGCATGACAAGAAATGCCACAGGAGCTGGTGACCTTCTTTGAGTTTGAGCCTTCCTGCTCTTCTGGCACAGTGTATAGGAATACCAAGGAGACTTTCTGATGAGGGGAAGCAAAGCAAGGCTCAAGGAAACTGCAGGCTGCACTGTGCTGCAGGATCGCATCCTTCCCTCTCTTGCTGTTGGGTGTCACTTTCCAACTGCAGCAAGGGAGGGAGGGAATAAACCTCTCATGAAAAGTTGGGTTCCCCCAACGACACGTTCTCACTTCTCCCCCAAGCGTACTGCTGTTCAACATCTGGGACACGGGGCGGGAGGCTGGTGCTCAGCCAAGTTATCTGGGTGAGGTTGGAAAGAAGAATTCTCCCTGAAATTCCCCCCTAAGCGTAGAATCATAGAATCCCAGACTGGTTTGGTTTGAAAAGGACCTTAAAGCTCATCCAGTTCCAGCCCCCTGCCATAGGCAGGGACTCCACACACTGGACCATACCATCCAAGGCTCTGTACAGCCTGGCCTTGAACACTGCCAGGGGTGGAGCATTTATCACTTCTTTGGGCATCCTGTGCCAGCGCCTCACCACGCTCACTTCTTCCTTATCTCCAACTTGAACTCTCCCTGTTTCAGCTTGAACCCATCACCCCTTGTCCTATCACTACAGTCCCTGATGAAGAGGGATGCATCTACGTTCCCAAGTGGGAGAGGGCTGGGAAAGAGACCACTCTCAGTCATCAGACCCGGGGGAGAAGCATCCACCAGCTTCCTTCTCAAGCTATTGGGATAACAAAGGGCAGTCCAGTTTGATGGAAAGGTTGGCATGGGGCAGTACTGAGAGCAGCTCTAACACCATGCTGGTCTTTGGGCAGAAAGGTGGGAGGGTGAGCAAGTTATGAAAGCTGGACTGTGCACCACACTATGGGATGTGCTTGGTCATGACAGTGATCTACAGGGTAGATCCATTATAGTCAATAAAGAAGAGCAAATGTTTCTGGTGTGCAAATCACCTCCTTCTAAAGTCAAGGTCAAAATGAGCTGAGCCACTTCCAGAACTGGCTGTCTCTGCACTAACAAGACAGACCTGGATGACTAGATAAGTATTTAAAGATTTAAAATCAGGTGAGGCAAACCTTCCCCTTGTGACTAAGCTGGATCAGGGCTCCCAGCCAAAGCAGTGGAAGAGTTTGGATTCTGGAGGGCACAAAGTGTTTCATTTCAGAGGCAAAGATTGACATTTACCCTGGGAGCAGCAAGAGGATTAGCCTGAATCTACAGCAGTCTTCAAAAAGGGATTTGGAGACACCCACCCTCTGTGCTGGCCAGGGCATGGGTAGGAGCTTGAAGGGAAGCAGAAAGCACCATCTGGTCTTGGCAGAGACGCTCCCGAGATCCATGTTCTTGGCAAATCCAAGCACTGCTGAGGCCTTCCAGGATAAAGTGGCAATGGACCAAACACACCGACTCAGCTGCACTTGGCCCAGGGCTTGGAGAGGGGTGGAAGGAGGCCAGAAGCTCTCTCGGAGTCCATGGAAGTCATCAGAGATGTTAAATCCTTCCTGGCAGTAGTGCTGCAGCCAGGGAGGGAGGCGGATGGCTGCGAGTCCCAGAACACCACGGTGGCAGGAAGATGTCTGGGTGGTACACACCATCCTTGAACAAGCCTGTAGAACAACGTGGATGAACAAGGGTCAGCGAACAGGTCTTCTTCTGGTGGTCCATCACGGGGTGGGAAACAGCCCATGGACAAACCTGCATGCACAGAGCACAGGTTGAAAACCACTGGTGGAAAAAATATGGCCATGGAAAGGTTCATAGATGGCAGCTGGACCTGGATGTGCCATCCCAGCTGGAAAACCCACCTTGCCCATCTGTGTCCAACCTGCCAGCATCCCAGATACCTGAGGGCATTGGAGAAGAGAAGCTGCATGGAGACCTCAGAGCAGGTTCGTGTCTGAAGGGGGCTACAAGGATGCTGGAGACTCTTCATAAGGGACTGTAGCGATAGGACAAGGGGTGATGGGTTCAAACTGAAACAGGGGAAGTTCAGGTTGGAGATAAGGCAGAAGCTCTTCCCTGTGAGGGTGCTGAGGTGCTGGCACAGGGTGCCCAGAGAAGCTGTGGCTGCCCCATCCCTGGCAGTGTTCAAGGCCAGGTTGGACACAGGGGCTTGGAGCAAGCTGCTCCAGTGGAAGGGGTCCCTGCCTGTGGCAGGGGTTGGAGCTGGAGGAGCTTTAAGGTCCCTTCCATCCAAACCATTCCATGATCCTATGATAAATAAGAATCCTGGGATTTCATGGCACAGTTCAAGGGTTGCCACTGGGTGCAACATCTCACATCTCAGTTTGTCTGGCAATCAAACAGAGGCTCCAAGCTCTGGGGTTGTGTTTACTATTTGGAAGCAGTGGGTGTTGCACACAGCAGCATCAGCCCAGCCTGCCAGGGGATTCATGTCAAAGTTTTGCTCATGTTTAAAACCATATTGTCGCAGACAATGTTCTCACTGACAAGCCAGATGTCAAAACATGGCAGGATAATGTTGCTGAAAGCTGCTATAAAAGGGAAGTGAAGAGACGATTGTTCCTTTGTTAGACATCAAAACTGGATGGCGCATCACTGTGACTGAAACGCTCATGAATGCTCAGAATAAAACAGGGCTAAAAGTTCCCCAAGATAATAATTTGGGGAGTTTCATGGGAGAATCTGACCACTTTTTGTCCCTCTCGTGTGCACGTTCACAGCCAGGACATGCGCAGAGATGTTGTGAGTTCTGCAATAGCTCATCTACAACAGAGGAGTCAAGACAAGGTTGCTCAGGGCCAAATCTTCTTTCACTTCTGGTAATTCCCTGCAAATTATCTCAGGTAAAGTCTGATAAGCAGAGCTGCATTGGGTTAAATCACAGAATCCCAGCCTGGTTTGTGTTGGAAGGGAGCTTAAAGCTCACCCAGTTCCAACCCCTGCACGGGCAGGGACACCTTCCACTAGAGCAGGGTGCTCCAAGCCCTGTCTCAAGGCAGCAGTTTGATGACCTCCATCCTGCAGCAGGTCTTGCAGTGTTTCACCCTTGGTCCTACTCCCATCAACCAAGCACAGAGCAGTGGAAGGCAAGAGAAACGGAAGGTGGTTGCTCCTCCCAGCTTCTTCTGAAACACAGGGACAGGATGTATAGGGGCAGATGCTCGAAAGATGTTTAATCACCATTAGGCATGGGAATGCCCAAGGGATCCTGTTTTCACCTGTTTCCCCAGACTTTTTACACCTCCATGGCCCTGGTGCTGCAGACAGAACTGCTGTGCTGAGAGCACCAGAGAGCAGTGAATCCTCAGCTGGATCGCATCTTGCTGTCCTATGAAGGTTGTAAGGAAATGATTATCCTGGAGAACACAAAAATGAGAGGATTTAGGTTGTTTGTTTGCTGTTGTTTGGGGTTTTTTCCTGTACAATTGTCTTAACATTAAACTTCACTTTTATATTCAGACTCTTGAACAATTGTCTTACTATTTAGCTGCACTTTTCTATTCAGACTCTTTTAATGAGGGCTTCACAGAAGAAGGTCTCCCAGCCCCTTTGTGCATCAGCTAACAAACACAAGTACCTGTTTGCAAGCCAGAACACAGAGAGTGCTGCAAGTCAGATGGAAAGTTCCTGGACAACGGGAGAATTTGGCACATTCAAAGGATTGGAAAGCCCATGATGGCCGCCCAGGTTTGCTGCACACGGTCTGTTTCCTTGTTGTGTACCACGCTGCTTCTAGATTGATGTCTGAACATACTGGAGAGATGATGCTGGAAGGATAACACTGGACAGATGGACATAAACCACAGTCAGATCTTGCCCAAAACAACAGGCAGAAACACCTCCTGTGATTTACAGGTAGGGACCTGTAAACCATGCCCATGGAGCGGCTCAGGTGAGATCAACATGAAGGACCAGTGGCTGAATCTCACACTCAGGAGGGCTGCCCAATTCCCCATCATTCTCTGCCTAGACCAATGTGCCAAACACCAGTGTTAAGTCTGCCATGACAAATGTGAGTCGAGGCTACCAGAGCCATCAGCATCCTCTTTACAAGTCATAAGGACAGGCAGTGGCTGTTCAGCTCGCTTTTCAACTTTCCTGTTATCATTTATCTACATTCAACGCTCCAAGCCCCATCTGTCTCACACAGATTTCCTCCTGACATCAGCCCTGCTTGGCAGTTCTTCATCAACTTCATTGTGTCTTTTACCACAAAGGCAACCTGCCGTGGCTCTTCCAGGAGCTTTTGTAGCAAAAGAAGATGAAAATGCTCCTTCTCTGCTCGCTTTACCTACTTCAAGGGTGATTGATGGGTGTTACTGAACATGTGTGTTCACAGAGAGGAATCGCAAGCAGTTAACGTGGGGCTCATCTCCTGAGCACCTTTTAAATAAAGGAGGAGGAAAGAACCCAAACATAAAACTTGAATAGATGAAAGCACAGGATAAGAAGGGTTTCTTTGGGTAACCTCTGCAGGGTCTCAAGACCTGTGTGAGAACTTGTAGCTGCCATCTCCCCGTTTTACAGATGAGAAAGCAGAGGGTGAATTGTTCCCAACTGGTTATGAAGGGGTTAACTGATTAAAATACATTTATAGAATAATAAAAGTGCCATAATAATAATGTTTGTCCTCATATTTTCACAGTATCGGAGATTCTTTCACTGTGTAAGACAAAAAGCAGTAGGACTCTGTATCGGGTACATGCTTCAGCTCCAGCTCCCACATCTTCCCCAGCCCACCTGAGCAGTTTCCTTTCTTACAAAAAGGAAAAGAAATATCAGATCACACATTTATAGCAAAGCAATTCTCACTTTATCCAGCACTGGCTACTCTGTGCATGCCAGAAAGCCACCCACCATGACAAACAGCTCTTTTGGCCAACGCAGCCCCAACTGGTGCCTCCAGGACTATCATCACTGATGTAACTGTCCGTATGCCGGCTATCTGCTGTGCTGCCACCATGACAAATACAAGTTTGGATGCCCAAAGCCACATCAGATTGGAGCATGTCGAACACATCTGCCCAGAACAGACAGCCTGAAGCATGCTGTGCATGCAGAACAAAGCCCAGGCAGAGATGGACAGAGGATGGGCTGTGGGGCTGGAGGCTCCTCAGCCTTGGTCTGGTCTCTCCTGTGTTCCTCATTGGCCATGTGCACCATCCTCAGCTCCAGGATCTGCAGGAGGCATCATCCTATATCCCTATTAATGGCTAAAGCAGAGTTAGTCAAACCCTGAAGAAGAGGGCCCCAACTCAACTGAGAGCAGCTGCAAATCCCTTTTGCTGCAGGCCAGTTGCTGATACGAACCTTGCACCCTTAATTTCACATTAAGGCACATTTTGGTGCTGATCAGACAGCAAAGTGGGGACTGGTGCACAAAGAAGCATTTAGTACTTTAGTTCCTAAAATGATCTGCTGGTTTTGAATGGCTGGCAAAGACACAGCCCCCATAACCTTCTCTGAACGCTTCTTACGTGAAAGCCCTTAAACAGTGGGCAGATCATTGTCTCCATTTCACAGTGATGAAGAGCAGTTTATTCATCATCTGTCACCTTTTATCGCTTCCTTTTTAGGGGTTTTAGACACCTTTCCAGGAAAATAAATCTGGGAATGCTCTTCATAACCCACACGCTTGATTAGCGGTTATTACACTGAGCCGGGAAGGTGACACCCTGCTACATCCTCACTGTGTGCCTTGGGACCATGAGGAGGAGTGATTGATGCAAGGCCACCCAGGCTGGCTCGGGAGGGGAGTAGGATGCAAGGCTGTGAGGATGGTTTAATTACAGACTCTGCTCCAGTCCAAGGACGTAGCCCTGCTCCCAAGTTACTCCCAGCAGTGCCAGCCACAGCAGCTTATTGTTCAAGTCCTCCTTTATTATCAAAGTGGGACTGCAAAGGTTTTGGCTGCTGTTGGCACACAGCCTTTCACCCCTCATGCCTCTGTCTCAGCATCACTACCCACTTCCATCCAAGCACCACCCCAATCTCTTCCCCTGATCCTCCGTCACATCGAATAGGTTGGAAAAGACCTTTAATACCAAATCCCACTGTCAATCCAGTACTGACGAGGCCACCACTAAACCATGCCCCTAAGTGCCACATCTGCACATCTTTTAAATACCTCCAGGGATGGTGACTCCAGCCCTGCCCTGGGCAGCCTGTTCCAATGCCTGAGGACCCTTTGGGGAAGGAATTGTTCCTAATATCCAATCTAAATCTCTCCTGGCGCAGCTGGAGGCTGTTTCCTTTCATCCAATCATGCAACTCACTGCTGTGTGGTCTCCATCCCAGGTGACACGAGGGAAACTGATCCAAGACCTTCTTCTGCAAGAAGCCCTCCTTCCCCAGGAGACATCACCAGGCTTGACAGCAGCCTTCCCCATGCCCCCAGACCCAGCTCCCCTCTTACATCTCTCACTACCCTCTTAGCACTTCTTCCTCCTCTGCTCTCCTCTTTCGGGAACCTTCCATTCATGGCTTAGGGTTGCCCATCCATGTGGGACAGCCAGCAGTCAGCATCAATCAGCCACAAACCCACACGAAGCTTGCCAAGGCTTCTGGGCATCCAAGGACCTTCTAGCCATGAATTATCACACTCAGCTCAACCAGCCTGGATAAATACCACAGTCAGGCGGAGCATTGACCTGAAGAGGGATGGATGGAAGTCTAGGAGGGGCAGAGAGTGAGAAACACTGATTCCTGCCCCATCCAGCTCTGAATTTAGTCTTCTCCATGTGACCTCCAGCCTACCTCACTCCTCACCCACACAGCCTGAAAGACAGAAGCAAATGGGACAGATCACACCAAAAAGCAATTCCCTGCTTTCAGCACTGATAAATTAAAAGCTCCTTGGCCTCTGAGTGAAAGGAAGTTTTCCCACACAATAGCTCCAATCCCATTAGAGCAATGACAAGCAATCACTTTGTGCTTCACTTCAAATTTAGCCAGGAGGGAAAATATTCCTTTGGATGGCAAGAAGAGATCGCTTTTAATTGAAACTCTTCTTGCATTGAGCTGCTGTTGACACTTAGTTTGCAATTAACAGTTTCCAAGGGTTTTAGTTCAGTTCTTTGAGTCGAGGCTGTAAAGCGAGAGGCAAAAATCAAAGCAAATCAGAACTTGTGGCTAATCTTGAGGAAATTCAAAGGGATTTAAATGCAAGTCTGTGTGTTTGTTTCCCTTCATATCCTTGACTTGATGGACTTCTCGCTGTTTCGAAGCCCCACAAGGTTACCTTCACAAACCATTGAAGAAGTGAGGTTGCGAGGGACATCTAAGGTGTCTAGTCCAACCCTTTGCTGAAAGGAGGGTCAACTTAAAAGCCAGAGCTGGTTGATCACAGCCTTGTCAAGGTCATAGAATCATAGAATGGTTCGGGTTGGAAAGGACCTTAAGATCATCCAGTTCCAACCCCCCTGCCATGGGCAGCGACACCTCACACTAGCCCATGTCGCCCAAGGCTCTGTCGAACCTGGCCTTGAACACTGCCAGGGATGGAGCATTTACCATTTGCCTGTTCCAGCGCTTCACCATGCTCACAGTAAAGAACTTCTTCCTTATACCTAACCTGAACATCTCCAGCAGTGGTGGTTGCACAGTCCTGGTGGGAGGTTGGGACATGGGGGTTTGCTGGGACATGGTCATGGATCCATACAGCACAACAGCCTAGGACAGGGTGGGAAAAACATATTTCTGGCAATGGAGAAAGGCATAGATCAGGTAAAATCACTCCCAAAATGATAAAAAAAAATTTCAAAATGATCTCAAAAATGATCAAATTCTAATACCAAGAAAAAATCAAAAGCCACTTTCTGGGAGTTTCTTCCAGCATTCCTACACATGACAAAAACACCTCTTCACCCACCAGCACGTCCAGGGAAGTCAGTTCAACTGTAACCCACTGGGATTGCTCCAGCCAAGAGCAGGAGGCTGCCTGGAGCACATTTGCTCCCAGTAAGCCCCATCACAGAAAAGCCAGATGGAGAGGAGCAGCCTCTGCATAGCCAAGCCCTGAAACCCCAGTTGATGGCATAGTGGTCCAAGCAGCAGCCGGCAAGTCTTCCCAAAGACATTAATCTTTTCATTAAGGCCTGATTTAAGCACTAAAGCTTTTATTGTCTTCAGTCCCTAGAGGTCAATAGAAGGAATGGGCTGATTGTTGGGCAATTAATTTGATTCAATGTAATAACATTTAAATAGGCTGTGAAGACAAAACAAGATGCTCCGTGTTTAAGTCTATCCAGAGGCTACTTTTGTCCCTTTTTTTCTTATCACTGATGATAAAAGTGTAACTTTTCCAGGTCTTTCAAGCTATTTGCTCTAATATATTACCTGCCAGACTAGAGATAAGTGCAGCTCCATCTCTTCAATTTTGTGTGGGTTGTTCTTTATTAATTTGGTGAGGCTTTTGGGGAAGGGTGAGAAAGGGAAAAGCTGATTTTAGTTGTGGGCTTTTCTTACCCTTCAGTGGAAAAGGATGATTTACAGATTGTGCTACTGAAGCTTATGTACCACAGGCAGAGAAACAGGCTTAAACCTGGCCTTGCTCTTGATCTAGATAAATTGCTTACTGCACTTTCAGGTAGCATTTCAGCCCACTGGAAATCAGATGCCTGGATCCTGTTGCCAGCCCTGCCAATGACTTACCCCACACTCCTGAGAAGGTCACCCAGGCTTATATAGAGGTGGGCAAATTCATCATTATAGAATCATGGAATGGTTTGGGTTGGAAGGGACCTTAAAGCTCATCCAGCTCCAACCCCTGCCACAGTCAGGGACCCCTTCCACTGGAGCAGCTTGCTCCAAGCCCCTGTGTCCAACCTGGCCTTGAACACTGCCAGGGATGGGGCAGCCACAGCTTCTCTGGGCACCCTGTGCCAGCGCCTCAGCACCCTCACAGGGAAGAGCTTCTTCCTTATCTCCAACCTGAACTTCCCCTGTTTCAGTTTGAACCCATCACTCCTTGTCCTATCACTATAGACCCTGATGAAGAGTCCCTCTCCAGCATCCCTGTAGCTCCCTTCAGACACTGGAAGCTGCTCTGAGGTCTCCACGCAGCTCCTCTTCTCCAGCCCCAACTTTCTTAGCCTGTCTTACTTTGTGAGTGATCTGACATGAATAATTTGGGAAGAGGACCAGTTGAAAAGCCACTGCCATGCTCCTCTGCATAGCAGCGCTGTAATGAGTCATTAAAAGTGACCTGGTGAATTAATTCTTCTAATGATTTAATGGAAAGGAGCCTGTCACTGAAGTGCTTGGTGGGCTGCAGGGAGGTCAACTTGGGGGTGTGCATGGATGAGTCTCCTGGCACCTCTCAGCCTCCCTGAGGGATCCCCCTTCCTCCCAGGGTTTTGGGAGGGGAAAGGCACTGAAAAGCACAGATCAGGTCCTGCAGCAGGAAGGATGCAGATGGACCCCAAGGAAACATGCCTCAATCAGAACTGCAGAACAGTGGAGGTTGGAAGGGGGATTTGGAGGTCTCCAGTTCAATTTCTGATCGAAGATGGGACATCTTCTAACTTAGCAGATTGTCCTTAGCCACAACCAGTAGGTTTGTTAAAACCTCCAAGGATGGTGAATTCACAGGCTCCCTGATCCCCTTTTCCTGTGTTTGACCACTCTCAACAGTGAAAAATCTTTCCTTGCATCTCACTGGGTTTGTCACCTCCGTCACCTCCCCATGCACCTCTCAGAAGAGTCCAGCTCCATCTTCTCTATAACCCCACTTTAGTGGTTCTAGACCAAACTTACTCCCACCTTAGACCTTTACCTTTTCTCTACCAATATACTACCTCTCTCAGCATGCTTGCAGCCAGCAAGAGGATCTTGGATGCACTCTAAGACACAACTGTGTTTCACATGCACATCCACCACTTAGGTGACCTTGAAGGTCCCAAAGATGTGCCAGGCTGGTCTGCATGAGCTACAGGAACCTGGGATACCTCCTCATGGCTCTTCTGAGGCGCTTTTAGCAACTGTCAGAACTAGCCCTGCACCATAGGGAGAGGTTAGGAAAAGCTGGTATTTGACATCTATCTGGAAATCAGAGGCCTTCCGAGCAATGAAATCCAGTTCACCTGATGTATTCTCTGGATCAGGATGTGAAACAAGTAGGAGAAAGCAGGAAGAGGAAAAAACAAAAGGAGGGGAGAGGATGTTAAGGGAGATGTGAATATCAGCATGGAAAGCTCTGATGTGTGATGGCAAAATGTGCCTTCTCAGCTCTTATCTGTACTTCTTCCTCAGGAGTTTGAATGAAGGAGGATATCATTCACTGCGATATCCTAGTTTTGGTGTCCAGCGTGGGTGAGAGATGTGCAAGATAAGAAAAACTCCAGTTTCTTCCCCAGATTTGCTGTTAGCTTTGAAGACTCCAATTAGAAAAGGAGGCACAAGCCCTTGAGACAGGTAACCGAGGTGAGGCACGGCCATAAGTTCCTCCTATGGGAGGTGTCCCTGCCCATGGCAGGGGGTTGGAACTGGATGATCTTAAGGTCCTTTGCAACCCAACCCATTCTATGATTCCAGAGCTGTCCTTCCACATGTTCTCAGCAGCCCCAGACCATTGCTGCTCTCCTTGCTTGACATTCCTGCTATTAAACTAAAGTTTTGTTGTGCTGATTTCCCTTTACCATGGCCTAACAAAACTGCAGATAATGACAAACAAGTGAGCAAGACTGCTGGCACAAGCAAGCCAGATTTAATCTGTTAGCCTGTGGGTGGATGGAGCAGGATAGCTCTGGCTGCATTCTCTTAAGGTGGCTCTTTCCATCCCTGGAGCTGCTTAAAATAAAGCAGATGGGGATACAGAATTATCCTCAATGCTGAAATACGGCTGCTGCATCTTGTGGAGTCTCTGCTCTGACATGCTGGATCTACACTAAGCACTCAAGCACCCACTGGGAAGTCATTGTCCAAAGTGCCAATGCTGGAGGCAGTGAACCAGCTCCTCAGCAAGGTTTGAGCTTGGTTTAGGGGTTGAGAGGGTTGAAGTGTATGAAGGAGGCCAGTTGGACTTGAGGCCACAGAACAAGCCCTGGTTGGGTTGACGATAGATACAACCACAGACCCAGGAAACACAAGAAACACCTCACTTGACGTGGTCTGCACAAGGCTATTTGGTGTTAAGAGTTTCCAACCCATGATGGGGTCTAGCCAAGAGTTCAAGGGACCTGGACACACATCCATGAGCTGTTTAAGTCACCCCATGAGCGGGGAAGTGGCAGTGGCTGCTCTTCTTCAGGTCCTGTTGCATTTGTTTCCTTCTCTATGATCCAGACTATGTTGGGTAGACGAAGATCCTGCTTGGATCACACCAAAGACATGTTTGGACTCATGTTTGTCCTCTCTTTACAGGCAAAGGAAAAGCTGGGAGAGGTCAACTGACTTGCTCAGTGGGAGACACAGGGATGAACAGAGATCTCCTGACTTCATCAATAACAGGACCCTGAAAGGGGATGGCTCTATTCAGCAGTGAAGGAGAAATAAATAGCTGTGATGTCCTTTAACATACTCTACCCCAAGGCTTGGCTGTTAAAGGCAATGCCATGGTGAACCAGGACATAACATGGTCCGAGCACCACATAGTGCCTGATCGCATGCAGAAGGATGCTCCATCCCCATACATAAGGGTGATGGAAAATGCATGCAGACAGTGGTAACAGTCTTGCAAGTGACTCTGAGGAGCAAGGGGGACCTTGGGCTTACTCAGGGTCCACAAAAAGGATAAGCTGCGGCAGGGATGCTGCATAGGATAGGAGTGGCTTTGACACCAGGATAAGGCTGGGGGTGAAACCTCTCTGAGGAGGCAGAAAACAGGGGTGACAGTGACAAGTGTAGGACCATCAGGGGAATAGGAGGGAGGTGGAGGGCAAAACAACAGAGCCTGAGGCTCCATGAAGGACTGGGTCAGAAAAATGTCCAGTTTGGACAGAGCAGACCAAGCCTTAACCAAGGACTGCATGAGGGAGGGCTGACCAGCCAGAAGCACATGGGCATCCTTCCTTCCACCCTTTATCAACCCAATTTTACACTTGGCAAACTGAGGCACAGAGCAATGATACCAACTTCTGTCAAGCAGCAGCCATCAGAGGGAGATGAGCCCCTTCTCACGGCACCCAGCCTTCCTGCTTGTGTCCTTTAAATATCTGGGGGTATCTACAGGTGAGAATAGCATCCCTTGGGCATTCGCGTGCCTAATGGTGATTAAACACCTTTCCAGCATCTGCTCTTATACATCCTGTCCTTGTGTTTCAGAAGGAGCTGGGAGAAGCAAACCACCTTCCCTTTCCCTTCCTCTTGCCTTTCACTGCTCTGTGCTCGGTTGATGGGATTTGGGCCTTTGGACAAGGGCCTGTAGGGACAGGACAAGTGGGAATGGCTTTAACCTGCCAGAGTGGAGACCGAGATGAGCTCTTAGGAAGATGACCTGCTGCAGGATGGAGATCACCAAAATGCTGCCTTGAGGCAGGGCTTGGAGCCGTGGCAGAGGATCAGAACTGGATGAGATTTAGGGTCCCTTCCAACCCCAATCATTCTGTGATTCTAGACCAATTCAGTAGCTTCATAAGGCAACGACCACAGGATGACAGCAAAATCCATCCCTGATGAAGTCCCCACACCCAATTTCCCCAGTCCCTCCTGGCTGGTGGCACCAGTAAATACAAGCTGAGTGCAGAACCCAACCCAAGGTTACAAAGGGATGGGGTTGAGGGAATGTAAACTCTCAGCTCCATTTCTCAGGGTTATTTTTGCTCTCCTGTTGAAATGCAAATCCTCAAACCAACACCAATGTAACTGCAAAATCCCACCAGGATATTTCCATTCCTTTTTGGCTCAGGGCTGGATGCTTCTTATGGAAGGTGCAGAAGATGAATGGGAGAGCTGAAAACCAAAGTGTGTTAGCAAAAGCTGCCCTTTTCTTTTGCAAACACACACATATATATATGGATATGGCAGGGCACAAGAGGAAGCTGCAAGATTCAGCAGCACTGAGGCTGCAGCTTCCCAAGCCCTAACCTCTGCGGATGGTAGGGGAGCAGAAGACAACCACAGCCCGCTTGGGGCAGGGAAAACAGGCTGTTCTGCTGAGAGATGCACAGATCTCTGGCTAATGACTTGGCTTCACTTCCAGAAGGACTGCCAGGATGAAATGGGGTCTCTCCTCTATTTATTCTGTTGAATTGGCCGCTGAAAACCTTTCCGTCTGTGTCATTTCTGTGATGAAAAAGAAGCAAATTGGGAAGAAAAGGAATGGATTTCCATCTATCTCTCAGGAGGAATTTTGGCTGAACCCCATTAAAACCAAGGTAAATCAGGGCTTTCTAAACTAGCATCTACCCAATGTCCTTTCCCTTGCCTCTCTCATTTCTAGAAAACTGCAGGAAGGAGGAAAACAACACTAAAAGGGTGAGTTTTGGAGAGGGATATTTTTGGGAATTAAATATGTATTTTTAAAATAAATATTCCCTGATTCACTCCCTCTCCTCCTTTTTAGCCCCCATAAACCTACTGCCTTCACATAGCTGTAATTTCTGAGTGCTTCATTTGATTCACGGCATGTCCCAGATATCAGGCAAGGCAGAGAGCCCTCCTTAGAACCATGGAATCAACTGGGTTGGAAAAGACCTTCAAGCTCATCCAGTCCAACCACTGCCAAGGCCACCACTAACCCATGGCACTGAGGCCTCGTCTCCACGGGCTGTGAACACTTGCAGGGACGGTGCCTGCAGCCCTGCCCTGGGCAGCCTGTTCCAATGCCTGAGCACCCTCTGGGGCAGGAATTGTTCCTCAGCTCCATCTAAACCTGCCCTGGTGCAGCTTGAGGCCGGTTCCTCTTGTCCCATCCCTTGTTCCTTGGGAGCAGAGCCCAGCCCCTCCTGGCTCCATCCTCCTGTCAGGCACTTGTAGGGAGCGATCAGGTCCCCCCTGAGCCTTCTCTTCTCCAGACTGAACCCCCCAGGTCATAGAATCATGGAATCATAGAATGGTTTGGGTTGGAAAGGATCTTAAGATCATCCAGTTCCAACCCCCCTGCCATGGGCAGGGACACCTCACTAAACCAGGTCACCCAAGGCTCTGTCCAACCTGGCCTTGAACACTGCCAGGGATGGAGCATTCACAACCTCCCTGGGCAACCCATTCCAGTGCCTCACCACCCTCACAGTAAAGAATTTCTTCCTTAGATCCAATCTAAACTTCCCCTGTTTCAGTTTGAACCCGTTACCCCTTGTTCTGTCACTGCAGTCCCTGATGAAGAGTCCATCCCCAGCATCCTTGTAGCCCCCTTCAGATACTGGAAGCTGCTCTGAGGTCTCCACGCAGCTTCTCTTCTCCAGGCTGAACAGCCCCAACTTTCTCAGCCTGTCTCCATACAGGAGGTGCTCCAGCCCCTGATCATCCTCGTGGCCTCCTCTGCACTTGTTCCAACAGTTCCATGTCCTTTTGATGTTGAGGACACCAGAACTGCACACAATGCTCCAAGTGAGGTCTCACGAGAGCAGAACAGAGGGGCAGGATCACCTCCTTCGACCTGCTGGTCACACTCCTCTTGATGCAGCCCAGGATACGGTTGCTTTCTGGGCTGTAAGTGCACACTGCAGCCGGCTCATGTTCATTTTCTCATCGACCTTCCATCCAATCCATCAATCCCAATTACTTAGCCCCTCTAAACCACATAGATGTGATCACTGGCTGAGGGGACACTTCCTCCCCACCCATCACAACTTCCCAAAAGTGATGGTTTCAATGTAATCATCTTTACAAGAAGATTCGGCTCAAAAGCCACCCCACCAAGACAGGATGCTTTGCTGTGCCTCTTTGAGGGGTCAGCATGCATACAAATCAAACACCTACGTCTCCAACGTAAAGAGATCTCTTAGGACTGTAGGGTTGGGACTGAAGAGTCTAATAAGGGGAAAGAATTAAGCCTGCAATCACTTGGACTGATTTAAATTAGCGCCTTTTTTCCTCTTGCTTTGATTAAAATAAGCTGATTTCCTTTTCCACCTGTGTTTCTTATGCAGGCAGAATTTCCATTAACTTCAGTCAATGCTTCCTTTGACTTCTTGAAGCTAAAACTTCATGGCAGCCCTTAGCACATTACCACTCTTGTGATATTAATTCTATCTCCTTGCTTTATACACCAGTCACTTCTGTTATTAAATGGACCTCTTCTACCTTATTAAAGAACACTGACCTTTGTTATTCATTACAGAGTTATAATGAATATTCATTACAGAACAGCAATGATATTGGGCTTACATGGTCCCCAGGAAGATTTAGGTCAGGCATAAAAGAAAGCCTTATTAACAGGACAGTGATGAACTGGAAGGGGTTGGGATAGGGCAGGCATCCCATTGCTGGTCAGGCAAATATAAGGGGTGCAGCTAGTAGAGCTGATGCTGATTTGGGTGGGATTTTAGACAGCCCTTGCACTTCCGCACAGTTTCTATGGAATTAGAAGTACTGGAAACCTTCCAGAAGCTTCTCCCCGTAGCCATCAAATAAAAGGAACAGTACAATGTTTAATAGTGTAATTTTCAAGCTCTGGACTAATCATAGAGTGATTAAATCAAAGCAAAGACAAAGTAAGCTGAGCAGCCATCACTGGCCATCCATTTGTTCTTCCAGCCCTGCACAGAAGACACTACCTGTCCCCACGACCATCACCTTGATGTATTCATTAATCTCCACACAATCTTCCACCTCAGCTCCTCACTGTG
Organism: Psittacula echo; assembly: GCF_963264785.1. Taxonomy (NCBI): domain Eukaryota; kingdom Metazoa; phylum Chordata; class Aves; order Psittaciformes; family Psittacidae; genus Psittacula; species Psittacula echo. The sequence goes on from NC_137735.1 coordinate 2,908,260, forward strand.
CACCCAAGTTGTACCTGGAATAACACCCAACAATGGGATGGGAAGTACCTGAGAAGCAGGCTGTGGTTGTCAGGCATGGAGAAGGCTATAGGGATCCCATTGGGATGACCACTTTCCTGCCTCCCATAGGTATTCACCTACAGGAGGCATTCTTTTAAATGGGTTCAAAAGCAAAGATGCAAACCCAGGGAGGAAAGGTCAATTGAAGGCACTAAAGCAAAGACAACCCCAATCAGGAGATGCTTTAAGCTGCTGATTCCTAAATGCAGAGTAAAGATCTGCCACTTCTTTATCTCAAAGCATCTGCTTTTGGCCACTTTTACAGCAAGAAGCTGTTGGCCAGAAAGACAACACAGACCAAATACGAGCTCTTGCATGGGAATGACCTCAATAGGGATTGCAATAGGAGCCCTCAATTGAGTAGCAGGGTTATTTGCTCAACTCCATGCATGGCCACAAGAAGATCACATTCAGCAAAAGCAGTTTTCCCCAGTAGGGCCTCAGAATCCAATAGGGTACTGATCTCCATCATGGGGAGGTCCCATTCTCCCCCTCTGATCCAGCTGCTGTGAACCAGTATTTGGGAACAAAGCTGGAATAAAAATCAAATGTGTTTTTTCTTGTGCTTCCAATGGAAACATATATATATATATAATTTTACATGGTTTCAACTGCAATCAGTAAAATAAACCGTCAAGTGATTCTGAGAAGTCTTGTAAACCAGAAACAAACCCAGCCTCTGATGTTGAAGCATTGCCTTGAAAGAAATGAGTGTTGGAGAAGCCTAAAAGCAAAAGTGGATTCTCTTCCTTCTCCCCAGAGAAACTATTTTAACCACTGAAAGCCGATGCAGTCCTCACCACATCTAAGGGTGCCCAGTCACCACTGCAGCAGAACATCCCCTATAAGTCTCTGTGTACCAGCAATGATGCCTCCCTTCACAAGAGGCACAGAAGGGGAAGATGGATACGAACTGAGCACCTGGAACACCTCTCACCTTTGCTTTATACAGAAAGAAACTCAGAAGCTGTGACCTGAGCTTCTGTAGGAGCCAGAGCCATTCTCCCACCATAACCAGGCTGCTCCTACCAGCATCCCACCCCTGCTCCAAGAGGATTTGCATGGTGAGGAGCCAGAATATCAGGCAGCTTCTTCCATAGAGCAACACAACCCCAGGCAGATGCTCTCCTTTTAAATGCAAAGGGGATCTGTATACCAGGTTTTTCCTTTTTGTACTAAAGCAGCTACAGCTGCCTCATGCTAAAAGTCTGATGATGCTGATCCCAGCCATGCTGATGATCTCTGATGAGCTCTAATTACTCTCATCAGTGCAGGATCCCTACACTTGATCTGATTATGTGAGTGGGGCATAGTGTGAAGTGTCCCTGTCCATGGCAGGGGGTTAGAACTGGATGATCTTAGGGTCCTTTCCAACCCAAACTATTCTATGATTTCTGTGTGTGCCCAGAGGCAGGTCTGACAGCCCTGAGGGAACAGGAGAGCAAGATGAGGAGTTTGATGAGGTTCAGTGCGATGGGTGGGAGTTAACGAAGGGAGGGGGGATGGACCATAGTTAAGGCACACACCTCTGTGTTTCAGTCACGGGCTCTTCTTAATACCATTTTCCCCCAGTGTTTGCTCAGAACAACTCTGCCCTTTCTCCTTCACACACACAGACACGCACCCCATCCTGTCCCTTCGAACCACTCTCCATTAACCAGCACCAAGTGATCAGCCACAAAAGGACAAGTCCTCCCAATGCTCAACACAAGCTTCCAGCTAACCTCAGTTCTCATGTACCACCTCCAAGCCCATCACTTCTTGCAGAGCTTTTTACCTCCAAGCCTTTTGGATTACACATGCAGCATCTTCAGCTGCAGCACAGCTCCCTGTGTTATCCCCACTCTGCCTGGTGCTTCCAGGTGAGATAAGAGCAGCAAAGGAATCAAAGCTAAAGGAGCTGTAGCTTGTAAACCTTGGTGGGGAGCACAGATATGGCCCTATGGAGAGAGGTGATAGCAACACTGCCACCACCAAGTCATGGTACAGAGGGAGATGTGGTAGGTTCTAGCAGGCAAGGCAAGGAGAAAGAAGTGAGGAAAGCAGCTGGGAAAGGCTGTGGGAGCCTCTCTTCAGGTATCAGTTATGGTATGCAACCCTATTTCCATCTTTATCTCTTGGTATTCACTGTCACAATAGGCAACCTCATCGTGCTCTTTGCCTTTATCAGTAATGCAATCCAGCACTAAGTCCTTCAGCCAGGATCACTGTCCATATGGCCTTGGTGAACATATTGCTCTACTGCTACAGTGAGATTCCAGCAGACCTCCCCTTCGCCAGCAGCAGTGATTTCGATAAGAGGGGGTGCCGCATCCTCCTCTACACATACTGTATGCTGAGGCTGATCAGCATCTGGTCAGTGGAGAGCCAAAGTTTTTCTATTTAATCCAGAGAGCAAACCATCACTGGTCCAAGTTCATCTACAGGTACCACAGGCAGTACATAAATGGCATCCTTGCTTGGCTGCTGGATCTTCAGCATCATCTTCCAACTGCCTTACCTTCAGTACAACACAACAGCAGAGAGGGTAAGTAATGGAACTGTTGTATTCTTGGCTACCAGCACTTGCTTAAGCTCTCCAGGGAGGTTCATCATGAAGTTCACCCCCTACACATCCATCAGCCTGGATATCATCTTCATCACCCTTGTGATGTTCCTGAATGGATTCATCACTGACCTCCTCAGGAGGCAAAGGAGAAAGACAAAGGCTGCCTCCGAGCACCTGGAACAAGCACACAGCTCAAGATCTTGCTCTCACTGCTCTCTGTTTACCTTGTCTGCTGGCTCTTCAATGGCATCACTTGGCTTGCTTTTGTTTCAGGACTCCTTAAACCCAACTTTGAGAGCAGCATCCTCAGAGGTCTCTGCAGAGTGCTGTCCTGCATCTATTACTCATCCAGTTCCCATGTCATTGTGCTCAGCTACAAGAAAGTCAGGCAATACCTCACTGAAGCCCAAGATGTGAGAAGCCTCCCACTACCCAGAGCACAGAGATGCAACCTCCCAAATCCTCTGTGGGTTTTTCGGTTTTCCAGACAGAAAAGCATGAGGAATTTCTTCAGACATTTAAAATGAACCCTTACCAGCTTTCTGGAATCATCTCTTGGTTGATGCTTAAAATTCAGGCAGTTCCCATTCATCTTCTTTTACCTTGTGAGCCTTGGGTGACATGGTCTAGTGTGAGGCATCCCTACCCATGGCAGGGGGTTGGAACTGGATGATCGTAAGGTCCTTTCCAACACAAACCTTTCTATAAGTCTATGATTCTAAGACCATCAACCAGACAAGGGAATTAATCAGAAAACAGATCCGGTAGACATCAAACAATGGATTTGCCCAGAGATGTGTCACAGAAAATGCCCTTATTTCAACAGGAGCAGCAGCAGGTAAACATTTGCCTTCAGCCCCATGAAAGCAAATGGAAATACTCTCATCATTGCCAGTCAGTGACAGCCTATAATAAACAAGAGATCAAGTATGTACAGGCCCTGAGGTCTTGTTACTTTTGAAAGCTGTAAGAGGCAAAGGAAGCATTCTTCAGTATTGTCACTGCCAGGCAAGTGTTTCCATTTCCATAATGGCTCATTGAGAGAAAACAAGTGAGAAAAAGCCCTCTGAAATCCCTGACACTGCAGGAATGCGAGCAGCCGGCAGAACTGCAAGAGTCGAGGAAAAATCACTGCAAGATTATGTTTTCATAAACCCATGAATTCTGAAGATGAAAATCTGACTGGGCAAATGGTGCGGGGCTTTAGAAGTTTATAGCTTCCAGCACTAAACATTCATGTCTCAAACACAAACCCCACGATGCCAGGGTGTGTTTTCTGGCATCATATCATTCAGCTGGGAAAATAAAGGACAACAGAACTTCAAACAGCCCTTGGGTCATGGCTGTGTCCCCCCCAGTTCCTTGTGCACCTCCAGCCTTTTTGCTGGTGGAGTGAGGAGCAGAAAAGGCCTTGACCCTGTGTAAGCAGTGTTCAGCAGTAAGGAAAACATCCCTGGGTGATCATCACTGTTCCCAGCACAAATCCACTACTAGGAAGGAAATTAACTCTACCCCAGCCAAAACCCAGCACAAACCCTTCCATCCTGTGCTGCCTTAGAACCTCCATCTGCTTTTGTGCTCCCTAAATGCAATGCAGGTTTTGTGTCTCTTCTTGCCTGTCTTCATAGATTCACAGAGCGGTTTGGGTATAAGGGAACTAAGAGCTCATCCAGCCACAACCCCTTGGCACGGGCAGGGATGCCTTTCACTAGAGCAGCTTGCTCCAATCTGGCCTTGGTCCAGTTTGCCCTCTTGTTCACACAAGCTTGCTAAATAGCTGCATGTAGGCATCTTTTGCCATTTAGGGGTATATACCTCACCCTGCCTGAAATCCAGATATGATGCTAAGTGCCTGGAGCACCTCAACAGATGCCCAGCAAGGGATGTGCTGTGCAGAAATCTCAAGCAAGAGCTACCTTACCTCTACACTGCTTTTCCCCTTATAACTGGGCTGCAATTGGCAGATGAAATCCAGTGAATCCTGCTTATGGGCTTACTGCTTTTGCATCTCTCTCCAGGAGATCCAGTTTAGCTTCTTTTACTTTAGGCTGTGCAACACAGAGCAAAGATCTCAGCATCTTAACCTCTGTTGGGGATAGATCCCTGCAGAAAGAGATCCCTGCAAAGGTGCTTTTCTGACTGCTTTGGAGGGACAAACATTGCCTAGGTTTCCCTGTCCCTTTATTTAGAGGCTCCAGGCTTTCATGATTCAACACACTACACATGTAAAATACACAGAGGCAGCACAAGACCTTTGGTAGCCCCTGGCAAAGGCTGTGTATCAGTTCTGACCTCTTCTCACCTACCCAGGGGATGCCAGCTGCCTTCCCCTGCTGTCCCTGCAGCTCTGGATGCCATGTCAACCCCAACCACTCACCACTACGACCCACTGTGGGTCTATGCCACCACCAGCAACTCAACAGCCATCAAGAGACTCTTCAAAATCTTCCCAATTTCTGGAAGTTGACGCTGCAAGGAAGGCAGATATTTGGGGGGAAAGAGGGGAAAAGAGTCAATTCTTTCTCTGAAACCTTCAGTACAGCTTTTCAAATGATCCCTGGAAACCTGCAGTGTTGGCCATCAAAGCAAGCAAGGTACTAGAACACACATGCCTTGAGTCTAACCCAGCCTGGCAGTCCTCACAATCTTATGTTCCCCCAGTTATCCACAGATGAGGTTCAACAGAGACAACTGCTAGTTCCTTTTCCCACACTGCCCACTTAACACTAGCCAGGAGCACCACTTGTTGGAGAGAGAAGGCAATTCAGTCGAGACACATGACGCAGGCAATAAATGCAGCTTGAGCAAGGACTGATAATGCTGGTCCCCTCCTAAAAGCTTTGATTTTATGGGGTTTTAAGCTTAATTTTTAAATACAGCTGCTCTGTCTTCTCTTGCTCTCCCCCAACATCCTCCAGCAACGTAATCTACTTGGGTTAGCTCCAGGGAGATGAAAGTAGCTTTGCTGCTTGGAGTTATCTGTGAACTCCACGCACTTCGAGTAGAACAGCAACTATCCCACGTTGCTGATGCAGCTTGCATGTGTAGCTCTTGGACAAGCATCAGCAAGGAGCTGCTTGCTGCAAGGAGAAGTGTTATTTCAAAGCGAGATAAGGAGGCTGCACACACTGCATAACAGGTTCAAACTTAAACAGGGGAAGTTTAGATTGGATCTAAGGAAGAAATTCTTTACTGAGAGGGTGGTGAGGCACTGGAATGGGTTGCCCAGGGAGGTTGTGAATGCTCCATCCTTGGCAGTGTTCAAGGCCAGGTTGGATGAGGCCTTGGGTGACATGGTTTAGTGTGGGGTGTCCATGCCCGTGGCAGGGGGGTTGGAACTGGATGATCTCAAGGTCCTTTCCAACCCGAACTATTCTATGATTCTATGATTCTATGATCTCTTTTTGTACATGCAATTCCTTCTGGTTTATTTCACGGTCATTTGGAGAATTGCATAGAAATTTAGGCTGGAAGTTACATTGTTCAGCTGAGTGTTGAATCCCTCCAAGGAAAGCAATGCCCGCACCTCTTTGGGTTTGTGGTCAAGTGTTTCACCATCCTCACAGTGAAAATACTGGTCCTTGTATCTCATTGGAACTCCCCTTGCTGCAGCTTGCACCCATCGTCTCCCATCCTTTCATCACACACCTCTGAGAGGAGTCAGGCTCTCCCTTCTCTATAATCTTAATTATGTAGCTTAAAGAGCACTTAGGTCCTACTCAGCCTTCCCTTCTCCAGGCTACACCAAGCCAGCTCCCTCAGTCTCTTCTCTTATCATGAGCTCCAGCCTCCTGCCCGCATTCCTTAGGACATTCACATGGTTCTACATGCAAGGCAAGACCTCAACTGGCCAAGTTGTTCATATTCAAGACAGAAAGGCAGACAGACACATGAAGATGTGAAGTGTGGAATCAGCAGGGTAGGGACCAAGAGGACCTGGGCTTGTTCAGCCTCATCTGACAGGGAAATGAACTCAGGCTGGTAAACAGTTTTCTCTTGGGTTACACCGGTGTTTTCTAATGCTGCTGTTCCACAGACACTTGTTTTGGTGATCAAAAGGTTATCAGAAGGCAGGATAGGTCCCCTGACCTATTCCACCACATGCTCATGAGCACAGATGAAGGGATGCTGAGAATGGCAGGAAGAAGCCCTTAAAGAGAAGGCTTTACCCCAGAGACAGTGCCTGGGAGAAGCACAATTTTGCCTCTAGCCAAGACAAAGTACAAATGCTTTCTTCTGCTTCATGCAGACAGAGAAATGCAGGCTATGACTCAACCTGCTCATGCTGAAAACCAGATGTTAAACAGTGAGCAACATTCCCATTAAATGGAGTTTACAATCCAGCTAAGTGCGCTTGCTTCAAGTAACTTGGCTGGAAACATGGATTTTTGCAGCTAAAGCCTCAAGCAGTGACTGCATTACAGTTGCAAATAGAGTCATAGAATGGTTTGGGTTGGAAGGGACCTTAAAGCTCATCCAGCTCCAACCCCTGCCATGGGCAGGGCACCTTCCACTAGAGCAGCTTGCTCCAAGCCCCTGTGTCCAACCTGGCCTTGAACACTGCCAGGGATGGGGCATTTACTTCTTTGGCCAACCTGCTCCAGTGCCTCACCACCCTCACAGTAAAGCTATGAGAGGTATTGCTGGGTGACAGCAGCTGCACCCCTCTCTTCTCTACATGTCCCCATGCAGGAAAGAAGCCAAACTGCATTTTGATGGCACAGAATCACACGATGGTTTGGGTTGGAAGAGACTTTAAAGCTCATCCATTTCTAACCTCCCTGCCTCTGGTTTTCTCTTCACGTTGTGGGTCATAGACTCATAGAATAGTTAGGGTTGGAAAGGACCTTAACATCATCCAGTTCCAACCCCCTTGCCATGGGCAGGGACACCTCACACTAAACCATGTCACCCAAGGCTCTGACCAACCTGGCCTTGAACACCGCCAGGGATGGAGCATTCACAACCTCCCTGGGCAACCCATTCCAGTGCCTCACCACCCTCACAGTAAAGAATTTCTTCCTTAGATCCAATCTAAACTTCCCCTGTTTCAGTTTGAACCCGTTACCCCTTGTCCTGTCACTGCAGTCCCTGATGAAGAGTCCATCCCCAGCATCCCTATAGGCCCCCTTCAGATACTGGAAGGCTGCTCTGAGGTCTCCACGCAGCCTTCTCTTCTCCAGCCTGAACAGCCCCAACTTTCTCAGCCTGTCTTCATACGGGATACGTGGAGAGAGAAGAGTTCTTCATTACTTTGTGCTGGAAAGCCTGATCATCCGGGTCGTGGTCACTCCTCACATATTGTCAGCTGAGTCACAGGCTTTGAAGGACATTTATTGCCAATGGAGATGACTGCCCTGAGAAGGAGATAGCCTCTTTAATTAAATGGGGTTTAATGGAAACATGGAAAAGGCCAGGTGAATTAAACAGGGGCTGCAGTGACAGGCTTCATAACTAATAACTTCCAAACTGGTTACAATTTACACTTTGAGAAGATACAGGAAGCTCATTAGGGCTTTAGGGAAGCAGCTCAGTGGGTCAGAGCACAGAGGAGAGCACTCTGCAGCCGAAGCAGCACTGTATGAAAATGATACCCAGAGGGACAGCAACCACTGACCATTAACCCCACTATTTATATAATGGTTTTCCACCCCAGGACTGACTTTGTGTAGAAGACCAATGATTTTATCTCTGGTTTTCAACTGCAAAATGCCAGGCACAGACAAGTAACCTGCCCAGTGCTAGGACTAAACTGAGATGAGCAACACGACATTAGTCAAGGATGATTTCCAGCAGCAAACACAGGTCTAGAAGTACAAGTCTATTCTAGGAATGTGCCCATTCCCAAGAAACATTGGTTAGGAGCCATCTGGTATAAATTATAGCCAAAACAGATGAAGAAAATAATGCAGATGAATGGCTGGAAAGGCTTCCAGTTGTTGGAAGCCACATGGTCTGAACTGGGTGGTCAGGGCACTAACCACGGACATCCCCTGCTTGAAATCAGAGACATCCAAATCCATGCACACTGCATGTGTTCACTGTTCAACAAAGAGCCTTTGAAAGGTTTTGGGGTTGCTTCAGTGCATGGCAGCAGACTGCTAAGAATCACTTCTCCCTACAGCTGCTCATGCGTCTTACACCAGCTCCTTATGCTGGACTCTGTTGCATGGGGCTTAGTTAAACTCAAAGGTAAAGCCCCACCTCTCTGCCCACGCAGAAGGAAAGCATCTCAATTCCAGCCCTAGGGATTTCACTGTACCACTCTTTCTCTTCTTTAAGCCCCCATTAGCACGGCGGTCCCTATCTCCAAGTATTTTTGAAGACCTGCACAAGGAAATCCTGAGCCTGGCTGAAATTCTTTCAGATATGTATTTTTACTGGCATTATTTGTTCCAAATTTTCCCCCACCTTTAAGGGGAAAGATGACTTTATCTGATCACCAAGCATCACTCAGCAAAGAACGTCCAGCCCAGAAGCAGCAGTGGCTGAACTGAACCAGACACTCATAGAAGCATAGAATCCCAGACTGGTTTGTGTTGGAAGGGACCTTAAAGCTCATCCAGTCCCAACCCCTGCCACGGGCAGGGACACCTTCCACTGGAGCAGCTTGCTCCAAGCCCCTGTGTCCAACCTGGCCTTGAGCACTGCCAGGGATGGGGCAGCCACAGCTTCTCTGGGCACCCTGGGCCAGTGCCTCAGCACCCTCACAGGGAAGAGCTTCTGCCTAAGAGCTCAGCTCAGTCTCCCCTCGGGCAGGTTAAAGCCATTCCCCTTGGCCTGGCCCTACAGGCCCTTGTCCCAAGCCCCTCTCCAGCTTTCCTGCAGCCCCTTTAGGCACTGGAGCTGCTCTCAGGTCTCCCCTTCAGGAGCCTTCTCTTGTCCAGGCTGCCCCAGCCCAGCTCTCTCAGCCTGGCTCCAGAGCAGAGCTGCTCCAGCCCTCACAGCATCTCCATGGCCTCCTCTGGCCTCGCTCCAGCAGCTCCACGTCCCTCTTGTGCTGCTGCCCAAGAGCTGGATCAGGACTGCGGGGGGTCTCCCCAGGAGATGGAAACCCAGGGCTGTGGTTCTGCTCTTGAGACAGAGCCATGACAAATTGTTCCCTTTAAAACAATAAAAACTTCAGTATCTCTACAATGAGAGACCTGAGCAAGCAGAATCCAATTTTCCTCTGCCTTGTTTCCATCTTATTTTCATGCATGTCTGAATTTTGCAGTTTTCTTTTCAAGAACTAAGACTCTGTTTTGATGGACTATGCCTGTTACTGTTTAAAGCACAGAATCATAGAATCAACCAGGTTGGTAAAGACCTTTAAGATCAAGTCCAACCATTACCCCAGGACCGGCACTGAAGGTCTGGTTTAAGGCAAATTTAAGTTATCTCAAGCAACAGTAAACCATGTTATTTCTCTTAAAGCAAGCAATCCAAGCAGAGCAGTAAGAACAAAGCATCAGGGTCTCAGCAGACCAGGACAGGTCTTCGAAGCTTCTTTAGAGGCTCTGGGGAGGTGCTGAGGTACCATGAAGGCCCTGGGTGCAGTTCAGCCCACATGCAGGGTTACCAGTTCATTGCACATCGATTCCAACACCTCCCAAAGTCTGATCCTGCAATCCAGAGTGATTCCTGGAAGGAGCTGAAGACCTTTTGTGCCCACTGGCACAAAGGAGTGGATCCAGAAATGCTTCCATTCATCTACAGACAAGTATTTGGAAGAACACCAGACGTCCATGTCCAAGTGGGAGGGAGCCTGAAGGCAGTGCCTGCATTATTTCTCCCTGTAAATATGTTCTGTTCCACAGAGGTTACATCCACACTGTAAATTCAGGCATGCCCAGCCACGGAAAACAATCATCTGTATGAGACCAAATGCTAGAAAGTGTAAATGTAGGTGCCAATTTGCATTTTCCTAGATAATTCCAGCCCAAAAACAACTCCCAGGAGGCAATCTGAATCCAGCTACCCTCTTCTGGAAGGCAAAAAGAGTTTACAAGTATGGAAGGCAGCATCTTGTGCCAGTTGGCCACAGGGCCCAGGATACATTTAGTTCCTGGATGCACTTAGTTTATTAGCACAGATAAAGCTGCATTGCCTCTACTTAGAGTCTTATTACCAGACATCAATACATGATGCCACCATGCACTTAGGGAATCAAACACTCTGGGACTGCACTTCCAGCAGGATTATTCCTTGTTGGTGTTACAAAGAAGTGATGATCGCTTGTGCAAGTGTATATAATTCCTATGTACAATGAGGTATTTGAGGGGGGAATGTGCTATCTGGCTGTTCATCAAAATACCTTGAAAAGCCACATATTTTGCCCCAAAATCTGCCTGTATCAGGATCAGGAGCTGCCCTGATGCTGGCTGAGGTAATCACAAAGGTTTGCAAGTTCTGGATTACTGTGATCCCACTGTATCTGAAGACTGAGTGGGACAAGTCATGCTCTGACCATGGTCACTTCACTCAATTAACTCCCATCACTTATCACAGCCTTCATAGATATCTTCTTGGTGCTTTGGTGGAAAGTCAATCTTAAAATCCTCTGAAATCTACATGGATATTGAAGAAATCAGAGGGATCTTTTCAGATATAAGCAAGGAAAAACATGAAAGGGACAGGTTAAGAAAACTGGGGCTGTTCAGACTGGACAAGAGAAGCTGCATGGAGACCTCAGAGCAGCTTCCAGTGTCTGAAGGGGCCTATAACGATGCTGGAGAGGGACTCCTCATCAGGGACTGTAGTGATAGGACAAGGGGTAATAGGTATAAACTGCAACAGGGGAAGTTCAGGTAAGATACAAAGAAACAGTTCTCTTCTGTGAGGGTGCTGAGGCACTGGCACCCAAAGCTGTGGCTGCCCCATCCCTGGCAGTGTTCAAGGCCAGGTTGGACACAGGGGCTTGGAGCAAGCTGCTCTAGTGGAAGATGCTCCTGCCCGTGGCAGGGGGTTGGAGCTGGAGGAGCTTTAACTGGATGACCCCCTGTCATAACCACACTGAACGGAGCACGGGAGGCACGGACGTTTCTCTGTAAAGTTTAAGCTCTGTTTCTACACGGCATAATGGTGACACCTACAGGCAAAACCTCATCTGCAGCCCAGAGAGGAGAGGAAGTCATCAATATCACCTCCTTACTAAAAGCGAGAGGGACCACACAAGCGAGTAAAATACACATCACTCACACAAGTAAGGTCTGGCTGCAGGGCAAGGTCAGTAGCTGGATGATGACAAACCCCATTAAACTCTCATTAAAGAGTCACCATTTTTCAGATGTGCAGGCAAAGACATAGAGAACACTCCAAACATTTGTCATTCAGGTTGTATTTTACAAAGAATCCTGACCATTACATATAAAATAACCTATGTGTGAAGCATACCCTGAATATACCCACCAGGAGAGTTTCAGTTCATCATTTATCTAACTGTGGATAGGTGCAATTTTCCTTGTGCTTCAGAAGTTGCCAGAGGACACGTCCTTCCTGACCACATGGTAGAGAATCATAGTACCATAGAATAGTTAGGATTGGAAAGGACCTTAAGATCATCCAGTTCCAACCCCCTTGCCATGGGCAGGGACACCTCACACTAAACCAGGTCACCCAAGGCCTCATCCAACCTGGCCTTGAACACCACCAGGGATGGAGCATTCACAACCTCCCTGGGCAACCCATTCTAGTGCTTCACCACCCTCTCAGTAAAGAATTTCTTCCTTAGATCCAATCTAAACTTCCCCTGTTTAAGTTTTAACCCGTTACCCCTTGTTCTGTTACTACAGTCCCTGATGAAGAGTCCATCCCCAGCATCCCTATAGGCCCCCTTCAGATACTGGAAGACTGCTCTGAGGTCTCCACGCAGCTTCTCTTCTCCAGGCTCAACAGCCCCAACTTTCTCAGCCTGTCTTCATACGGGAGGTGCTCCAGTCCCCTGATCATCCTCGTGGCCCTCCTCTGGACTTGTTCCATGGCCTTTTTCCACTAACCTGTTAAGACAGAAACAGACCACAAGCAACAGAGTTTGAGCAAAGGGGCATCAACATTGATTTCCAAAATGAGATTTGAATGATTAGTACTAAAATCAAACTTTGTAATAAAACATTACATCTGTAATTTGGTTCCTTTCTGAGCACATCCCACTGGGATGTGGTAAGACTTTACAAACTTCTTATAGAAGCTGGTTTTACTGTAGGAGATCTGACTTTATCTCGAGCTCCTGACAGTCTACGTCTGTCACAGCTAAAAGTTCTTTTGGATCATGTCTAGATGTCCAATAGCCTCCCATTTCCATTTTCCATATATTAAAACATTTCCCCCAACAGCAGTTCTCTCAAAGGCCTCAGCAAAGGGATCTCCAGAGCAAGAAGGGCTCAATCTGTCACAACTTTACAACCACAAAGCAGGTCAAAACTAGTAAAAGAGAAAATACTCGCTGATAAAAGGACTGGGGCAGAGCCCCACAACTGGTTTCAGATTTGCTCTCCACCCCCAGCTGCAAGTTCCTGCAGCATCTTTTTGTGCTGATCCTTGTTCTGATCTGGCTAAAAAACAAACCCAGGAAAAGAAAAACATGTATTAGTTCCCTTATTAGTTCTCTGCTCTGGCCCACTGCACAGCCATGGAGTGCTGCTGCCAATTAGAAGGGGAGGGACAGAAGGCAGATCCTCCATTTGGCTGGGCACCAGCATGAGATCAGCCTGAAGCAATTACCAATCTACAGCCAAAGGCCACCCACCTTGCACTGGCTCTGCACAGATCATTGAATCCCAGAGCGGTTTGTGTTGGAAGGGACCTCAAAGCTCATCCAGTTCCAACCCCTGCCACAGGCAGGGACACCTTCCACTGGAGCAGCTTGCTCCAAGCCCCTGTGTCCAACCTGGCCTTGAACACTGCCAGGGATGGGGCAGCCACAGCTTCTCTGGGCACCCTGGGCCAGCGCCTCAGCACCCTCACAGGGAAGAGCTTCTGCCTTATATCTAACCTGAACTTCCCCTGTTTCAGTTTAAACCCAGCCCCCCTTGTCCTGTTGCTACAGTCCCTGATGAAGTGTTCCTCTCCAGCATCCTTGTAGCCCCCTTCAGACACTGGAAGCTGCTCTGAGGTCTCCACGCAGCTTCTCTTCTCCAGGCTGAACAGCCTCAACTTTCTCAGCCTATCTTCATATGGGAGGTGCTCCAGCCCCTGATCATCTTTGTGACCTCCCCTGGACTTGCTCCAAAGTCTCACTTGACTTTTAAACAAAACACCTTCCTCTGGGCAGCTTGGTTTCCTATTTTTTTACCAAATTAAGCCAGTTCACTACATGAAACAGCTTGGTTTGGGCCAGCTCAGGGTCAGACTCTCAGATTTTGTCAAGAGGCAAACTTCCTTTGGTTTCTTCAGCTGTTGAGCCAGGCAGCTCCAGCTTCATTCCACGTCTGTATACCACTGCCTTAAAGCCAAAAGTTAGGTATTACTCACAGGGGTAAATTAAGCTCCATTGCCAGAGATGCCCTGACAGATGGCATACCCAGCACAGCCTGCCTAGGGTGGACCCATCCCTGGTAGGGCAGGCTGGATGGGGCTTGGAGCAACCTGCTCTCATGGAAGGTGTCCCTGCCCGTGGCAGGGGGCTGGAAACAGACAATCACAGAATGACAGCATCATTAGGGTTGGAAGGGACCTCTAGAGATCATCTGCTCCAACCCCCTGACAAGGCAGGGCCACCTAAAGCAGCTTATACACAGGAACATGTCCATGGTGGGTTTTGAATGTCTCCAGAGAGGGAAATCCCGCAACACCCAAGGGCAGCCTGTTCCAGTGCTCTGACACCCTCAGTGTAAAGCTCTTCCTCATGTTGAGGTGAAACTTGTTGTGTTATAGTTTATGGCCACTGCTCCTCGTCCTGTTGCTGACAGAGCCCAGCACCATCCTCCTGGCACCCACTTTTGAGATACTGATCTTCACTTATGAGAACCCCCTCTCTCAGCCTGCTCTTCTCCACACTAAACAGGCCCAGCTCCCGCAATCTCTCCTCCTAAGAGAGATGCTCCAGACCTCTGATCTTTAAAGTCCCTTCCAACCCAAACCATTCTATGATTCTATGACCCGATGCATTACCTAGGTTTATGGTTATGGATGAAGCTATAATTTTACCTCATAATTCCCAACCTTTCCTTTCCACTTCCCTCCCGTTACCAACGCGACGAACCAAACCCCGAACACCGACCACTCCGGAGCCGCCCTCCCTCACTGCCTCACCTCCCCTACCAGGCCCCCTCCCCGCGTGGGCTGCCCCACGCCGCGCCTGCGCATCCCCTACGCGCCCGCCTCAGAGCCGCCCCGCTGCAGGCAGCCTGGGCACCCCAGCGCGGGGGCCTTGCAGCGGGGAGAGGCGGAGCGTACCAGGCGCCGTCCCCCCGCACACACACACATACCGGCGGCCGGTACCGTGCCAGAGCATGGATGTGGTGCTGCTTGCCATCGCCTCCGCGCTCCTCGCCGTGCTCCTCTTCTTCGCCACCCGTCTCCGCGGCCAAGTGAGGGAAGGTGAGTCATGGCCCCGCCGGGGCTTCTCCCGCCCCGTTCCGGTGGTGGGACCTCCGCCGGGTCCGCCCCTGTCTCAATGGGGTCGGGGAAGGGGGGGGGGGTGAGCGTCTCCATGGCAACCGCTGTGAGGGCGCCCTGCCTGAGGCCTTACCCTGAGGGAGCCGCTATGGCGGGGGATCCCGGTGGATCCCCGGTGTCCTGCGCTTCACTCCGCCAGCTGGGGTGGCCCCTCAGGCGCCGGGGAACCCCGACCGGCGATGAGGCCTGCTGCTGGCGGATGGGCCTGGTGCCCGAGTCCAGGCGGGTCCGGGTTGAGCGGGTTTGCCGTGAGGCTGAGGTCTGCCTGGGTTGTGCTCTCGCGATGGGCGGGTGGAAAGGAGAGTGCCCCTATTGTAATGGAGTGAAAGCCAAGGTGTGAGGAGGACATGCCGGGTCCTCCCTGGCAGGTTAGTGCTGCTGCCAGGCATGGCACCACAATAGCAGGCCAGTCTCTCCATCCCATGACAGCTGTACCCACTTCTTTTCCACTTCACTTGGTGCTAGAAGGGCTTGCTACCCACTATATGCATTTGCATCGTGTGCAGTCCCATCCTGGGAATAGGGAGATGATACAGCACTTCAGCCCTGCCTCAAACAGGGTGTTTTATTGCTGACCAGCAGTCAGAATCGTAGAGTCATTTGGACAGGGCTTGGAGCAACCTGCTCTAGTGAAAAGTGTCCCTGCCTGTTGCAGGGGGTTGGGACTGGATGAGCTTTTAAGTTCTTTCCAACCCAAACTGTTCTGTAATATAGGTTGGAAAGCATTTTTAGGATCGTCAAGTCCAACCATAAACCAAACAGTGCCAGGTCTGTTGTAGCAGCCTTTCTGAGTTTTCAGAGTTGAAGAAGGGATGGCATTTAGCTGTGAAGTCTCAACTTCATATGTTTAAGCAGCACAAACATTGAAGCCTTTGTTATTATAACACCACCAGTTCCTGGGATTTAGGGTGATTTAGGGTTGATTTGTTTTGCGTTTCTTTTAAGGGGGGATGTAGCTTTGATAATCTCTTTTTTTCAGAGACAAAACCACAAAACCCAGGCATTCCAGGGCATATACAGGGAATGTATGCTGGTAGACTTTGTGTTAAAAGCTTTGCAGATAATAATGAAATTATTACTTAAATTTAAAATCACATTTCAGTAAATGTTATTTTTGTTCCGTTATTCAGTGTTACTGTTCCAAATCAGTAAGTTTAAGAACACATTTCCTTACACCTCTTCTTATATAGACCTTGTCTTAATACTGCTTAATAGCTTGGAAACTGATGAAGTTGGTGACTTGGAGCTAAGCTTTTGATAAAAGTGACTGAAATACATGATTTCCTGATATTGACTTGAGTAAATCAGAGGCTATGAGGTTTGGGAGGATTTATTTTCTTCCTAAGCATAAAAAGTTCTAACTAAAATGAAGCCCAAACATCTGTTTTAAACGGTGTGGATTCTCCAAAAGCTTCGATCTGGTTGTGAGCGGCTTGGTTAAAGTTAGTTTATACCCAGGATAATTTAATCGTATTGAAGCCTCTGTTTCAGTGGCAGCTTTTTGACCCTTCCATATTGGTCTCGCTTTATTTTATTGTGAGTTTAAGGTAATTTCTACCTTAATATCCTGATTTCTGTCATTATAAAATTGTTTGCAGAATGACTTTATTCTTACACAACAGAAATTAGTTTTCAAAACCTGTGGTGTATTTAATAGCTGCAGAACTTGGTCTTAAGCAGGAATTTGCTTTCGTATTCCTTTTTCCTACGTGGTAAGTGGAAGCTGCTACAGCTCTGTTAGTAAAGCTGTGTGAATTCACCTATTAAGGCTGTAAACATGGAAGAGACTTGAAACCAGAGACACTTAACCTAGAGGACTGGTGGTGGCCTCACTTATTCTTTTGTTGTTAAAGTCTTGGGGGTTAGAGCAGCAGCTTCTCTTTATTCTCTCTTTGGGAATTTCCTTTTAAACTTGCCTGCTTTAGAGAATGAAGGAGCTAAGGGTCACCAGAGGTAAATCCTGTAACACATTTTCCTGTTTCCTTTCAAAGGTCATTTGGAGCAGCAGAGTGGTTCCAGCAAGATCATGTCTGGGCTTGTTCTGCTGAGAATAGAAAATCTGTAGCCTTGCTGGCTTTTATCTGTGGTTGGCATATCTGTTTGTGAACAAGCCTTAAAGTGATAAGATGGACTGGGGAAAAGTACCTCCCTGGGAAAGCCAAGCACAATTCCACTTGTGGCATGTTGAATTGCTTTCTCATTGAATATCCCAGATTAGGTTAGTGTGAAGGTGGAAGATACTGGATGCCACCGGTGTGGTGGGAAGTACCATGAAGGTGTGAGGGTGCAGTAGGTGGAGCTCTCTCCATGTTGGTGTGGGATGAGGGAGCTCAAGAACTTTGTCTTGCTTGAAAACTTGCCAGCCCAGGTGTTACCCTGATGGACTTGCTTATCTGATAGAACTGATCATGATGTGCTGTGATATCAGAGGATTGCTTCACAAGGGAAAATGTCTTTCCTCTGAGTGGAAATTTGCAAGGCTTTGTGAAAGAGCAGATTTATGTCTGGGGGATGTAAAATTAGGTCCTGAGAAGTCTGGGTTCTGAAAGTGTTCTTTCCAATGATATAACATTGCAAAGACCTGGGGGTGCTGATTGACAGCTGCTGAACATGAGCAGCTTGTGCCTAGGCAGCCAGAAGCCACCAGCATCCTGGCCTGTATCAGCACCAGTGTGGCAGCAGGGTCAGGACAGTGATAGTCCCCATGTGCTGGGCAGTGGTGAGGATGCATCTCGAATCCTGTGTTCAGTTCTGGGCCCCTCACTACAAGAGAGGCATTGAGGTGCTGGAGCAGGTCAAGGGAACTGAATGAGGGTCCCTTCTAACCTAAACCACTCTGTGATTTAAGTGTATCCTCTGTGTTCTGTGAGACCACCGGTTACAGGCCCACTCATGCAGCTCTGGACAATCTGTGATACTTCCAACTTGGAGGGAGAAAGAGCTTGTCTGACTTTCTAGGCATTGCACCAACTGATGTGTCTTGAGCCACTTAGGCAAGTCACTGACCCCTGAAGAGCCAGCCAGGTAGAAACATGTTACAGGCGGAGTGAATGATTCTTTTCTCCTCCCCCTCGTGAAACATTGGGAGAAATGCAGTGACTAACATTCATGTTTCTCAAATGTCTGTCCAGATGAATGCCTACAAACAGAAGCTTTAGGGGGAGGAGGGACGAAAAAAGCTTTATTAAAGCATGTTATTTTCTACTAAATAACAATCCATAGTGTTTAGGTGTCTTTTGCTGTTTGTCTGTATGCTTTGGAGGTCTGACAAGTGTTGTCCAGCAACTGCCTTGTATATTTGACCACGGTATGGGTTGGAATTTTTGTGACTTTCAAAGCTCCTTTAACACTGGTCAGCTTTGAGGAATTACGGAGTCTCCTGTGAAGAATTTAATTGAAAAGACAGGGTGGCTTGGTTCACGCATTGGTCTCTGTGAGGGTTAATCACCTCAGTTTGAAATGAATATGTGGCTTATAAATAGATTCCTCTTTCACAAAATGCAAACCAGTCTCTGTTTCACAGGACACTGAGAAGCGAAACCAAGCCCCAGAATGAGCAAATGTCTAGCTATGCAGGACCATCACTGGAGGCTACTGGGCTAGACCCACTGAAGCTTCCCGGTGAAAGGATGCTACGGTTGGAATTGCAGTGTGTCTCAAAAGCTTATTAAGAGAAATACTGCCTTTGTGTACAAAGTCTTTGGCAGACTGAGTATTTCTGGCATTTGATAGTGTCCCAGTAAGTGACCTGTTCCTCTGCCTTTGCATGTTCTGTGGCATTCAAAAATAAGCATTATCATGCTATAAATAAGACTGGGCAAGCCTTGAAGCAAGATTGTCAGATCTCTGGAGCCAGCACTCTGTAATTTATGGTAGACCTGTTGCAGTCCACACATAAAAGGAGTGGATAAAAAGAGTGACAGCAGTGTGGTAGTGCAGTGACTCAGTTCAGAATGTCCCAGTGTGAGTTAGTGCTGGAGTTGGCTGGGGCAGTGCTAACATCATTGCTGTAGCGATCCTGAACTGCTACAGGCTTTGCTGGCCAAATACTCCCCCACGTTACTCTGGTTTGCAACCTGGGCTTCAGCTATAGTGTTATCAGAAACAAGGTTAGCTGCTTTGAAGCTAGTTGAGATGCAGAAAGATGAGCTCCAAGCACAGCTTTGATTGTCACATAGATGTAGTTGTAATGAATTTTATTTTCTGGTCATAAATATGCTAATAGTAGGGTTTTTTAGGATCAGAGGATGCTGGAGAGTTGGCAGAATGGGAAAAGCATTTTGTGTCCCTGCTGGTACACAATATTATCCAGCAAAATGCAAGAAAGTGTCCTAAGTTGAAGTAAATGAGTAGTTGTGCAGCTTTCCGTGAGACCATTTGAATATTTATCTGAATGAGGGTACAGCAGTTAATTCTTTGCAGGATTGAGCAAGTAGCAACCTACACAAATATCAGTTCTGCTTATCAACAGAATATGCAAAGCAGGTATCAAAGATGGTGATGTTTTACCATTATCTGACTGCTTGAGCATGACTACCATTGTTTATACCAACAGGATCATGGAGGTCTCAGAGAAAAAGCTGGTGGAGGATTTTCTGTGGAGACCTTCTGAAGTGAGCCCATTGGTCTGTTGCTTCCTATCATGCTGTCTCCTTGCTGCTCCTCTGTTAGGATATTCCTCTTTTGTAACATTTTAATTAGTAACTGAAGCATAAGCAGAGAGGATGGAATGGAGCTGCATTAACCTTTGGGGTTCTGTCTTCCCCTACATATATTTGTTGGGAGACCCACAGTTCAGTCAGGGTGGTAGAATGAAGTTATTCTATGTGTTCAAGCTAGAACTTGTAATGATTATTTGCTCTTCAGGTTTTGTTTCAGGTATAAGGATTTACATATTCCACTCTGAACATGCATGCTCTGAGGTTTGAGTTCAGATGAATTTACTTCTAAGTTAGTACAACTTTAGAAGGAGAAAAAGTGCTTCTGGGTCCTTGCCTTTTGGTAACTCAGAAATTACTAGAGTGCCATATAAAAGGGAATAGTTTTCTAGCAGAAGGGAAAAACAGATTACTATTAGATTAAGTTATTACATTAAGGATATTATTTTGAGCACTTGGGGGGCTGTCTTTGGTGGGCTGATTTATTTTTGTTGTGGGTGGGTGGGTTCTGTCAGCTGAAATAACATTAGCACATAACTAATTAGCACATTAGCTTTTTCTTTACAATGATCTAGATGTTATTGCAGAAGAGACTGCTGTCAGAATAAAATCTCCATTGCACAGAGTGGAAATAAGAAAGTTCCAGTGCGTGATCCTGCTTAATCATGGAAAGCAACTTGCAGGTATCTCCTGCCATGGAGGAAAAAACCACATGAGAGTGGGGTGGCATTTTCTCTTTTGAAAAGCATCACTGGCATTGCCATTTGGATTGCAACAGCTGACTGGTAAAAGGACAACTGCAGCAAGCAGAGGTGATGGGTCTCACATCAGTTCTATTTCCCTTTTGCAGCTGATGAGGAACACCAGAGAGATGTGGCAGCAGCAGCAGCCAGGCCGCGGCCCCATGTGGATGAGAGGGGAGATGGGATGCCAAGGCGCCGGAGGAACATGGCAAACCGGCTGATAGCCCAGAGGAGAGCGCAGCAGGCCCAGGACTGGGGTGAAGGTAATGTTTGGTTCAGTTCAACTTGCCAACACAGAAATGGACCTTAACACCAGATCTTACTGTGTTTATTATAAGGGTGGTGAGTCCCTGGCACAGGGTGCCTGGGAAAGCTGTGGCTGCCCCACCCCTGGCAATGTTCAAGGCCAGGTTGGACGGGGCTTGGAGCAATGTGCTCTAGCGGAAGGTGTCCCTGCCCATGGCAGGGGGTTGGAACTGGATGAGCTTAAAGGTCCCTTCCAACTCAAACCATTCTATGTTAAAGTTGGTGAAGTGGTGTAGGTGGCTCCTAAAGAAAGTTTTCCAGTTTTGCTGACTGTGGATTATTATTATTATTCATTTTTATAATCAATTTGACTGCCCAGCTTCTCTCCATACCTCATCACTTATCTCTAGATACCACCTGCCTTTAACTCAAGTGTCTACCTCCTCCTGTGGTGAATTCTGGCAATGTGTTGTGCCTGCACGGCATCACAACATGTTCTTCACTTACAAAAGGCAGCTTCTAGGAAGTATTTCTTATTTAGCCATGCAGGTTAAAGTTGAGTAAACAGAATCCCCATCTTGTAGTAGAGCGACAAGCTATATTAAAGCATTGGTTCCTTGCAAATTGGTGGAAAGCATTAATTCCCCAATGTACTCTGCAGAATCCAGAGTTTTCTTTCCAAGAAGCCATCCAGGTGGTGATCAGAATCAAGCTGATGAGCTGGAGCTCATCACAGACTGTAGCAGTTTATCTGATGCCAGCAGGTTGTTGATAAGTCCTCAGTTCCCATGCTGGATCTACAGTTAATGGCTGTATTTCTGTGGTGGTGTTGTAGACAAGAATATGATGATAAAATCTTACTATACCTTGTAAACCTCATTCCTTTTTCTGGTGAAACTTCACACATATCTTCATTGCTAAAGAAGGTGATATCATGATTCACCTAAATAGATTCCTTCTACTTTTCAGATGGTGTGTTAAGTGTTGAGGGTTTCTGCACAAGTATTGTTGAAAGTGGGTTTGCAGTGAAGGTCATGGCCTCTTTTTGGTCTGTAGGTGAGAAACAGCGCATCTGTGTGATGCCTTGAGTAGGGACTAGTTGCACTTCAGCTTTACTTGTCTTGCAGTTTGTTAGAGCATCTCATGCTCATATTGGCAGGTAAACGTGCTTTTTCAAGCTGATTACATTCAACCCTTTCACAAGTAGAAAACTGGCAGGTCTGAACTTTTCAACTTTGCTTCCTTCTTTTCATGTGATAACATCCTGGAAAAGAAAATAGAATCTAAAAAGCTTTTGCCTTAAACTCCAGACATCAAAAATTTGAATGCCGAAGGCCGACAGTGAAGCTGTCAAAGCAAGCAGCTTATCTCTGTCACTTTAGGAACGGAAGAATCTGTATCATTGGGCTTTATAAATAATTCCTTTGCAGCTTGCTGTACATCAGATGCTGCAGCTCATGCATTAAGTTTCCTTTGAAATGTCATCCCTGGTTTATTTGTTTGGGGGGGTTAATTTTCTTTTTCAAATTAAAACAACTTCTTGCTCTTTGCTTCTGTTTCATGCTGCTGTGTGTGTTTTTACTCTTATTTTGGGATAGTCTTTCCCCAGTGCCTGAGCATGGATGCACAACAGGAACACCAAAGCCTTTGGAAACAGCATAGACTTCAGTAGAACTGTGGAGAGGAGCATCTGTCCCTGGTTCCCCGACGTTGAGGTGTGCAATGACTAGTGGCCTTTATTACTTGAGATCAGCCCCACTCTGTCATGGACTATATGCATCTGTGCTGCAAAGCCTTTAGCCAGGCCCTGAGCTATCTATGGTTTTTGGGGGTGTTTATCCGTTAACAAATGATGTTTTACATGATTTGAAGCTCACTCAGTGGACGTGTAGCATAAGGCTGGAATCACTTCTGGATTTGTCTCCTCTCATGCGTTTTTGCTGTGTCACTGCAATATAGAGCAGCATTGACTAGTAATTTCCTCCATTTGAACCTCTTGAAATAGCAGGTTATCCCTACAGCAGAGTTGTGTTACAAAAATTAGTTGACTCACATGGCAAGAGAGCCCAGAATGAATGCAGCAACATACAGTGCAGGCAGTGCAGGACCAGTTGGGGCACTGAGGACTGAAAAGCAAAGCGTTTTGGCAATGGAGGCACAAACACTGAAAACAAGCCAGTCTGGTTCCTTCAGTCTTGACTTGTAAATGTTCTTGATGCTTTAGAACATCTGCACCTGAAGTGGCTTGTTAAAATACGGTTAAATTTATTGAAATGTTTTACTAATAAGTTTCTGTTCTCTGTGGGGAATTTCCACTCTAGGCCTGTGGGTAGCTCTGGGCAAAGCTACCTAATGTTGCTTTGTGTTACTCTGACTTCTGCCACAGGTCGGTGCAGCATAACACCAAATAACAGAATCCCAGACTGGTTCCTGTTAGAAGGGACCTTAAAGCTCATCCAGCTCCAACCCCTGCCACGGGCAGGGACACCTTCCACTGGAGCAGCTTGCTCCAAGCCCCTGTCTCCAACCTGGCCTTGAACACTGCCAGGGATGGGGCAGCCACAGCTTCTCTGGGCACCCTGGGCCAGCGCCTCAGCACCCTCACAGGGAAGAGCTTCTGCCTAAGAGCTCATCTCAGTCTCCCCTCGGGCAGGTTAAAGCCATTCCCCTTGGCCTGTCCCTACAGGCCCTTGTCCAAAGTCTCTCTCCAGCTTTCCTGCAGCCCCTTTAGGCACTGGAGCTGCTCTCAGGTCTCCCCTTCAGGAGCCTTCTCTTGTCCAGGCTGCCCCAGCCCAGCTCTCTCAGCCTGGCTCCAGAGCAGAGCTGCTCCAGCCCTCACAGCATCTCCATGGCCTCCTCTGGCCTCACTCCAACAGCTCCACATCCCTCTTGCGCTGTTGCCCCAGCTCTGGATCAGGGCTGCAGGGGGGGGTCTCCCCAGAGCGCAGCAGAGGGGCAGGATCCCCTCCCTGAGCTGCTGCTCACGCTCTGGGGGTGCAGCCCAGCACATGGTGGGGTTCTGGTCTCAAGCGCGCACTGCAGCTGGGACATGGGGAGCTTTTCCTCACCCAACATCCCCAAGTCCTTCTCCTCAGGGCTGTTCCATCCAGTCTCTCTGTCTGTAGTTGTGCATGGGATTGTCCCAGCCTAGGTGCAGGACTTTGCTGTTAAGATATCTGGCAATGAACTCTGGAAGGGCGTTAAGGGTGCTCTGGCCATGTTCATGTTACCATTACAGGCACAGAAATGGAGTCAAGTAGGAGCTGCTGTTACCACCAAAGCATTCTGCCTGTTGGGAGCCAGTTCTTCTGCCTCTAGGAAATGGTCTCAAGTCAACACTTGCAGGCTTTGGAGTTGTGGTTAGCACGAGGGCTTTTTGTTTTCCATCTAACAATCACATTTCCATTCCAGAATGACAAAGAAAGCTTCAAGGCTGAAATAGTAGCTCACGGTTTCTCCTGCCTGTGCTTGAATCTCTCCCAGTATAATGGGGGTGATTGGGTGAAAACTCCAGGAACAAACTTGCCAACAAAGGTTTCAAATTAACAAGCAGATATTCTTTGTTGCGGGGGCCGGGAGACATGGGGGATAGCTCCTCCTAACATGTGTCCCTGTATTGCTACACAAGCTGTCCTTATATAGCTACTGGGCATATATACATATTCATAAGGCTACGTATGGATTACATCATTTTCTAGAAAGTTCCCTGTATGTGAACAAAAATGTGGTGGTCTCTGAGGGTCGTTTACTTCTTCCAACAATCTTTGTCACTTCTGGCAGCCTTTGAAGCACTCAGTAGATGCTTATACCAGCTTAACTGGTTCATTAACACCACAGACACAGCAATCCTTCTGTCCTTCTGTTTATCAGTTAGTTTAACTGCAGCCCATCCTGGACACCTGCCATTCCCAGATACTCCTTATCCTTGCATCCTGTTCTTCTAGCTTGTTTTTCTTACACTCATTTTGTACTAAGGTCATAGGGCCTAAAACTATGTTAACTACAATGGTTTATCTTGTACAAGAATTCTCAGTATGTTCTCTAGCTGTACTCTATTTTTTTCTGTGCGTCATGCTCCTCAGTAATTTTCCATTGCTACTGTTACAAAGCCATCAAACTGAACATTACTTAAAACTGATTCTAAAGGGTTATATATTTCATTTTGTAATTTTGTGCCCCCCTTGTCTCAAAGGGCACCAAAACAAATTGCAGGACTAGGATCAGAACCTTAGTAACTTTTAATTGTGTTTTCTGTAGTTGAAATCCTCATCTTCTTTCCTTGTAAGTCTGGATAAGGATTCATTTAATGCAGACAAGGAGAGTGTTTGAATACTCAGCTCTACACCCATCCCCAGTGGAGCGGTTAATCCTTCCTTTAGCTCCGTGGGGTGGGGTAAGACACTTAAGTTGCTTGCTGATTGTCACAGACAGAAAGCAAACAGTGAAACACTAAATGCCTTGACTTTCCTACCAGAACTGCAACCCACATGGTGTACACAGGTTCCTTCTTCATGGGTTCCGTGTGGGCTGTGCTGTACATGGGGGACAGACCCGCTGTGCCTACGCTGGCTTGGTTTGCCTGAGTAATGTTTTTCAGTGGTTAGTTGAGTACTCAAAGGAGGTAACTTGATGAGAATATCAAGAGCTATTAATATCCTCTGATGACCAAAGAGATTTTTCATGGCTGACAAAGTCATTCTCAAAATGACTGAGACCCCCCTGAGCTGTGTTCCACCAGTGTGACTTCAGCCCGGCGTTAGAGAACAGGGTTTGGTTGACTTCTACTGCCCAACTTAATTCTAGTCATAACACTACTCTCTTTCATGCAGCCCAGTGCAATTTGGGTGACTGTTACAGAGCTGTTATATGCCTCAGAACACATCTGCTCTGCACATTGTAGCAGTGTCTCTGTGCCTTTCCCTGTGGATAATGAGTCTGGAAGGAGAGTTCTGTATTCATGTGGTTAAATTGCTTCTGATATCCCAGCTTGCAGACTTCATTAGCTCTGTTGTATCTTAGTTTAAATTGAAGCCAGACAGAAGTGGCTTTGTATGGCTAGCTACAACCAAGAGGAAAATAAATTCATTGCAAGGCATAAATGTGTGTGGATTTCAGGCATTAATCATTTAGGGCAGGAAAGGCCAAGCTAAGTGGTGGAAGGAAGTGTGGGAAAGGGGATAAATTGGAGTCAGATTGAGGGTTGTTTGGGATGTGGGGTAGTGTGAATAAATAGCATTAAATAGTTTCCAATTTCAGATCCCACTTATTTATTGACTGAAAAGGGTGTCTTTGACTCTTGGGTTTGCCTGACTGATTCTCTGAGTTCATTCACTTGGACTTGATCACTTTGGGTACATGTAAAGATGTTTTATTGAAAGCTTTTATTTGGTTTCTGGTTACCTGCAGTAAAAGCAATCGTGCGATTCGCACCTTGAGCCTTTGCTTCCAACCTTCTCCTCATGCCTTGAACACTGCAGATTGCTCTGCAGTGAAGTACGTGCTTCTCTTGACGCAACCTTTGTGGAACAGAAAGTGACCCAGCCAATCTGATGTTTGCAGAAACACATTAGTACTGTAATTTCTTATCAAGTGATAAGAAACTCATGGGGATGAACTTGTAACAGCAAGTATGGCCAGGTCGTCTTGCTCCTGCTGTGGTAAAAATACCAAGGATGATGATGATCTGAGCTAAATGTGTTTGCTTGAAGGACTGTTCTACATTACTTCTGACAGAGACTTTGTATGAACATGCAGTGAAACCTGCCTGCCGCAGCACACAATACAGAGTTTGTGAAGGGACAGAAGCATGCATAGGCAAAGTGCCTTTTCCAGGTTTGTTCAATCTATTGGTGAGCAGGACGCAGCTTTTCTGTCACTGAAGGTTGTCTCTTGGACCGTAACTTGCTGCTGTTGATTTGACAGGGTGGCATTTTTGTTGGCTGAAACTGGTGGGTGTCACCACAGCATGATTCAGGGTAGGTACAAAGAAACAGATTTGTCTAAGACACGATGGCAATCTCCAAAACACCAAGCAGAGACCACCGGGTGATCTTCTAGGTGGGAGGCTTTGGTGGGTGTTAAGGGTGAGGCTGAGCTAGATAAGAAACCACGCAAAAGAGCAGGAGGTGCCAGGAGAGCCTGGGTAGCCTGGGACATTTCCAGGACATGTTTTCAAAGGTTTGCTTTTAAAAGATGCTCAATCTTACAAACAAATGACTTCTCTGACTTGTACAAAGTGTTGCCAAAAACTGGGTCTTTGTATGGATTATTACAGGCTTTTTTTGTTTCTTTGGGGTTTGTAACGAACAGAGCTCACTGCATCAAAGAGATAATTGGGTTTTGTTAACAACTGTCCTGGGTCCAGCAGTGGCAGTCATTTTTTTTCTCCTTCTTAGTAGCTGGTGCAGTGCTGTGGTTTTGACTTTCGGCCTGGGAACAGCGCTGATAACACCGATGTTTTTAGTTACTGCTCAAATGTTTAGTCTGACCAAGGACTTTGAGTCTCATGTGCTGCCAGGGAGGAGGGGAAGCCGGGAGGGAGCAGAGACAGGACACCTGACCCAAACTAGCCAAAGAGGTATTCCATACCATAGCATGTCATGCCCAGGATGTAAACTGAGAGTTCCCGGAAGGGCTAGATCACTGCTCGGTCAGGCTGGGTATCGATTAGCGGGTGGTATTGTATTCTCTTCCCTTGTTATTTCCCTTATTATTATTGGTGATAGCAGTAGTGGTTTGTGTTATTCCTTAGTTACTGGACTGTTCTTAACCCGTGGGAGTTACATTCTTTTGATTCTCCTCCCCATCCCTCTGGGAGCCGGGGTGGAGGGAAGAAAGGGGGGAGTGAGAGAGAGGCTGCGTGGCTGATTTACAGCTGAGCTTAAACCATGACAACAACCTTTCTTTGAAACTGGTACAAGCTATGAGCTCTCTGCTTTAGGCTGCAGGATATAACTCCAAAAGTTTAAACATTCCAACATCCACTTGAGCTTTTAGTGTTGTATGGACTCTTCATCTCAGGGACTGCTGCGATAGGACAGAGGTTGATGGGTTCAAACTTAAACAGCTGAAGTTTTAGGTTAGATATAAGGAAGAAGTTCTTTACTGTGAGAGTGGTGAGGCACTGGAATGGGTTGCCCAGGGAAGCTGTGAATGCTCCATCCCTGGTGGTGTTCAGAATCAGGTTGAACAGAGCCTTGAGTGACATGGTTTAGTGTGAGGTGTGCCTGCCCATGGCAGGGGGGTTGGAACTGGATGGTCTTAAGGTCATTTCCAACCCTTAACTGTTCTACGATTGTACAGCTGAGCACAGGTGTAGGAATGTCCAGTACAGTGAATACTGGGTTAAATATACTAATTCCCACAGAACCAGTAATAATAAAGCCAACAGCTTTTGACAGACTGAGTGCTTTGGCATGTAAATTAAAACATGATAACAGCAAGTTAATGATTCCAGTATAGATTAAATTGTAAGTTCCTCTCCTCTTTGGCTTGGCAAAAGAGAAGAAAAAGATCAGAATCTCGTGTTTTTCTTTGTAAGTGTTAATCACTGGTGAGGAAGAAAGCACAGGACAAACAATAGAAGTTTTTAGGAGTTTTAAAAAACGTGATAATTTGACATGTATCCTGGGCTGCATCAAATGGAGTGTGAGCAGCAGGTCAGAGGAGGT
Source organism: Psittacula echo (assembly GCF_963264785.1). Taxonomy (NCBI): domain Eukaryota; kingdom Metazoa; phylum Chordata; class Aves; order Psittaciformes; family Psittacidae; genus Psittacula; species Psittacula echo. Next base: position 2,936,782 of record NC_137735.1, read on the forward strand.
GATCCTGCCCCTCTGCTCTCGTGAGGCCACACTTGCAGCACTGCGTGCAGTTCTGGTGACCTCAACATAAGAAAGACATGGAGCTGCTGGAGCAAGTCCAGAGGAGGCCACGAGGATGAGCAGGGACTGGAGCACCTCCTGTGTGAAGATAGGCTGAGAAGGTTGGGGCTGTTCAGCCTGGAGAAAAGAAGGCTGCGTGGAGACCTCATAGCAGCCTTCCAGTGTCTGAAGGGGGCCTACAAGGATGCTGGGGAGGGACTCTTCATCAGGGACTGTAGTGATAGGACAAAGGGTGATGGGTTTAAACTAAAACAGGGGAAGTTCAGGTTAGATATAAGGAAGAAATTCTTCCCTGTGAGGGTGCTGAGTCCCTGGAATGGGTTGTCCAGAGAAGTGATAAATGCCCCATCCCTGGCAGTGTTCAAAGCCAGGTTAGACAGAGCCTTGGGCGACATGGTCTAGTGTGAGGTGTCCCTGCCCATGGCAGGGTGTTGGAACTGGATGATCTTAAGGCCCTTTTCAACCCAAACCATTCTATGGTACTATGTTAAAATGCCCATTGTTGCTCTGTGGAACATCTAAGTCCAGCATTCAAATCTTGCATCTAAAAAAATCTTGCATGAGTAGGTTTTTTTTTGGGGGGGAAATAGAATAAACTATTTTCTTTTTAATCCTCATTTGGTGATGGATACTGGATACTTTGAACAGAATGTTTGTTCTGCATTTCTCAAAGTAAAAAGCGTGTTTCTGAGCAAAAGCTCTACCTCACGTGGAACATTTCATCTCCCCATACTCTTGGTGTGCTGAACAATCTGGAAACTGTAAACTTAGAAGCACTGATGTGGTCCCATGCTGTTCTCATGAGCAAGCTGGTAATCAATATTAATAGATGTAGCAGTTGAAATCATTTTAATGCTTAATCAGTAGGAAAACCTTTCTAGTACAGTTAAACTTTGACTACTAATATCCTAACTGGTGAATCAAAAGTTAATTTTGACTTGCTGCTGTTCATATAGAAAGTGACTTCAGCGTTGTCAAAGTATGCACAGTGTGTGCCTGCCCTTGAGACATTGCAAGTGCAGATGGTGTGTGGAAGAGGTAGGTGTGTGGTTTCTCACTTATGCCATATGGCTTTGAGAAAACACTTCAAGTCTTTTGACTTCTGCTCTAAAGGGCTCACGTCCTTTCTTTGCTGTCCTGTTGCTGTCCAAAGTATAAGGTGATTTTTTGGCTGCACATTAGTGCCAATGTCTCATTGGGTTCCTAAACTGGATAGATACCAAATTGAAAAGTAAGTTGGATATTGTTATGACTATGCCACCTCAGGGCTGTGTTACTCATGAATGCCCACACCTTTCCATGGGGTGGATTGGTTCCTTTCCGGTGGCTGGGTGTCATGCATCTATTCAATGTTAATAAAGTGCATATGTCTTTGGAAGGCAGAACTGTTTGTTTTGCCTGGCATCTTCCCTCCCATCTCTTACTCCTTTCATTAGTTGCTGCATAAATAGTAAGTAAAGCAGCTAGTTGTGCCCAAAGGACTTCATGTGAACAGCCTCATGTGCAGCTCACATCATTTTTCATGGATGGAAATGTGGCTGCCCCATCCCTGGCAGTGTCCAAGGCCAGGCTGGATGGGAGCAACCTGCTCTAGTGGAAGGTGTCCATTCCTGTGGCAGGGGTTGGAACTGGATGAGCTTTAAGGTCCCTTCTAAGTAAACCAGTTTGTGACTCTGGCAATCCAGTTGTTTGATTTTCAAAACTTAATGGGAAGAGAGACAGACCCTTTGCCATAGTAAAATCACTGAATATAATGTATTCTATGATATATAGTGTATATATATAGTCATATATTATATATAGTCATATATATATGTTGTCTCATTTGGAGTTTTTGCTTATTCTGTACACAGTAGCTGATAAATTCCTGTCCTGACAGAGACCATCAGCACTCCAGTACACTTTCTAAAGGTTACTTGGAAATGTTTTTAAGTAGTCTTTAAATATCAAGGATTGGAAGACTGTATGACCATTACCTGTTCCTCTTGTCCTGCCTTTCCATATGTTGAAAACTTTAAGGAAAAGCTCAGATTCCCTGAAGCTGTCACTCAGCTGGCCACCTGAGCCAACCCATAGTTGTGTAAAGCTGAACGTGTGAAGTGAAAGTATTGTGCTAAGTTGGACTATTTCTGCTTTGTGTCTCTTTGAGTTGAGAGCTGGTGGGAATGCTTTGTAAGCTCTGGAAGCATTGGCATAGTTATGTTGGACTCTGTAAAGATGGACCAGAACGTGTTGGTAGGGTTGAGTTTGGGGTTGAAAACAGTCCAAGCAGTTCAGGTGAAGAGGGTCCTGTGTGCCTTGGGGTTTGGTCTTCTTTACCAGGACTGTATCTTGTATCTGTTTGTAACACCACTGTTTATCTGTTAGGGAAAGCCACTACTGAAACCTGCTTGTGTCCAGTTTGGAGCACTAAACTTCTGTCCTGTTCCTGCCACAACCCTGTGTACTTCCCAGAACAGTAATGTTTTAAGACATCAGATAAATTACAGAGCACCTTCAGTATCCCCCAAATAAAAATACGTTTTCAGCTTCAACTATACCATGATGTCTGATGTTAGGTTTCCCCTAGTGCTTTTTGTGATGCTAAACTGCTCTCACAACAAGCAAGCACGGCTAACTGAGCACCTCACATCTTATCTGGAGTGCACGTTCCTATGGCCTGACCTCCCATAAGAGCTACAAGTGTTGGCATCTTGGAGTGTGTGAAAAGTGATTTTTAAAAGCTGCTGAAGCAGTAGCTTCTTTATTTAAAAACCAAAATACAACCTTGCTGATGGTGAGCAGCATCCGCTCTGCTTTTGGTGGAGCTATTCTGCTGTAATAACCAATTGATTCAGCAAATCCTTTTACCATGTACTTACATTCTTGTCAGCATTAATTGCACCCAGGTTTAATGCATTGTTGACCTTTAAAGCTCTGCTGAATCATGGGCTGTATCTGCATCACTGTCTGTCCTTTGCTGGATGTAACTCTGCACTAGAGAAAGCTTGGAGGAAGTGGTGCTTAAGGGATCACGTCAGATGCTTCAAACAGGAGGAAGGCAAAGCTACAGAACAAAGGCATATTTGATCCAGGACTGGAAAAAGAATTTAAAAGCCTCCCTAGATTTCTGCCTAACCTCTGGCTCAGGTACTCTTTAATGTAGATGAGATCTGAGAAGCTCTCAGAGCCTCAGGTTGAAGAGTGTCATAGATGGTGCTTTATACTTGGGGTGTTTCCCAGAAATAACTTTCTAAAGAATAATACCAGTGTTGAGCTGTTAATTTTGCAGTAATACCTGCTTATGCTGGGTTGCTCACTCATTGTGTTTGGAACTCCCCTTGGCCCTGTATTTAAAACACAAATAAGGTTATTTTAAGCTTCAGCAAAATTGTAGAAGCAACTGTGTCAAGCCTGAGTGTCCCCTGTTGCTCTCTTTGTGGTGTAGGAAGGGGGAACCCTTTTGATCATCTCAGTAATCAGAGAACAGCAATTCTCTGAAGCCCAATTCAGCAAGCCTGCCTCATATTAACTTCCATAGCCTGAAAACAGCTCAGCTATTTGAGAGCCACCTACACAGCTCTCAATTGCATTTGTTTCTGATGATGTGTCTCAGTGGCTTAACCATAGTACCATAGCATGTATTGGAATTAGTAAAACAAGACTGTTTCAAACCTAATTCTACATATTAGAGAAGGGGGAGGCTTATTTATTCATATGCTCCTTTAATAGCAGCTTTTTAAGTTCCCAAAAGAGTGGATTGGGTGCTCTGGAGGAAGCTTCATATGGAAAACATCCTGGCACCAGCCCTACCAGACCAGTTCTGGTGACTGCCATAGAACAATCAGCTCTGGGTGTAATGGCCAGAGGTTCTCATGAAGCTGCTTATCAAATACCAGGGGCTTTTTCTTCTTGTTAGCCTGGTCTTGGAAACCAAGGGCTCAGATGAGAGTGGGGAATTGTTTGGTTCTCCCCCCCCAATGATGAGGGCTAAAACTTAACTGAGAGAAGTTCCTCTGTACTCTCTCCCCTTGAATGCACATTCCTGATGCAGCTGGGGTGCACCCCCAGAGTGTGAGCAGCAGCTCAGGGAGGGGATCCTGCCCCTCTGCTGCGCTCTGGGGAGACCCCCCCTGCAGTCCTGATCCAGAGCTGGGGCAGCAGCACAAGAGGGACGTGGAGCTGCTGGAGCGAGGCCAGAGGAGGCCATGGAGATGCTGCGAGGGCTGGAGCAGCTCTGCTCTGGAGCCAGGCTGAGAGAGCTGGGCTGGGTCAGCCTGGACAAGAGAAGGCTCCTGAAGGGGAGACCTGAGAGCAGCTCCAGTGCCTAAAGGGGCTGCAGGAAAGCTGGAGAGGGGCTTGGGACAAGGGCCTGTAGGGAGAGGACAAGGGAAAATAGCTTCAAAGGTACTGCACTTCAGTCCTCCCTCAAACAGCGGGGATTTTATTGCTGACCAGCAGTCAGAATTATAAAGTCATTTGGACAGGGCTTGGAGCAAGCTGCTCTAGTGGAAAGTGTCCCTGCCCATGGCAAGGGGTTGGAACTGGATGAGCTTTAAGGTCCCTTCAACCCAAACCATGCTGTGATTTTATGAAATCAACCCCACATTGCAGGAAAGCAGCAGGAGCTGGCAGTGCTGCTGCTCAGATCACCCAGTGGAGTTTGAGTGTGTGGATCTGAAGCTGGCATCAAGTCTAACAGCCTTGTGGATGCTCAAAGTATAAATTACCCCAAAAGGTATCAGTGTGATTAAGATCTTTCATTTTGATTCTGCCATCTGATTCAGACATCAAATCTTTCTATATTGTGTAGTGTTCCGTGAAGTGAGCTAATGATTTCTCTTTGAACACTGAGGTCAATCCACAGTACTTATGTTGTAGGATCAAGGGCTAATTTAGATTAGCAAATAAAGTGGCCAAATGTTCCTGAGGCGTTGGGTGGGGAGGAATGAGAGTTTTTCAAAGCTCTTTCTTTAGTGTTCCTTAGCCCCTGGGTGAGCAGAAAATGAGGCATTTGCACACCACTTGAGCATGACGCTTTCGTATTTCACAGTTGCAGAAATAATCTTTACAAACAACCAACTGTTGTACAACAGGGAGCTATTTGCATGTAGTTTTGTTGCTGTCATTCCCAAGATTTGCATTACAGGGATTTATTTCCCCCTCTCCTCCTCCCTTAATGTCTATTTTAACGAGTGGATGAGTGGCATGCCCCAAATCTCTCTTTTTTAATGGGTATCTGATGTGCTAAGCTTAAAGGTAACTGGGAAGAAAGTCTCTGTGCACAAGTGTTAAGCTGCTATAATTACAGCCATCAGCACATTTTATGTATGAAAAGGTATTTAATTTGTGAGGGCAGAAAATGTTAATGGAAAACCTTCCTTTAAAAGATCAAGTCGGGTTTTACTTCTGACTGGAGCTTGTGTTTGCGTTGTTACTTCTACTCTGTGGCTTTGGCAGTCTCTTGTGAGTTTTCTTTGCCTTTTTCCATCTAATAGGCCTTGTCTGAAGTGCATGTGTGTCTCCTTTTCATCTGCTGCTGCTGCTTTCCTTGGAAGCAGTGGAGTTTCTCGAAGAGATTCTCCACAACTGATCTCACATTTGTCATTTGTGTGATGTTGCAGAGGAAGATGATGCTGAGGACGTGCCGGAATTTCAGGTGTCTGGGAAAATTGGAGCAAAGAAGCAGAGGAAATTAGAAGAGAAACAAGCCAGAAAAGCACAGAGAGAGGTAAGCATTTCCTGCCACGTATAGAGCCCAGAGCAGAGCCTGAATAGCAGCACTCAGCAAAGAACTGGTGGTAACAGGCACCCCAAGAAGGCAAAGGCAGTGTCATCACTGCAGTTGTGGGTTTGGTTTAAATTTTAAATTCTAAAGTTCAGCTTTTTATTGTCATATCCCAAAATATGACAATAAAAAATCCCAAGAGATCCATGGAAAAATGGTGTCTCGTTTTCTTTCTGTCAGATTCTCTGGCATTCTTGTGGGGAGGAGAGAGGAGTTAAACTCTTAAATGCTCTTTTTTTTATATATATATACATATATATATATACACACACACACACACACACATATACATTCAGTGGATATTTCCCCTGGCTTACAGCTTAATGTCACCACTGTCTCCCCTTAAATGTCACCACTGTCTCCCCTTAAAAACACCCTCAAGCCCACAGAGGATTGTTGAAACCCTGGGTCTGTGACCAAAACCGTGAGCAGTGCTATTTCATGTGCTCTCATAGTGCAAAAGCTTTGCATGGGTTTATCTGTGTTTATTGTTTTTATGGACTGGGGGAGATGAGAAGTATCCACTGAAATCTGTGATGCAGACAGATTTTGGTTGAAATCTGGCTCTTAAGATAGAGACCAAGTATGCAGAGTGAACATACTGTAGCTTTTCAGTTGTTCTTTCTTAAATCTGTGTGTAAAGTGCTTAAATATTGTTGCATTTTCTCAGTTTTGCCCAGCATTGTGCTGTTAATTACACAGAAACTCACTTTCTGAAGCATGCTCGTGGATGGCAGCAGCTCATGCATTAATTCCTTTTAGTTGTTCTATGTATCTTTTGCATACCCTGTGTTGTTTTGTAACTTGGGGTTGCAAGAGTAGATATAACTCAACAGCTTTTGCATATCAGAGGCTGGGGTGCCGAGTGGACTTGCACCTTCTAAAAAGACAGGGTTTATGAGACTATTGACATTTTTAATGTGTAGTGAAATCCCATCTTAAGAATTTTAGCATCACCTGAGGTTTTAATCCAGTTTCTGCTTTGCAATGTAGTGATAGACACCATAGACAGGACAGTAAGCAATAAACTTGATTTTTATGTTTATATATAAACTTCTGTAATTATATAGAATAGTTTTATATATAATATATATATGATAGAAGTTTATATATAAACTTCTATTATGATTCTTTTCTCACTCTGTGCTTTAACCATTTCCTCATTACTTTCCATATTCGTTCTGTTCAATGAACCTGTCTTTTTGTGGAAACTTGGAGCAAAGCTGAAGTTAGATAAGTATCAGATGCTGGAGTGAGGGATCTTTTGCTTCAATTTAAAACACACTGATTTTTATTTTCCCATGTAGACAGAGAAATTCCTCAGTTAGGTCTTTTTCTCTGAAGCATTCAAAGCCAGAAATCCTCCATTTGAATGTCTTTGCTTGCTCTCTTAATATAGTTTCAAATTGCAATATACTGAAGAGACTGAAGAACAACTTAAACATCTAAACAACCCAATAAACACCCTTTATATTTGTGTCCCATTTTGTAACAATACCTTTGCTAAATTTGGTTTAAAAACTAATAGTAAATTGATTTAAATAGACCAGTACAGCTTTTTCTTTAAAGGATTCCAGGTTAATGATATATTTTGGATGTACTTGGTGTTAGAGAGTTTATATTCCCCTCTCCTTATGGTTCATCCTAACTAAATTTTAAGTGAGGAGAAATGGAATGCCATGTGTTGTGGTTTAAGCCCAGCCGGCAACTCAGAACCACACAGCCACTCACTCACTCCCCCCCTTCTTCCTCCCTGCACTCTCAGACACCATGACACAATATTACCTAATTTCGCTATAGTAATAAGCTCATATGCAAGTTTGAAGCTTAAACCCTTCTTGAAATACAGCTAATGCAAGTGAGAAGGGTAATTTCTATGTTTACCACATCAAGTGTGCGAAAGAGCCATGGGGGAGTGTTAAATCACACCATGATGACTTTTTCTATTACTCTCTTTACTGTTTCTTTCTGAACGTGCATCTAGGAAGATAGGAATTAACAAAGGCAGAGTAAAGGCTTGGCCTGCATGATGTATTTTATGTTTTAGGCTGAAGAAGCTGAGCGAGAAGAACGGAAAAAGCTTGAGTCAAAAAGAGAGGAGGAAAGGCGGAAAGAAGAGGAGAGAATACGCCTTGAGGAGGAACGGCAGGTGGGATTGGTTGTATTTATAGATGGAAACTTTGAACCAGGTTTGTCTTTGAGTTTTCTTCTGTAGAAGTCCTGTGATCAGCAGAACTCCCTTTGGCTTTCATTACTGTTGCATACATCTTTTATTTGGGGTTGGGTTTCTTTTATCCCTTTTGTTTCAATTATAGTAATACTCAGTTATTTCAACCGCAGATCCCAGCTTTGTTCCGCCAGCTGCTTGGCAGAAGTGAAAACTGCTCCAATCATCAGTACTCACATGTAGCAGCAAGCACCCACCCATGGTCGAGTCCGGGGCAAAATGAAACCCAGGCTTCTGGTAGTGGTTCTGCTGCTGCTGTGTGCCACAGTAACACATTCTTTGGTCACTTTGTTCTGTTGACAGGCACAGCTGATAAAGTTGGCTGTTAGTTCATCTGGGAGATGTTTAAGTGCAGATATATGAAGGAAGGAGGTATAGTCACTAGAGAAATTTAGGGGGTTGCTTGCTTGGGTATGATCAGAGAAGTTTGGGTGATACAGAAACATAGAATAATAGGTTGGAAGGGGCCTCTGGAAACCATCGGGTCTATCCTCCTGCTCAGACCATGTCCAGTTGAGCAGGTTGCTCAGGATCTTGACCAGCCCAACTTCAAGTGTCCCTTCAAGAAGATGTCAGAACTTCATTGGGCCCCTGTTCCATGTTCTGACACTGTTTAGATGGTGGTCTTGGCAGTCCTGGGGTAATGGTTGGACTTGATCATCTTAAAGGTCTTTTCCAACCCAGCTGATTCTATGATTAATGCTCATTTGAGCTGCTGGCCTGGCAGATGTAACCAAGCAGGGCAGAAAGCGAAAGACATCAGCAACTGTTGTGTGACATTCTGTGATTTGATTCAAATTATACACATTTACACGTGCTTCACAATTAAAGGTGTCTAAACTATTCATACAAAGGTATGTGTTAGCAGGAGTGACCCAGAAAAACAAGTACTGTGCAATTGAAATGCTTTTGTTGAATGCTTCTCATCTGTGAGGGAGGCGAGCTTTATTTCAGAGCTGCTTTGTATATCCTGGCCATCAGTGCTACTAAGAACCAGGAATGAGCTTCATGCTCTCTAGTGCTTGAACAAGTTGTGTGGTAGCTTTGCAGTGTGCTTCTGGAAGCAGAGACCAAGGTGTTCTGCACAACCCCATGCTGAGTGAATAGCTGCCATCCCAGGGGAGTGCAGCCCCAGCTTGTAGTAGAATGTACATTTACCTTTGAGGTTATCCCCCTCCAAATCCTTTATCTTCTGAACTCTCATTTCCACTTCATCAATGGGAAGCTGATGAATGTCAGAAACTGAAATGAATGAGGAGTATGTCAGCACTACAGCATCGGGGTATATAGCATGGTCTGAGGCTTTGACTTCTAAAGCAACTTAAACAAACTTCCCGGGGACCAGTTATCCCTCAGCTGTCCCTCAGTTATCCCTTCTGAAAAAAGATGTGCAAATTTAGAAGTACCTGGTAGTGGTCAGAGCATGAAACCTGATATTGAATAACTGATCTCAGCTAGCCTGAGCCACTCACTCCTCTGATTAGCAAGGTATTAGCAGCAGAACTATCAGACCCGGATCCTCTGGATCCGTGTCCACACACTCCAGTGGCACCAGCTTTACCCTTGTGATTCCTGAGACCGCTCTGCTTTTCTCTTTAGTATTTCCACTTTCTCCTCATAATTCCAGCTTTGAAAGAGGCAAGTTGAGCTCTGACTGCTTCCAAAGCACATCCTTCTTGCCATGGAGCTTGGCATAACAGGTAACTCAGCAGATTTCCCTTTTGTGGTGTAGTCTTCTCAGTGTTTTTAAGTGTTTTGTTGCCATCCATTTCCCTGATTATTATTTTTCATTGTTGGTTTTTTTTTTTTCCTGAGGTTCTTTGAATTTAATATCCCTGAAACCCTGAACAGTTGGTTGAAATGAACCAGATGCCTCCAATACTTTGGGGGATTGGAAGGATACACTGGCTGAATGCATTGTTTAATTGTCACTTCCTTCAGAAGAGGCTTATGAACACAATTTCAGTTCCTTCCAGAGCGATAGCCAGCAGGACGGGTGAATTGCTAAGCAAACTGCAGTTGAGCTTGGCCAGCCTGCTCCTAAGAAGCTGTAGCACAGCACAAAGTTGTTATCCTGTTGGTTGCCTAGGGGTTTGACCCGCGGGTTAGCGGTGTAGCTGGCTTATCAGGACCAGTCAGGCATGGTTGAAAAGTTGACTAGAAAATAGGGGTGACATTCAAACTAGAGATGCCTTCATGCAGAAGGTGCTTATTAACATATTTAGCTGCTTTTTTGAATTGCTGCTTTTCAGTTTAGGGCTGAATAATTTATGTTGGCTGAATGAGGAAACACTTCTACTTTTCAGTATTCCTAAAGACTGCACTAGAACACTCCCACCTCCATGTTGCAAGACTCAGTGAAAAGAGGAATATGAACTAAGGCTCTGATTTTGTTGGTTTGGTTTTCTTTTGTGTGACACAGCCCAAAGGGGCCCTCCCTAGAACTGTGAAAATAGCTCAGATGCCTGAATCCAGCCTGCTTTAGCCAATACCTTCCTTAAATACTTAAAGTCTGCCATTTCAAGCTTCTTTTTGTGTGGTTCATTTGTTTCCAGTAGTCTTTGTGGTGGCATCAAGCCAACCCACCATTCTACATCACAAATGTTCTTCTGCTGCTCAGGGAAAACTGCTTTCAGTACTGTTTTTTTTGCCTGGTTCTAAGTTGATATTCCAGTAACCACTGAACATTTTGAGCATGGATCCAAGTAACTGTGTCTGACAATATCTAATGTCCATCCTCAACTGTTTTCTAGTACTTTTAAGTCTCCATCTTCTTCCAAGTCTTTGTAGATGGTTAGGCTGTGTTGGTCAAGTTCCTGCTTCAGTCTGCAAAGAAAGCAGCATTGTTATTTATGTATTATTTAACCTGCCAGAGGGGAGACTGAGCTGAGCTCTTAGGCAGAAGCTCTTCCCTGTGAGGGTGCTGAGGCGCTGGCCCAGGGTGCCCAGAGAAGCTGTGGCTGCCCCATCCCTGGCAGTGTTCAAGGCCAGGTTGGACACAGGGGCTTGGAACAAGCTGCTCTAGTGGAAGGGGTCCCTGCCCATGGCAGGAGGCTGGAGCTGGATGAGCTTTAAGGCCTCTTCCAACGCAAACCAGGCTGGGAATCTGTGATAACAGGGGAGCATAACAAGACTTCAATATGTTAGGCTTGACTAGGAGGGGAAACAAATAGAATGAAAAGATTCTGGATTGCTGTGCATGTAAGCACAGCCTGTTTTTATGATTGTAACACTGCACCTCTCAAATCTTATTACAGACTGATGGTGTGATGTAAAAGATATTGCTTCTCTCTTCTAGGACCCTATAAGTGATAAAGAGATCATTGGATTTATTGTGCTTTTACAGAATACATAGGAACAAATGTCATGTCTATGTTCCTCTAGACAAAGGATTCTTCATTCCGACAAGTCATGTTGTCCCCTGTGTAAGTTAGGAGGTGGAAAGGCAGAATTAGACTAGGTAGCTCAAGTAGTGATTGATAGTCACACGATAAAATCAGAGGGTAGCTGGGTGTATGATTTCTGGAGGCAGTCTGATTGTTGCCACTGCTGTAGTTCATATAATCCCACGAGGCACAAGAAACTTGGAGTTTATCATCAAAGTTTGTCAGACAAATGTTATGGCTGTCAAATAGCTTCATTTTCCCCCTTCCTTTTCTAGTACTTCAGGTTATTTCTGCAGGTAACAGGGACAATGGCAAGTCTTCAACTGCACAACCAGCTTTGTTAGCTAAAATTCAGCTGAATCTTTATTTCAGTCTCTCGCCCAAGAAGTGCTACCTAAATTGCGCTGACTTCTGTGAACACTGAGATTGGCTTTGTGTAAAGGAGAGCTTCCTTTCAGTGTTTCAGCTACAGCCTTAAACCAATAGTTAAATCCTAGTGAACAGCAATAGCTGATTCCTGTATCATTAAATACCATCTAAAAGTGTGTCCGATGGTGAGGGGAAGCCAAATAGATTCAGGGTTGGAAAATCATGTTGCAGCTTGCAGGTCATCTAGAAATTCCCCTATGTTGATCCGTGATAAAGTCACTGTTAAACCTTTCACACATACCCCTCGAGCAGTTTGAGGTATGGAGTCTAGTGGAAATACTGAGTTCTTGAATCAGACGAAAACTCACTTTGGTTTATAAGCAAATGGACATCTCCAACTGGTTTTGGGCAGCTCTACACGCAGCTATAGTACAGGTGGGAACTTCACCTTCAAGGGAGTTATGGGGGCTAAAATCTTGCATATTGTAGAGAGTAATAACCACCTGATTCTATTTAAAGTTATTTGTATGTACATATAAATAAAGTGTGGTTGCCCCTTGGCTGCAGTGTTGCAAACCAGATAATGTATTTTTAAATTCAAGCTTCCTTTCCAGCGTTCTGATGACCTGATTGGCTCTGCATGTGAGGAAGCTCCTTTTATAATTGGCATTTGCTTCAGCTCTGCTTTACCCCTGGGGATTTCCCTTTCACTCTTGGAGTTTTTTAGTGGTGAGATGGTTTACCAACGGACACCTTATCAATGAGAGCGAACTTCCTCTGATGTTGCAAAACAGTGCCTTCATACAAAGCTTTGCAGGTTGCTCTCATAAGAGCTTTTCCCTATTTTACTCCCTCAGCCTAGCTTTGCAACGCTAAGGAAGCTCTTGTGAAGATGCAGGGCTCACAGCTATCATTATTCCATATTAAAACGTGGTGTTGAACAGGGCATGTTGCTGTAAATCCATCACAGAATGAACTGCTCTGGAAAACAAAGCTTGATACAGAAGAAAAACGACCAGTGATCCAGCAAGCAAGCTTTTAACTGCTGTGAAACAAAAGGCCCCACAGCAGGAGAGGGGATTGGTGTTTGTTTTCTGTTACATTGAAACAAGGTCTGTGTTGCTCAAGCATAGCTGTGCCCAAAGCCTCCCAATTAGGGCAAATCCATTTAGGCTTTCACTTCAGCATTTAAGTGCCTAAATAAAAGTGGTCTGATCTTCAGAGCTGTAGAAATAGAGGATCAGCTCATGATCCTAAGGGTCCTGGTGAAGCTTTTGTGAACTAAGACCCTAAATTTTTGCCTCTTTGATTTGGTATTTGATCAGAATAGGCACCAAGTTTTAAATGTTGGTTGAGATATTTTATTACATGTAGCATTATATGAATATCAAGATTTGTGCTTCCAGCAGAGGTTTTCAGTATCTGTTTGGCATTTATAGCCACTGTTCATATGTGAACGGTGTATTTCTGGAGGCCAATGGGGACTACTGCGTAGTTTCAGTTTAAGCATTAATTTCTCCTAAGGAAGTCCAAGTCATGCAAGCTTGCAGAAAACTTCTGCTCTGGTTCTGAGGAGATGATGAACATCTCATCTCCCTTTCTAAAGGTATTTACTGTGTGTCTGAACAGGGAGGGAGGCAGGAATCCTGGAGATCCATCTGCTCTATGGCAAATTGTTTACTGTAAAGTCCCTTTTTGCTTCCTTGCACTAACAGCACAAAACTGGATGCTCTACAAGGAGCATTTCTTTGGTCCGTGATCCTCGAAGCATTTGGCATAGGAACCAGTATGTTCTTTCTCGTTCTGTGTGTTAAAAGAAATGGCCACAAACAAGGAATGACTCATGGTAAGTGGTAGGTGAAGAGAGTCCAGTGTTTGCGCTCCCTTCCTCACCAGCAATGAGATCTCTTCCACTTAGCAGTCGAATAAGCTGCCTATAAATGATTTGTTTGTCAGCAAGTTGGTCCTTTATCTGATCTGGAGGAGAGCTGGCACAGCACACAGCTACCAGTTTGCTCTCTGGGAAAGCTGCTTAGGCAAAGCTCTCAGAAAAGCTACTTACTCCATAAGGTGATATCACTTTGTCTCAGTCCCACCTTAAAGGGGTTACACAGAGCTGGAAGTGGTGGTTTGATATCATCTTGCTGGGCAGTACTGCAAGGGTCCTCGCCCTTTGCTAAAAACAGTAATGTGTGATAACCCTTCAAAGGCTGTAACCTGTCAACCAGCTGGAACAGTGCAGTTGCTCAAACAGCATCCCAAGAGTGTGATTTGGGATTTGTGATCTCAAGAGTCAAGGTCTGTTTCCAGCTCTAAGTCTGAAAGAGTTTTCAAGATGCTGTGGGTTTCACCTGGTGAAAGGTTGGGCTCTTGTGCAGTTGGCACAACTATATAATCACAGGATGGTTTGAGTTGGGAGGGACCTTAAAGCTCATCCAATTCCAACCCCTGCCATGGGCAAGGACCCCTTCCACTAGAGCAGCTTGCTCCAAGCCCCTGTGTCCAACCTGGCCTTGAACACTGCCAGGGATGGGGCAGCCACAGCTTCTCTGGGCACCCTGTGCCAGCACCTCAGCACCCTCACAGGGAAGAGCTTCTGCCTAAGAGCTCATCTCAGTCTCCCCTCGGGCAGGTTAAAGCCATTCCCCTTGGCCTGTCCCTACAGGCTCTTACAATGCTTTTGATGCCTTGGAAATAATTGTTATCAAGGTAAAAAGTGAACAGAAGGTAATGATCTGAAAGGAGCATCACTGCAAATCCAGGTCCTTGATTGGCAAGTGAGACAGAGGGAGCCTGGGGGTCAGTGGAAGGGCTGGGATGGGGTGCTATGGGAAGTTGGTGCTGACCAGACTTGTAGCAAGCAAGCAGAGGTAATGTTGATCCAGCAGTGATTATGTGGACATTTTGTCAGAAAGAGAAGGCAGAAGGTTTGTGTGATTAACTTGACTGTTTTTATTCCAATAATGCTATGATCAAGGGGGAGAGTTTGTTCATCACATGCACTGTATTAAACTGATCAAAAAGAAGTCTGTATGCTGGAGCAAGACCCCAGTTTGGGCAGCATTTATGTAGGGGAGGAGAGAAGCAAACCTGGTTCGATAAAACCCAAGCAGCTGCAGGTGAGCATCTGCAGTTACAAATTTCCATGGTGCTGGGGTTTCCCCAGCACCGCACCCATTGCTGAAGGGAGGTGGCCCAGCTCTCCTCTCGCCTAAGCCACATGCTTCACCACTTCACTACAGCAGATAAGGAGATCAGAATGGGGATAGGCAAAGAAACCTGGCTGATAAAGATGTGGGGGTTAAACTTGTATTTGAGCTGGGTGCCCTCCATGTGACTTGCATGAAGCAAGCATTTGGCTCTGTTTCATCCACAGACCCTGGGGCGCTGAGATTGTTTCCACGTGTGGGTTGTGCATACAGACAGGCTGCTTTTTGTGGGAATGCAACCTGCCTAAATTTGACCCTGCACCTTCCATGCAATTCCTGCATAACTTG
The DNA here is from genome assembly GCF_963264785.1 of Psittacula echo. Lineage (NCBI taxonomy): Eukaryota > Metazoa > Chordata > Aves > Psittaciformes > Psittacidae > Psittacula > Psittacula echo. The sequence goes on from NC_137735.1 coordinate 2,952,088, forward strand.
GGTGTGAGTGTTATGGTGGAATAAAATAGCTGAGAATATGTGTTGACAGCAGCCTGACTCACTGACGACTTCTCCCAGTGCAGTCGTGCAAAGTCATCTTTTCTCTTGGCTTTGAACCAGGTTACAGATCTTTTTCTACAAATTGAATCATAGGTGAATTTAGGTAACAAAGCATGTGAAACTGTGCAGGACGCAGCTGGGACTGGTAGTTATTAGATAAAAAAGCTTCTGGAAATACTTAGTGTTAAAGGAGGAGGCTGCAGCCACCAGGAAATGTGAGGCTTTGAGGGCTGACACACTTCAGATACCAAAGTGGTGGCGGAGACCACTTGGAAATGCTCTGCTGATTGTAGCATCAAAGTTTAGGATCTAGAAAACAAACTCATGGTGGCATTTAAGGAGACCTTAAAACAGGGACTGGGAGCTGAGTGCTTTGCCAGTCTCACAACAGAACTGCTTTTTTGCATGTATTGGAAATGGAAGCCCACATAGTAAAGTGCTGGTGTGCTTAAATAAAATAGAAGTTAATGTTCTTCAAATAGGCAAAGAAAACAGGAACAAGCCTTGTTCATTTGTCGTTAGACCTTCCAGAAACAGGAAAATACTTCTTAGTTATTGTTGCTCTCAGTTATAAATGGGACTTTGTATCCTGGTGTTTTCCTATAGAACCATCTAGAAACTATTTGCCAAAGGAGTTTTCAGGTTTTGCCATGATTGTTTTCTTCCTCATTTCAAATCCTGTAGAATTCCAACCTCTGTTAACAGACCAGGGGAAGAACATTGTTCTTCTATTTCCAAGATCGAGATTAAATGTAATGCACTTGCAAGGAACGAAGAATTGCTGTCACTTCCAAATGAAATATGATTCTGTTGCTCTTGGCACCTGTAGTGCTTATAGGGAAAAAATCTGCTGTTAGGCTTTTGCTTATAAATGTTACGGTGATGAATGACCCAGAAAATGGTCTTGTTTTGTCTCAGGAGCTCCCTCTGATCTGTAGGTTTTGTCATGAGAGAGTGGTTTAAAAGCTAGGTTTGACTTTGTGTGTACAGTAAGATCCTTCCAGTCCTGTTGTTTCATAGTTGCATGTTGGTGGCATTCCTTTTTGTGACTTTCTGGAAGTTTGGTTAGATAAAGTTGGGACCAAGCACATTTTCTCTTGAGATTTTACTGAAGGGCAATTCTCCTATCCCCATTTCTGATATCGTAGAATCATAGAATAGCTAGGGTTGGAAAGAACCTTAAGAGTTCCAACCCCCTGCCATGGCCAGGGATGCCTCACCCTAGGCCATGTTGTCCAAGGGTCTGTCTAGCCTGGCCTTGAACACTGCCAGGGATGGGGCATTTACCGCTTCTCTGGACACCCTGTGCCAGTGCCTCACCAGCCTCACAGTAAAGAACTTCATTATCTCCAACCTCAACTTCCCCTGTTTCAGTTTGAACCCATCACTCCTTGTCCTGTCCCTACAGTCCCTGATGAAGAGTCCCTCTCCAGCATCCTTGTAGCCCCCTTCAGACACTGGAAGCGGCTTTGAGGTCTCCACGCAGCCTTCTCTTCTCCAGGCTGAACAGCGCCAATGTTCTCAACCTGTCTTCATACAGGAGGTGCTCCAGCCCCTGATCATCCTCATGGTCCTTGATGGTTTTGGCCTTACATGGCAACTCTTTTAATGTGGATGGTTTTCAATATACTTAATGACCTGTTCCTGTCTCTTCCTGATTTAATGGAACAAGAGTTTGTTTCCCAGCCGTTTAAGGAAGCAATTACCATATTAGTGTCAAAGATGCAGCATGGTAAGCATTTAGAAATCAATATAATTGTTCTTTGAGAGATCAGTTCCTGTGCTAACAGTGAAGGAATGCCTTGAGGTTGTCACTAGACTTTCAAGGACTCATCTTTCCTGCTTTTAATCAAGCCTTTGCAATGTGATAGCAAATGGGACTCTCATTGTACCATGTGCTGGACAAACATGAGTTTCTCTGTGGAAGAAACTGTTCTGTAAGGAAACATTTTCCTTCTGTGTGATGTTACATGTGTGAAGTATTTTGGAGAAGGACAAAACCAAAGTAAACCAATAAACCTCTGGTTTTACTTGAAACATTCCAGTGACCTATCACATTCCAAAACTTTTAACCAGAGTTTTGCTTTGTGAATGTGCAACTATTCTACACAATGCATCACCATTTCACTGATACCAGGCTTGGAGTTTGCTGGGTCAGCATTATCGCTTTTAAGTGTTTAACGTTTCTATGAGGGTGGGTAACTGGAAGAGCTTTTATTGCAGTTAGTTAAAAGCAGAGCCTATAGGTTTTGGTTAACAATCCAACGTGTAAAAACTCCTGGTTTAAATACAATCACATCTTGCCTCCTATACCTAAAATACTTTATACAGGTCTTTACACTCCCTGTAGGCACAGTTTGCTTGTAAATCGTAAGAGATTTTACTTGAAGCTCTTTTACAAGCGAGTTTCTTCTCACACACACATGGATGCCAGTGTAACCCCACTATTTGTGATTGCACCCAATGTACATCAGTGCATGTCAGAGCAGAACTGGGGCACTTACTGACAATGTAGATGTTGCATCAAAAGTACAGTTGGGGCAGGGACTTCCTGTCATGGGATCTGCAGAAGAAACCTATTCATGCAAATGAAGCAAGCAGGTTGCAATATAAGAGGGGTTTTCTCCCTTTCAGATCTGTTTAAGAGCCAGCCTAGGTGTATTGTGTCCAAGCTTTACTGCCTTGTGAGATGGTTACTACCTGAAGGGTGGCTTCTGAAATTAATTATGCCATCAAGGGAGAACTTAGATTCATTTCAGAACCTGTTAGAATCTGCTGCCTGTCCTAGTAAAACCAGATAAAGAAGATGCGACTCTACTTTAAACCTGATGTGGGGAGGAGCAAAATGATCACTTGTCATCTTTTCCATACAGGAAGAGGAAAAAAGGAAGGCGAAGGAAGAAGAGGAAAAGAGAGAGTATGAAGAGTACCTGAAGCTGAAGGAGAGTTTTGTAGTTGAAGAGGAAGGGGTTGAAGAATCAATGACAGAAGAACAGGTATGTGTCTTAGGCTGTTCCTGCAGTTCCCTTTCTCTTTGTTAAGGCTCAGGTTGTCTTTAGTGCATTCTGTCTCATGAAAAAGAACTTTAAAGCAGGAGTCAGCCAAATAGTTTTGCTTGTTAAAGCTAAATTGTGTATATGGCACAGGTTAACCTGGAGTATTTCCTGGGGAATGCTGTAGTTCCTCATACCAGACTCCTACAACTTAGAGTGCTGAGGCAAAATGCATATTGCTTGAAATGAGATCTCTCCTCCCTTCATCTCAGCACTGGAATAAAACTCATTCTAGAATTCAGATAATCTTTTACTGTCATCAGCTCTGCCTTGGCCACTTACAGTGGGCCAGATGAAAGTAAGGCTAAATTTGGAGTTTGGTAGTGCCCACATATCTGGGGGGAATTGCTTGGTTTTGGTTTTATTTTCGAGACCAACGGAGCTGTTGTGAAATCAAATGAAAAACCAACCTCTTGCCTTAGAGGCTGCTGTTAAGAGAATTCACAGGACATAACCTGTGTGCTTGTGGGTTGTCCAGTGGAAAACTGGGCATTCAGTGCTGCAAATGATAGCTATGGTTGATTATTTCAAACTCATGCATAACGTTTTTGCATGCTCCTGCTGTGGTTGCCTGCAGACGCACTGCCGGGGATGGTGGTTGAGATGTGGTACTTGACATAATATCACAGCAAACTTGAAGAAGTTTCGGTGTTGTGGGAGGCAGCGTTCTTCTCCTGCCTGCTGAAAACCTGTTAGTCTCGTTTTAATTGCTATCAAGTGCTGAAAGTGCTCTTGAGTTGAAGCTGCCAAACTTGGGCTGCCCAATGCATTTGCTCCGCTGCCAAAAGGACCCTGTTGAGTTGAATGGAGTTGCCTTTAGCATGGCTGAGGGTGCTTTGGGCTGAGGAGTTTGTAATGAGCCAGTGCTGCTTGACATTAGTCACAAGGTCTCACTATGGATCCCTTTCCATTAACATAATTCCTCCACCATTCCAAGAGAAGTTGTATCTGGTGATGGGGAATTCCTTAAGATGCAGAGAACAGCGAAATGCATACTTTCTATTGCGAGTTCCTTCAGAAATGCATGCTTGCCTCTTAGAAGATCAGATTATACCTAAATATTAAATTGCTCCACTTGAGACCACCCTTTAGAGCCAGAATGTGTTCCTAAAGCTGCCTGTCAAGGAGATATTCATCTTTCTCTGTGTGGGAGCAGAGAGGGGTGTTCCTCACTCAAAAGAGCTTGGGAGGCAGTTGATGCTGCCTGGATCTCAATGTAAGATTATCTTTTGTAGGAGTGAGGAGTTAGAACTTTAATAGTAGGTGATTTAAAAGTCATCCTCAGAAACAATAACAGGGACATAGTTATTTGGAGACACCAGCCTTGCAGAAATGGCAAACCACCCTTCTGCCCTGTGGTGGATGATGTACTGAAGTGTTTAGCATCCTGTTACAAAGAGCTGACTGCCTTGTGTTGAGGCCAGCGTGCTGGAACTCATGCTGCAAATTACAACCCTGAGTCCAGAGCAAAGCACTTAATGAAGGCTGATTGATTTCCAGGGTTGTAGAGGAACTTGATCCCCTGTTAACTCTAATGCACATTGTTTGCATTTGCCTTTGAAAATTGAGCTGCTTATATTGAAATGCCGGATTTCAGGTGTGTAGCTTTGAAAACGGCTTCAGCTGCCACATGTGTTGCACAGCTGTGTGCTACCCTTGACCATCTGCATGAGCTCTGTCTCCTCAATTGCTCTGTACTCTACCTCTGTACAAAATGTCCTCAGTGTGTGCGTAACTTAATACACAAACTCACCCAGATGTGCTTATTTCGGGGTATGTAGGATGTGAAGAAGAGAAGATTGAAGATTTCCTTTTAAGAGACACTGAAACACAAATTGTACTTGAGCCACGTTGTGCCTTCGAAAATACCTCTCATAAATTCCTAGTTAAGATTAAATCTGGATGCATATTCTTTTCCAGTTCAAAATCTCCCTCAGTGTATGTTTAAAGCTTTGGAAGGATGTAGGCTAAACAAGGCTGTGATGTGTTTAATGTTCATGAGTTTAAACTAACACTTGTTTTCCTGCTCTATCCAGTCTCGCAGCTTCCTAATGGAATTTCTGGAATACGTTAAGGTAAGCTACCACTGGTCTTTCTCCTCTTTCCATACTTGTTAAATTGTATAAAATACCTTTGTCTAAGAGCTGAGCTGCAGAAAGAAGGGAAATCTTTACTTCCTCTTTGATTTACTTCAATGTTTAATAAGTAACAAAAGTGCTACCTTAGCTAAAGCCTGTGTTATTTACTTAACCATGCATGAGCATGTCCATCCTTGTTAAAATGGTTTGTAATTATAGCTGTGTCTTGGCTTTTGGGGGCAGGATTGCAGCTCTTAACCCTCTTTCATAAGGACAAGCTTTATGAACTCTGTCCCTGCTGGATCACCCTCCCTGTTTATGAAGAGCAGTGTTTGCTGTTGACTGGGATTTGGGACATTCAGGCTTTTTGTTTGTGAACATCAGCTGCTGACTTAAAAAATCTCTACATCTCAGCTCAGCGTGAATGAGAATTGCTGTGCCAGCGTGTGGCTGCCATGCAGGATGTGTTTGTGTTTGAAACACTGGCTTTGTAAAGGTCAACTCAGCTCCTCATGCAATTTCTTCTCTTGTTTTGAATCTATGCAATTTGCAATGTTGTTTTAATGTTCGGAAGGGATATTTAAGCAGATCACTTGTTTTAACAGGGTGTGTCAGTCTCCCTTTCAGCATATTGTATGGTTGGTTATTTAAAAGCTGTGGTGTGCTCAGGAGGATTTCTACTTTTGATCTGTAAGGACAGTGCTTCTTTCTCCACAACTGATGTATCAAAGGTCAATTGCATTTATTCTACTCTTACTCTAACAATGTTATGCAAATCTTTTGTCCTAATGAACCCTTTCCTTCCTTTCCTGGAAACTGGAATCTTATCTGACAGTGCATGGTGTGTGCGTGTGTGTGTGTGAAAGGCTTCATTAGTAAGCAAATCGCTTCTATACTTAGTGAAGTCCTAATCATAGAATCACAGGCTGGGTTGGAAGGGACCTTAAAGCTCACCCAGTTCCAACCCCCTGCCACAGGCAGGGACACCTTCCACTAGAGCAGCTTGCTCCAAGCCCTGTACAGCTTGGCCTTGAACACTGCAGGGATGGGGCAGCCACAGCTTCTCTAATCATTCTGTTATTCCAGAATCTCACACACTGGGCCAGTTTTGCATGTCCGTTATCCCAACAAAACCCCAGACGCAGGAACAGATTTGTCTCACGGGTACTTTTCCATAAGGAGTCAATTTTGACTGACTGCCACACAAGTCTGAACAAAGGCTTTTAGAATCACAGGCTGGTTTGGGGTGAAAGCGACCTTAAAACTCATCCAGTTCCAACCCCCTGCTCGGTGTAGAGTCGCTGCACACCTATGGCACAAGCATCTTTTGCTGTGCTGCTGTCTGCCTCCTGTCTCAGTGGCACTTTGGTGGTGTATCCCACTGCCATCATGCTGCAGTGAGAGGCTGCTGGGTTTGCCTCTGTCAGGAGTTTCCTGATTAACGTGATCTCTGGTAGTAATGTGGAAATGTCTAAGCTAGTAGCACTCAGATTAGGACATACCTTCATTGCTGCAGCTCACACAGAAACAGCCCCTGTTCAGTAAGTCCCCAGCTTAAGCCAGTCAGCTCTGATCAGAAGCACCACCAGAAGTGGATGAGACAGCTGAGAATAGATTGGAAAACCTATGGGTAACATGTTTGAAAAGCCTAAATAAAACCATGGGGCAGCAGTGAACCATGGGATGGCACATTTCATTTTGCAGCCATGCAAAAAGGGGCTTCAATATTCTGTTTTCCATGGAAGCCAGAGGAATTTCTGTGAAAGAGATGGGAACTTTGAACTGGCCATGTCTGTTAAGACCTCCCTCTGTCTCAATTACTATGAGCTATGTGATACACTGTGATCCCAGTTCACCTCTCCATCCAAGGCTTTCAAGATACTGCCAAGCTGCTGCTTAAGGAAAATGTGCTGTTCCTTTCTGATAAACAAGCTCCCCTGGGGCAACAGTAGGTAGAACAATAGGATATTTCAGTGTCCCTTGGGATCTTCCATGAAAATTGGGAGCATTTCCAAGGGATAACGAAGGAGGGTCTTACTGTGCACGTTGCGCTGGTGGTTGTGGTGGTTGGAACAGATTAGTCACAAGCTCTCGGTTCAGTGTTTGAGCACACATGTGTAGTTTTATATTAGTCAATTCTACTTGACGTCAGAGAAATTAAGCACAGGCTGAAAAGCTCATTCAGAAGCACTTTGACATCTGATTTCCTCTGTGGAGATGAGTTGCAGAAGTGGGGCATTGCTTTTTTCTACAAGTTTTAATACTGCTTTTAATCTATTTAATATGAAGTATGTTTAATATATGGATTATGCATTGCTCCCATCTCTTCTATTTACAGAAACTGAGTTGTATCAAAAAGCAGTGCTAAGCTGCAAGTAGCAGTCTGAAAATGGATGGATTAAAAACCAATGTACTTTAGCTCTTCTGTTGAATAACTTTATTGGTATAAATGGCTGGAGATAACTCGCCCCATGCTTTGTTCCTATCGGTGTTGGAAATAAAATGCAGCCTCTTTCCTCCAGCTCTGCCACGTGGAGTTGCTCTAAATGGGATTTTTCTTAAAGGTACCAAAAGGATTGACACCCCCTAATTCTGCTTGTCTGAAAGCTGAGCATCTCCCCTCCTGCGGGGGTTTCACAGCAGTGCCACAGCCTGTTTAACCCATGTGCTGCAGTGTCACCACATTACTCTCAGGCCGTGCCACCATCTCTGCTGCAGTTTTATGTTTGCTTCTCACAGCAGCAAGTCCTCAAGTCATACTCAATGGGTCTGTTCTCATAGGAGCAGAATAAGCAACTCTTAGTAGGAGCTCTATGGTTTTGCTCAGTGCTGTTGCTGGGCAACTCACCTTCCAAACCAGCTCTGTGGGTTCTCTGAGTGCTTCAAAAGGCAGAGGTTAAAGAGTGGTTGAGCAGTTCCCTGCCTCTGCAGCACCAGCTCTGCTGGCCCAGGGAAACAGGAGCTTGCACTTTGTCCATCAGACTGTTCTCACCCAGCTTGATAGGGTATCGCTGAATGCATCCAATTACAGCCAGTGAATTGAAACAGCAAACTGCATCTGAAAGGGATAGTGAAGGGCTCAGAGGCTTTACCCCTTCCTGGTTTTCCTTTAAGAAAAATGATGTTTACAGGATAAGGACACAAAGATCCAATTCATACTCATCTTAATCCTGAGAGCTCTTGCTCTGTTTCGTCCCTTGCTGAGAACAGCAGCAGGATCACACCTGAAGTTAAATGAATTCAGTAAATGTGGGTGTGTGTATGTTGCCATATGAAAGTTAAGCCTGTCTCTAAAACATGAAGCGTGTGGTGAAGTGTGTTGTGAGGACCCACTGATCAATGTCATTAAATTTCAGAGTGTGTGTGGGGAATGCATCCTAATTCCACCCTACCCTCTGGGCTCTTATTCACGGCAGGATCTATCTTGGAAAGCTTCCACTAAACTTGGTCATTGAGGGTGAATATCTGGAAGGGAAGGTTTAAATTCTGTTTTTCTTGTTTCTGTGACTTTGCATCACCCCCACCCCCCCATCCTTTAAAAGAAGATGTGATGAACCTTGGCAGTTCCCAGCTCTGAGAACTGAATTCCATGGACTGGTTCCCATTCCATGCATTCAGTCCATGGTATTCAGTTCTCTAGCTTGGCTGCATCAAACTTCACAACTACTAAGTCTGTGTGTGGCTTTTTGCGCGTGGGTCTGATTTTATTAACTAAGAAGCTTTATCTGTTTCAGCCTCTATTTCTTCAGTGTCCTCCAAGATTAGAACCAAATGCATTTATGTTAGAAGTATTGCATCTGATACTATAGATGAAGCTCTTGTGGCTGTATATATGAGTTCTTAGGAATGTAGTCCAGAATGTTTCGAAGGTGTTATGTTTTCCAAGCTCCTTACAAACAGGGCATCCTTTTACTGCATCTAAACAGATGAGTGTTGAGAACTCCTGCCAATCAGAAAACAGGAACCAAGTAGCTCCAAATGAGTGCACGAGGTGTTTCTCTGTGATTCTCTGGAGCTACAGAGAAGCATAAAACCAGATGTGAGCAGTGGTGGCTGCATCCTGACCCGACAGGCTGCGCTAAGAATCTCTGTCACCAACAAAATGAGTATTTGCAGTTCCTGCTTCTGCCTTTGCTCTCAGATCATCACACTGCCTGCAAAGGAGCATGTTAGCGGTACACTTCCAACACTGACAACTTGAATAAGGTGATCACTTGCTTAGGAAGATTACTGTGGCATTAATACACATGACATTAGTAAAACAGAATAAAGCACTTAATACTGCCAGTCCTGCCTGGATTTTTATGTATGCATTGATATACCAGTGATCATTTTCAAAGGTACTTTGAAACATCTCTCAAACAAAAAGGGATCTGGCTAATGCACACTGGAAATGAAAAGTAAAGTTGAGAAGCTCAGGTAGCAGAGCCATGGCTGTTTCTTGTCCTTGTGCTCATCCTGTCCTTCTAATCATAGAATCAGACTGGTTTGTGTTGGAAAGGACCTCAAGATCATCCAGTTCCAACCCCCTGCCATGAGCAGGGATGCCTTCCACTATGTAAGGAAAGGTTCAGGATGAACACTAGCAAAAGTATTTGAGTCTTCACTTAAGTGCATTGGAGCATTCAGTCTTTCCACAAAGCAGATTGATTTAAGTAACTTTAGTTTTTTTCATCAGAGAAAAGTGCTTATTAGGCAAAGTTAGTAGAATGACAGGTTCTACTTTGTCTATTAGATGTATCTTTTGTTTGAAAGCAAAGAAAGTATGCTAACCCTTTAATTCATCAGCTGCAGTTAACTCTTGCTTGTTCCCATAGAAAACAAAGGTCATCCAGCTGGAGGACTTGGCTTCACATCTGGGTTTAAGAACACAGGTAAGTGCTAACTGTTGGAGTGCAAGTGAAACAATGGGTTTAGAAGGAGAGGAGAGAAAGTAGGTGTTATTCTTAATAACCCATTTCCGTGTCATGGCATTGCTGAAGATGCTTGGATTTTGGTGAAAAACAGCAAAGGCTGGTTTTCTCCCCATCCTTTTTCTGTTCTCTAAACATCTTATAGTTTAACTCGGAAGAATACTTGTGTCTTGGTTCATTTTAATTAGAGCACATTTGGTGTATATCTCTTAAGTGACCAATGTTTTCTGTTGTTCTGATCTCAGGATGCCCCTTCACAGCAGTGTGCACTGCTGTAAGCCCAGGCTGCTGTGCCCCTGCCTCTCTTAAACCAGAACCTCATTTAAGCATCCAGTGAGTCCATTAAGGGAATTGATGTGGTTGAAATCTAAATTATAATCTGCTTCTGCAGTCACATAAATACAAGAAAGGGGGAGAGGCAGAACTGTGGAAACCAAGGCTGAGATGCTAGCTTAAGGTGTAATGGATCTGTGTGCTTGGAGTAGCTATAGAGTTAACCCACAATAAATGCAATGAGTTGTTGCTTTGGGTTGGTAAAAGAGATTTCCTCTTTGATGGAGGAGGGAAAAATATAAAAAGCTCTGGAATATATTGAGTGTATTCAGATTTGCATTGGCACTGTACAGCCATTCCCTGGGAAGATTGCTATAACCACCCCCAGTGCCTGGAATCAGCCAGGTAACCTAGCAATAGAAGTCTCTTTTGGGGGTAGGGGAGTTATTTCAATGCCCCAGAATGTAGAAGCTTACTTTATTCTTCTAAAACCAAAGGGCTCATTGCATCTGTCTGTGTGGAAATACTCATGTGTATCCTTCAGTTAAGTTTTTAACACTGAGCAATTAAATCGAAGCCTCCACCTGTAATTCATCTGAATGTGTGAAATGGTTTTTGCCTCCCTCTTGATCCATTTGTTATTCCTTTCTCTTTTCTGAACAGGATGCAATTAACAGAATCCAGGACCTGATGGCAGATGGCACTCTAACAGGTGACAGCCAAAACACAAAGGGGACTCTATGACAGCTGCTGAATAGGTGGTGCAGAGAACTCCTTTGCTATGGTAGAGAGAGACTTCCAGCGTAATGCCTGTTTGAAACTGTAAAGGATCCTAGCAGGGCTTGAAGGGAGCCTACAAGAAACCTGGAGGAGGGGCTTTGGGCAAGGGGCTGTAGGGACAGGCCAAGGGGAATGGCTTTAACCTGCCAGAGGGGAGACTGAAATGAGCTCTTAGGCAGAAGCTCTTCCCTGTGAGGGTGCTGAGGCGCTGGCACAGGGTGCCCAGAGAAGCTGTGGCTGCCCCATCCCTGGCAGTGTTCAAGGCCAGGTTGGACACAGGGGCTTGGAGCAAGCTGCTCCAGTGGAAGGGGTCCCTGCCTGTGGCAGGGGTTGGAACTGGATGAGCTTTAAGGTCCCTTCAACACAAACCAGTCTGGGATTCTATAATTTTTATTATCCCTGCTTAACTCCTGTTTAAAGCACAATGGGACATGATTGCTCCTAGGATACATTTTACAGAGGTGGAGGGTGAATGTTCGCAACAGTGCAGCAACCAGCAGAAGGCTTCTGTGTGTTGCCTGAGCCCTGCTGAAGGCCTGCAGGAGATGCAGAGCCAGCTAAAAATGATCTCTTCTGAAACTTGAATTTGAAGAAATCCCTTGGATGTATTGGGGTGGTTTGCAAACCTGTTTCAAAGGTGCTGTGGCTAAAGCCAGGACTGGGGTAGGGCATGCTGTGGGAGAGCAAACATCCCAGAGCTCTCCAGGATGCTGTAGTAAGTGAAGTGCTTGCTCCTAGCCATGTGCCCACACAATCAAAGTTGGAATGTAAGCAGAGACTAAGCCTGTGGGCAGCTCCCTGTCTGCACAAGTCTGGTTTACTGCTGGGCAGTCCTTTTGTTTCCAAGGATGAAGTCAGGGAAGGTGCCAACACAAACATCTATTGACCTGATACTGTGGTTTATGGCTGGGAATGAACTGTCTTAGTGAATGCATGTGGATACCCATTCCAATGACCTAAAAGTGCTCTGAATCAAAGCATAAAGGGTGTATACTCCCCTGTCTGTGTCTGGGGCCTCAAAGACACGCAGCAAGGTTTTCTGCCTTGTGTGTGATCCTGTAATGCATTAGGAACAGAGAGTTCTGTTCTCATTCTTGATGGTGCAACTGAAATATGGGAATTAAGCTTCATTTCCTTTAAGAGGGCAGGTTGGAATGGCTGAGCTGGGCCCCACAGGGGCTCTGAAGCACCTCTTGGACCCTCCTGCTCTCTGCCTTTCTCCACCAGCCCCTGGGGACCCAGAACATCAGCACCAAAACTATGTACCTGAAGTAACTGCTGTGGTACTCCCAAATAGCTGTATACAATAAAAAGAATGTATTACTTTGAACACACTCTTACCAATGCACTTGCCTATTGTCATAGCCCTAGTCAAAGACCCAGCAGTAGAGAGGAGATAAAAGCCTGGCTGCTGGCACGTTGTTCTGCCTGCCCTAGATATGGTATGCAGCCTCAGCAGTTTGAATGGCCCTTCCAAAAGAAGCGACTGATGTCAGTGGGGAAGTGAGAGGAGCCGAAGTGCTGACTTCAAGGTCCTTTCTTTTCCCCCTGTAGGTGTGATTGATGACAGAGGCAAGTTCATCTACATCACTCCAGAGGAGATGGCTGCTGTGGCTCAGTACATCAAACAGCGAGGGCGAGTCTCCATCGCAGAGCTGGCCCAAGCGAGCAATTCCCTCATCAACCTCCAGCCCGACAGCAGAGCCACTGCTTCAACCATGGCATAAAATCCGGTGTGAGAAAGATACAGCAAGTGTTTACCCTTATAATGAATTAGCCACTTAATTAAAACCAAGCAGGAACCCCACTAGTCCAGTCATGGTGCTTTTTTAAGTGTCAGCTGCAGGAGTTGATGGCAAGTTTTGCTTTTCATTCTGCTAGAGATGCTATACAATAGGACAGTCATTTGTACAACAGAGGTAGCCAAGAACTAGGGCTAAGACACTCTGTATCTGTACCTCAGGAATATCAGTAAGTTACACACAGTTACCTGGGCAGCCTCATGTGCCTATACCCAAACTTATTGTTTCCACATTGATGTCTGCATCAGATATATTTGATTCTGATGGCATTCAGAATTCTCCACGTGCTTGCTCTGCACTTAGAGCTGCATAACTTTGAGCAATGACACCTACAACACAGAGTAATAGGTGTGTAGGGGGGAGGCATGATTTTTGTCTTCTGTGTCAACACTGGAAGGATAGAGTAAAAAGAAGATACTGTGAAGTGTCTTTGTTCTTACTGAAATACGTACTGAAGCTCTAGAAGGAGCACTTGCTCCCAGAGGTTTGCTGTATAAATACATTTTTGCTTGGTTTATGTAGTATAAAAGGTTTGCTCACAGCCAAGCTGCGTTATTTCTCTGTAGCCAAGAGACAGAAACACCTCCAGGGAAAAGCTTAACTCACCTCACTGCTTGTCCAGGCCACTTCTGATACCAACCAGCCGCTGATGATTCATCCTTTGAAGTAAGTGGGTCTGAGGCCCTCAGCCACCCCTTCCCCATGGAGTTTGTGTTCTGGATGTTTGGGTGTTTCTAAATAGAACTCAGGCCCTGTGAGTCATGTAATGAACAAGTTAATGATGATTAATGTATTTATTGTAGGGGTCAATATAACTCCTGCACAAGAATAGTAATTTTTAATAGGCTAATTGATGCCCTGTTAATTCTCCTTCCTGAAGTCAACAGAATCTATGTGGTTATACAGTAATTGGGGAGGGCACAAGGGGCTGCTTTTGTCTTTGCCAGATTTAGAGATAACACGAGGAGACTGAAAGCTGCATCATCACTGCGATGAGATAGCAATAAAACAATGGAAAGAAGAGCATTTCCTTTGTAACGTCTGCACTGCTGCTGCATGGGGTGCTCTGCAGGAGTGCAGGATTATGGTGCAGCACCGCATGTTGAGGTGAGGGATCGGTACATTGTTGCTGTGCTGCACACAGTGAGAGCCAGCAGAGATGACTTGAGATTTGAGGCTTGCCAAGTCTCTTTGTTATTCAAAAATGGATTTTAACCTGATATTTTTATTCTGTCTTAAAACTATTCTTGTAATAAAATAAACAGCATGGGAAGAGTTGCAGAGATTTCTGTTAGAGATGGTGTTTTCAATGATTTCAAGGATTTTGAGATGGAGCCAGTAGCAGTGTTGCAGCCCGCAGTGTGGTGGTCAAAGAGCCAAGGTTTTACATTAAATCCACAGAAAGCACTCCAAAATACACTCAGTTTCTGTGCACATAACAACACCATGTTCACTGTAGTGGAAGCTTCCTTCTGCCCTGCTAGTACAGCCTATGGCAAGGGGTTGGAACTGGATGATCTTAAGGTCCTTTACATCCCAGACCATGCTGATTCTGTGATTTCTCGTACTTTTGCCAGTGCGTGTTACCTGTTTAGAGCTTACAACTCAGAACCAGGCTCAGTGCTCAGCCAAGCTCTACACACACTCTTCATTGAGGATGCAAATCCCTCATCAGAATTACCTTTGGGCAAGGACATCTACTCCTGTTCCCCCTCTTTGTTAGAATTAGGATGGTTTTGGTGGTTTAATTCCTGCTGCTTTATCCAATCTACTTTTATCTTTTTAAAAAAGCTGGAACATCCCCCCCATTACTTGGGGGGATCCCTGTTTTCTGTTAAACTTTGCCCATGCATTATGCAGCATTTAGCACCATGTTCTTCCTCTGAACTAGCACAGGAGCTCCCGGATTGTAGATGGAATGAGTAATAAGAATAATGAACTCATTTGTGTGAGCTTGGCCTAGTTTTGCCAAAGGCAAAGGCCAGAAAAAGTGAGATTGAAAACCTTGTTTTGCTATGACACAAGGTGAGATCTCATCAAGGGAAACTCCGGCTTCTTTTTCAGTGGAAGAATTAGTCTATGGGAAGCATTTACAGGTTAAAAATGTAAAAACAACAACCATCACAACCTTTCAATGTATTTATTTGTGATATGAGCTGCTTTTTGTCTTCTTCTTCTTCACCCTTGTCGTGGTTTAAGCCCAGGCCGTAAATCAGAACCACACAGTCTACTTCCCCCCCCGACCCTTTCTTCCCCCAGCTCCTGGAGAGATGGGGAGGAGAATTGAAAGAATGCAACTCCCATGGGTCGAGATAAGAACAATTTAGTAACTAAGGTATAACACAGATCACTACTGCTACCACCAATAATAATAATGATAAAGGAAATAACAAGGGAAGAGAATACAACACCTCACCGACCGATACTTCCCACTCCGCTGTGATCCAGCCCTTCCGGGAGCTCTCAGTTCTACCTCCTGGGCATGACATGCTGTGGTATGGAATACCTCTTTGGCTAGTTTGGGTCAGGTGTCCTGTCCCTGCTTCCTCCCGGCTTCTCCTACTCCCTGGCAGAGCATGAGACTCACAAAGTCCTTGGTGAGGGTAAACATTCTGATCAGCAACCAAAAACATAAGCTTTTTATCGGTAGTATTCCCAGGCCAAAAGTCAAAACCACAGCGCTGCACCAGCTACTAAGGAGAAAAAATGACTGCTACTGCTAAACCAGGACAACCCTTCAAAATCATAGAATCCCAGACTGGTTTGGGTTGAAGGAAGCTTAAAGCTCATCCAGCTCCAACCCCTGCCACGGGCAGGGACCCCTTCCACTGGAGCAGCTTGCTCCAAGCCCCTGTGTCCAACCTGGCCTTGAACACTGCCAGGGATGGGGCAACCACAGCTTCTCTGGGCACCCTGTGCCAGTATTTCAGAGGGAAGAACTGTCTCCTAATAGAGTTTCTTGTTCCGGGACAGGCTGGTTTGGTGGTGGATTGGAGGAACAACTCCAGCTTTACTTGTTGACCAGTAACCCAATTCATTTCCCTTCTGAGTCAAAGATCTGCACTTACCTAACACCAGACAACCCCTGATGTTGTTTATCTCCTTCTGAAAGCACCTGTACAGCTGTTTCATGTTCTCAAAAGTGCTGAGCTTGCACATAGCATCAAGCAAGGCGAACAAGCTTTGATGACTGTATCCCAAATAGATAAAGGACTGGCATGGCCTGCCCCATCAGCAGGGGAGGTGGCAAAGAAAACCAGCCCTTCAGCGGAGCTCTGGGGGAGAGCCAGTTTTGGAGACATCATTATTTGGAGGTCATTTAGGCTGTACTCAGGGCTGCTTTGTTGAGGATCTGGCCCAGAATTCCGTTTTCTCTTTCTTTCAGGCCATTTTAGTGGCCTGAAGCTTGGTTAACCTAAAAGCAGGATCAGAATGGTTACAGAGAAGATTATGGCGTTTGCTCAGAATCGTTAGGGTTGGAAAGGACCTTAAGGTTATCTATTGGATGTGAACTGTGGAATGGACAAGCATCTCCTCCTAAAACACCTCCTGGTCAGGTGGGTCCAGGCTCACTGCAATGACAAAGAGTTCAGGTTTGTCTCAGAGGAAAACCTTCTGCCAGCATCAAATTAAGGTCATGGGATGGAGCAGAACAATGGCCTCATTTCAGCCTGGCAAGGGACTGAGGAATGAGGAGCGTGGGTACCGCAGTCACATTTGCACTGCTCAGTGCAGGACACGGTGCCCTGGTTGTGCTGGTACCTTTGGACAGTGTCCCACTGAAAAGCTGGGGAGCATTGTGTTACTTAGGTTCTTCCTTCTGCTAGGAAGATGCTCCTCTGGACTATTGTGTGTGAGCTTCTCATGTGTTGCATGAGGTCTTTGGGAAGGCAAGATTAAGGTGGCTGAGGGGAAGTAGTGGGAATCGTGGAGGGAAGGCTCCAAGTAAGGAAAAAGGCTGTGATGGGGCAACCACTGCAGAAGGGATTGCAAGAGGTGCTGCTGAAGCTGAGCAGGCAGCGCAAATAGTGCAAGCATTTCCCATCTGCTCCAGTGCAAAGTCAACCCCAGGGTGAGATGCAGTCATCCCAAGGGAGCATGGCAGCTCTTGAGAACACCTTTCCCTGGGGGATGACAACCCAGCACAGTCAGGTTACCCCCACTGAAAATCATGTCACACTGCAATGATTTTGGCCATTAGAAGCTGTGGCTGCCCCATCGCTGGCAGTGTTCAAGGCCAGGTTGGACACAGGGGCTTGGAGCAAGCTGCTCTAGTGGAAGGGGTCCCTGCCCGTGGCAGGGGGTTGGAACTGGATGAGCTTTAAGGTCCTTTCCAACCAAACCAGTCTGTGAGCAGCACAAGCAGTCCTGTTTCAACTGATCACTTTGTCCCCATAACAATCAGCTATAGGACTCCAGGCTGCATCTCCCATCAGCTGCCCCACAGGGGGACACACTTTGGGTCCCTGCCACTGAAGATCCTGGTCCATGACTCCCCTCACCTTCGCTATAAGGAAGCCATCCACAGCCTGAGGTTTCTATCTGGATGGAAGCAGCCACTCTGGGGTCTCTGCTCAATGTGGGCTTCCTGCTTCCAAGCAAACTCCAGTCTGCAGCAGAGCCACAGATCTTGGTCGTAACACTGAGCAAGGACCAGCTGCAGCTCTTAACACATCCCACATTCATTGTCTTGTGCTTCCTCCCTGCACACAGCTAAACCTCGCACCCATCTCTTCCATCTGCCTGATTTACACACCACCCTGTACTACTGAGAGTACTTCCTTGCTGCTACTTTCATTAAGGACCAGGAGTAACTGGTTGAGGGCTTCCTCCTGCAAAAGCCATCACCCCCAAGCCATTCTCTATCTTTGAGCTGACCTCACAAGCCCTTCAGCATCCTCCCAGAGAGCCCTGTCAAGCAGAATAAGTGCTTAAATCTCCCTAGGGTGAAGCTAACCAAGGACAAACCTAAGGTCAAAATACCACATGAGCAGGTTTGGGTGTGTGGAAGGTGTCCCTGCCCATGGCAGGGGGTTGGAACTGAATGATCTTAAGGTCTCTTCCAACCCAAACCATGCTGTGATTCCATGGGGTCATGGCTGTTTGAATAGTTCATGGTTTGTTTCGCAATCTGATGTTGGGATGATGCTCTGCAAGCTTCTGGCCATAAGAGGTGGCAACAGATGAGTGCCACCGTGGTCCAAACGGCGTGGTACCCACGTCCCTGGGCTGAGCTCAGCCTGGAACATCTCCCCAGCTCCTCCTGAGCCACCCCACGCCATCCAGGCCTCCTCCAGGAGATGGCAGCAGCACATCTCGCATCCCCCCCCGTGCAGCATTTCTATGGCAACCGCAGTGAAGCATCCCCCAGAGCCTGGGGGGAGACCACAAGGTTAGGAAAAGCCGTTCCTTCCCCCCTCCAGACAGCCCGTGTCCCAGCTTCCCAGGGCTGGAGAAAGGTGGGAAGAGGCTGCTTGGAGCTTTGCTCCTTGCCCTGTGCTGCAATGAGAGAATTGAGGTGAAAACCAGTTGAATTAGCCAAGGTTACTGAGCTTTCTTTTGCTGCTTCTCTCTCTGGAGACATTCCAAACCTGCCTGGATGCATTCCTGTATAACCTGCTTTAGGTGCCCCTGCTTTGGCAGGGGGTTGGACTGGATGTTCTCCAGAGGTCCCTTCCAACCCTAATGATGCCAGGCTTCTTTTAGCAGGAGGGAAAAGCTATTACAACACTTGCACAGCTCCTGCATGTACCAAGGAGGGGGAAATGGCAGCATTGACAGCAGAGTGTTTGCAGCAGCATCAAGTGAGCCTGATGCCACTGGCAGGGAAACACTTGTGAGCTTAGATCCCTTCCTGCTGCTCCCCCTCGGCTCCCTGCATCCCAGGGCACTACCACCCAAACTAAGCTGCTTAGCACATGTGCTGTAATCCATCTCCAGGCCTGTGGCAGGAGCAGCACTGGGAGCTCATTAGCAGGCACTAATACTCATGTTAACAGCATCCAGCTCCTGGAGCAGGAAAATCATTACAGTTGCTGTTGTATATATGCAATTAGGCACCACAGAGCCCTGAGTGGCCGCTGGGGACTTGTCCCTCCATCTGTGGCTGATGCCATTCACGGGAGGGGTGGATTACAGGCAGGTCATGAAGCAGAGCCCATGGACCCAGCTCAGACCTGCTCTGGAGAACTAGAAAGAAGGGGTTTGTTTTGGCATGAACATGATTTGAAGTCAGGGAATAGCTCAAAGAGATCTTCGAGAAGGTGTTTGGAAAGGGATTTGTACTAAGGTTTCAAGGCTGCTTTGCTAATGCTTTACATTTGGGTGCTCAATGTGATGCTTTCAAAGCTCCTCATCAAATGTTAGGCCCCTCCATGCTGGTGAGGATAAGCCAGCAACTGTAACTTAGAATCATGGAATCAGAGAGTGGTTTGGGTTGGAAAGGACCTTAAGATCATCTAATTCCAACCCCTGCCGTGGACAGGGACACCTTCCAATAGACCATGTCACCCAGGTCTCTGTCCAGCCTGGCCTTCAACACTTCCAGGGATGGAGCATTTATCACTTCTTTGGACAACCTATTCCAGTGTCTCACCACCATCACAGTAAAGAACTTCCTTATCTCCAACCTGAATTTCCCCTGTCTAATTTTGAACCCATAAACATGTTCTCCACATTGTTTGTGGACTCACAAACTGAACCCTGGAGCTGATTCAACCTGCTCCTTCCAACAGAGAGCAGGAGGGATGCTGCTCCTGCCCCAGCACTGCTCTCTAGTTGCTAGATCTTTCCCTTTGGGCCTGTAGACCCAGCAAGAGGTGCTGACCATGCTGGTGTCACCCTGCTAGGACCTGACACAGCACAACCAGACCTTTCCCTTGTGTTGTTCTGGCTGATGAAGTGCTGTGGTGTGTGGACTGACACAGCAGATATGGCTCCCTAGGAAAACAAGCATCCCTGGGATCCATAGGTATCTGCCAGATGGCTCCTTCTCGTGTATACTTTCAGGTTTCTTCTCCATAAGGATTACGCCCACTTTCCCTTTGGAAGTTGCCTCTTTGAGCATTGGGATGATGCCACCTGATTTCAGCTTGTAATGTTAACAGCTCTGATGGGCTGCAGCTTTCATCAGCTCAGCAGTCTGTGATGTGCAGGCTACATCCCAAAGGGATGGAGAGCCAGGAGCTGGGTGGCATGGCACGGAGGTAGGGCAGGGACTTCTGATGGTGCCCAGCTCCATAGGACATGGACAAGGTGAGCACAAAAGGCCCATGGATGACAGCTCTGCTCAACCATTCAGGCAAGTTGGTGGTGATGAGGCAGGTCCAAGGTCAGTGCCAAAGGGTCCACAGCCAGGCATGGGCATGGCTATGGCTAAGCTGGAGACCAGCGCTCATCCTAAGAAGCTTGGACAGGGAGTGGGATGAGCTGGAATGGGAGGGTGCCTCTCAAACACAGCCCATGGGATCCATTGACCCACTGGAAACCATTGCTCATCCTGCACCTTGGTGAATGGAAAAGCTAAGAACTGAAGCCAGTTGCCACATCTCTGACTACAGGATCACGTTTCAGGGACCTCACACAACAGCAGGCACTTGGCACAGGTCAGGGCTTGCTTGGTCATTCCCAGAGCTGCTGCATGTCCTTCTTCTCTTCTCCTTGCCTGATTTCCCTGCTGTAATCACTTGCCTGAGCGGCAGAAGGCATTCACACGGAGTTAGCAGGAGGCTATTCACATACAGTGCTCCTAAAGAGCTGCCACTCACAGCACACCAAGATAGTCTGGGCACATATAAATAGACTAAAGCTCGAATACAAAGTGAACTGCTTCTGCAGACAGCAGAAAGCACCAGTGATGTCTGCAAATGTGGCGGCATCCTTTGCTCGAGGGTTCCTTATACCGGGCAACGTCGTGGTCTGTCCAAAGCAGCCTCAGAAATGACTTGTGGGTGGACTTCATTTCTAAGCTATGAGAGGCTGCACCAATGATGTCCAGGCCAGCTGCTTCCAAGGAAGCAAGGTCCTGTTCTTAAACCCACCCAAGAGATAACCCCAGCCTTTCAGACCAAAGAGAGCTTTAAATATTGGAAGCGTCTCTGAAGTGTTCCCTTTGCCTGTTGGGTCTTCTCTTTGTGTTAAAGAGCGGAAAAGGAGAAATCCCAACACAGAAGCACACCCCTCATGGTCTCATATAGCTCTGTAATAAGAATGTGGTGGGGCATTCCCCATTTCACATAACAAGGATTCATCCATAGCAAGGACCAAAGGCTCCCTCCCTTATAGACCATAGGAACTAGAGTTCACCCCCACCATCCTCTTCTCAAATGCTCATTCCAAGCCTAGACCCCACTGTAGTCAATGTTCTTGGACATGGCAGAAACATGCACCCTGTGCCAGTGCCTCAGCACCCTCACAGTAAAGAACTTCTTCCTTATCCCAACCTGTTCTTCCCCTGTTTCAGTCTGAACCCATTACCCCTTGTCCTGTCACTACAGTCCCTGATGAAGAGTCCATCCCCAGCATCCTTGTAGGCCCCCTTCAGATACTGGAAGCTGCTCTGAGGTCTCCACGCAGCTTCTCTTCTCCAGGCTGAGCAGCCCCAATGTTCTCAGCCTCACTCTTCCTCTCCACCATCCCAGGAGAGTGTCTGGGTTTGCAGCAGCTTGGAAACCACCCAGATTCAGGCACCCTGTTAAGATCCACAGTCCCAGTGGGAGCTGGAGGCTCCTGGAGCTGGAGCCAGCACTGAGGAAAGGCTGTGTGGTTCCACCAGGTCCCAGAAGGTAACAGGGTCTTCCCAGTGTGAAGAACACCATGAGCACGTCCCCTCCATGCCTGCCCAGCCCTGCTGGCTGCTGTCACACCACGTCCTTAGGTTTGCAGGAGACGGGAGCTCACTTGCTGAGATGAGCCAAACAGATCGAGCTGTGTAAGTCAATCCCAGCTCCCCTTTGATGTTTGCCTGAGGAGACTTCGGATGCTCCATAGCATGCGGATCCATGGCAAAGCGTCGACCCCATCCTCCTGTCCCCTGCCCCGGGAGGCATCTCCACCTGCATCCCCTCCGTTGGTGACACCTGAACTGGTTGTCATAGAAACCAGAGAGCTGCTGTCTCCTCATGTCCTGCCTGCCCGGGTGTGATGCTCTGCTCCCTCCAACAGCAGCTGTTTGTTGTCCGAGGTACCACTGTGATTTTCCCATGCAAGTAGGAATGAAGCAGCCTGGATCCATTCCTAGATCCATCCCACATGGCTGGGACTTGGGAATGCTGCTGTAATTAATGGGAAGCAAAGCTAGATTTGGGTCATGGTGAACCCCCCACAAGTATTTCATCAGCCACAGGCTCCCATCTCTGCCGTATCAAGACAGGCTTGTTCCCATCTGCGCATTTGGAAGCTGGTGGAGATATGAATGAGCAGAGCCAGCTTCAGCCTCTGCCAAACATTGCAGGGAAGCCTTTCATTCAAAAGGAAAAAGAAAAGAAATCCCCCGCTTTGCCCTTTCCCCCCATATCAAAACATTTTTACTAAAGCTTTTGACCACATTTCTCCTCAGGATGGGTCGATGCTGTTGGACAAAACCCCAAAGCTTCACATTCCTTGTATGACAACAGTTCTGGTTTTCATTCTAAATTGTTTTCTCTGGGAAACCTTGTTCTGCACTGATGGTGATGTAAAGATGAGGCCAATGATCGCCCATCACTCAGAGCATCAGCTTTTGTCCACACCGAACCCCCCAGGTCCCTCAGCCCTTCCCCATCACACTGTGCTCCAGGCCCTGCACCAGCCCCATTGCCCTTCTCTGGCCCTGCTCCAGCACCTCAATGTAGTGCAGGGCCCAGAGCTGAACACAGGATTCGAGGTGCAAATGGGACCTTCCTCTGCCTCCATCCCCTGTTCCTCCATGGCCACTGCCCACGGAGTGTTTCCTGCTAACACAGATGCTCATCACACAGCACGTTGTGTCTAATGAGGACTCATGACGCAGTGAATCAGCCTCATGGCAGGACGATGACTCCATCTGAGGCCAGGTGTCAGCAGATGGGTGCCAGCTCCACACACGTGCAGCCAAGTTGCTCTTAGCAGTAATAGAGTCACAGAATCACGGAATAGTTAGGGTTGGAAAGGACCTTCAGCATCCTTAATCCATCCTCAACAGGCTCTGGGAAGGGTGAAACCAGCCACAGCAGCGCCTGCTCCTCAACCTGCCTGCCTGGACCCTCTCCCCATCTTCTCACCCCATCCAAGAGCTGGTTGCTGATACCTCTGAGGTCCTTTTATTGGAGGCTGAGCCGGTGTTCCACCGAGCAGGACACGATTCCCACTCCTGATCCTTCCTCCATCCAGGAAACAAAAGGCAGGAGCCATTTGACTCATCCTCACCAGGCACTGAGGCCAAGAACATGCAGGGGAGCATCCAGAAGGTCATGAGAAACCATGAAAATGGGATCCGCTAACAAAGCAGGGGATGAGGAATGAAACCGGCTTCCACAGGACACTCCAAAGCAAGGGGGCTTGGAAATGAAACAGATCTGGATGTGTTAAAGAGGGATGGAAACGCAGAGGAGGCAGAGATTCGCCCCTGTAAATGAGCTGACGCTGATACTTAACCAACAGTGGATCAACAGAGGGGTTTTGATGGTATCAAAAGGTGGTGGGAGGTGTCCTCTTTTCCATGGAGACCATTGGCAGTAATGGGATGGACAGAGGACACAAACCGTCCTGTTTAGCTGGAGAAATGGAACTCTTTTGTCATGGCCTTGTCCCAAACAGGCTTTTTGGGCTCTGCTTTAATAACAAGCTGCAACTCCATGTGGAAAGCAAACACCTCCTCCCAGGGATTTACTTCTCTTCTCCCTGCGGAGCAAACTCCATCGCTTCCCATCAAAGCTGGTTGTGCAGGTTCCTATTCCGGAGCAGGGGAAACTGAGGCACGGAGCAAAGCACATCAGGATCTGACAGATGCTCACAGAGACCTTCCCAGGACAACCTGCGCTGTGCCGAGATGGCCCCAAGGGGAAATTAAGGTAACCTCTTCCATCTAAACCATTGCAATTGATCTGCTATCATACAGGCTCTCTACTGACCATGCATGGTCAAATCTCTGCTCTCCACTTCCTATGAAAGGTGCTGGCTGCTTCATTCCCTGATGCCAGACCTCCTGAAGTCATGGAATCACGCATTTCCCTTTTAGGAAGGAAGATTTGTGGGCCAGAGGGAAAGAACAACAAATCTCAGCTCTTATTTAGCACCTCTCCCTATAACTCACCCCTCTCTGAATGAGAAACAGCCCAGGGCCGGACTCACCAGAGGTGTTTTCTGGTCCGGCTGTGCTGGGTTTCCATGCACATCTCCCCACCTCTCTCGAACCCCACTTCTCTTTCAGGGTGTCAATGGGATCCAGATGAGGTCAGGATGCTCGTTGCTGCTCTGCCAAACCAAACAGAGATGTGATGCAACGGCCGTGGCTGAGGGTTGCACAAACTTTCCAGCCGGAGCAATCGTGTCCATAAAGCATGGAACAAAAGCAGTCAGCACAGAGGGCAGGCTCGGGGCGTCTGGCTTGGACAGGCTGCAGCACACGTTGTTCTGGCTCCCTTCAGTGAGCTTTGCTAACATCCCATCAGGGATTTGCTATGGGGATGCTTGGGCTGATCGGCTGCTCCATCCAGGCTCCAGCCTTGGAGGACTTGGTGGCTTGGGGGTGCATTGCTAAGGAGGGATGGTGCTGCTCCAAGCCCTGCAACCAGGCTGTGGGATGAGCTGGAGTCAGGTCTCTCCCACAGCTGCCTCTCTGTTCCTGCTCCAGGTCCATGGATAATGTTCTTGGCTGGGAGGAGCAGGTCATGGTCACACAAGTGGGCAACTGTCTTGGACATCAGAGTGGGGAAGATCCTATGGGAACCCCCAAAACAGGGCTCAAATCTCAGTACAGCAGCTGTGTATGTGACCCATGTGCCTTCTCTGTCCTACAACACAAGAGTGGGGCAGACCTGTTCATCCTCATAGACACCAGCCTGCAAAACCCAATGGCCCAAACTTGCAGATAGAGACTTGTAGCAGCACAGGCTGAGTGAAGATGGGTGTGCAGGAGACACTGGCAAGTCCTTCACAAGGTAACAGCTCTTTTCTAACGTAGAGCACCCCAATATTCTCCTCTTGCTCATGCTATTTTGGTAAAGAATAACACACGCTGCCCATGGCGGGGGGTTGGAACTGGATGCTTTTAAGGTCCTTTCCAACCCAAACCATTCTATGAGTCTATGCTGTTCTTGCTTTGAGCAATGCTGTCCTCTAAAACCTCTGTTGCCTTGCGCATGACCAAACACACTCAAGAGATGCACACATACATCCACTACCAAGCCTTCTATTGAAATCCCCACCTGCTGAAAGCTCATCTTATCACTCATTATTTGCTCTTGCTAAGCCAGATCAGCAGTTATGGGGTCTTGGTGAAACCTCCTCGCTCTGCAGGATGGGTGTGCAACCCTGTTAGAAAGACTATCCTGGTCTTTGGTGTTGATGCCTTTTTGGACTTGATCATCTTCGAGGTCTTTTCCAATCTGGTTATTCCTATGATTCTATAATTCTATGATTCTATAATCCTATGATTCTGTGTCTTTATTGGAAAATAAATGAATTTCCATGTACCCTGGAGCAAAAGCAGTGTCCGGGCTTTCCAAGTATTCCAGAAGGGCCCAGCCTATGTGCTTCTGGGAGAATATTCATGGGAGAACCATGTAGATGAGTCCCTCAGTGCCATGGGTTAGTGATGGCCATGGCAGTGCTGGCGAATGGTTGGACTGGATGAGCTTAAAGGGCTTTTCCAACCTGGTTGAGTCCATGATCCTAAAAGCATTCCACATCCAGGCAATTCCCATTGCATTGAGTGCCCCACACTCCTCTTCATGGACTGGGGGAATGGATGGATGGGGAAGCCCCTGCACACCTTCACAGTGGTTCAGGTGGATCCCCACATCTGTGCCCAAGTCTTTCCATATCCAGTGTGTCCCTGCTTCACAAGGGATGGGGTGAACCAAGGTGAGCTCCAGGATCCCAGACCAAGGCAAGTGAGTCCTTCAGAGGAAGCTTTTGTGATCTTTGTGATGCATGGACAGTGCCAAGGAAACACAGGACCACTCACATGCATTTGCAGTCTGGTTTACCCCTGGCACAGGCACAGCCAAGAGCTGGGGACACAGCAATGGGCTGGAACAGGGCACTTGGAATGCCATCAGCCATCCTGTGGCTTCTCCAGCCCATCAGTTTCTGACCCTTCTCGCCCCGATACCAATGTCATAGCAGTGGCTGCAAGGGCTCGGCTTGGAGGCAGCTTTCCCTTTGTGATGCTGAACTCCTAGGAAGGAATAATCACATTATATCCACACCATTGCATGGAGCATTCCATAGAGATCTGCCCCTTTGCGAGGGCCACTGCATCACTCAGGCTGGCAAAACGCGCCTCTGGGGTTTGAATAGAGGGATGGGAGGACTGGTTTGGCCACCTTTGGTTGCCTCTCTTGAGTGCTCCTGCATCTTCTCACCTGGTTCCCACCAGCCATAGCATGATGATGCTCTCTTTTCCACCTCCTTCACCTCTTGGTGCTGTGGGGTTTAGGTGCTGCATCCCATCCTGATCCCTCTGCCCTATACCCTGAGCAACGGCTGGTCCTTCTCCCCCCATAGGGATGGTGATCCCTGCACACAGCCCCTGTGCTGGTGCACAAGTAGGAAACAGATGCTTCCCGGCTGCCAGAGCATCCCACTCCCGGGGCTTATGCAATGATCCCATGAATCAGCAGCACATCTGGGCTCCCGAGGAGGCTGCACAGTCACATTTTCCCCTCCATCCTATGTGGATGAGCTCTTAAGCCCTGGGAAGGCAGCAGGCCAGCTTGGCTGGGAAGCATCGAGGAGAGGAAGCTGGATTGGCTTGCCTTGCAGGGAACTACTAAATGCTGCCATTAAAAGCTATGCTGTATCCCTTGCTCCTTGTCTGCTTGATCCAGGGGTGAGGAATCGGGTTTGTCACCTGCAGACAGTGTTCAGGTTCTCCCCACACTGACCTTGGGTATGAAGCAGAGACGTGGAGCATCCTCATCCTTCTCCTCCTCCTGGCTCCAGGCAAGGTTTTCCCAAGCACACAGTGAGAAGAAAGAGCTGAGAGCCTGAGGATGGAGATGGGGAGGTGGGGATGGAGAAGGAAAGGCTGAAGGTGGAGAAAGGGTGGATAGGGATTGAGATGGGGAGCTGGAGATGGAGATAGGGAGGATGGAGATGGAGAAAGCAAGGCTGGAGGTGGAGAAAGGAAGGCTGGGGTTGATACAGGTTGGCTGTGAGTGTGAGAATGGAGAAAGGGCAGTGGGGGATGGTGCAGGGAAGCTGGGGTTAGAGATGGGGAGGCTGGAACTGGAGCACCTCCTGTATGAAGACAGGCTGAGAAAGTTGGGGCTGTTGAGCCTGGAGAAGAGAAGGCTGCGTGGAGACCTCAGAGCAGCTTCCAGTATCTGAAGGGGGCTACAAGGATGCTGGGGATGGACTCTTCATCAGGGACTGCAGTGACAGGACAAGGGGTAACGGGTTCAAACTGAAACAGGGGAAGTTTAGATTGGATCTAAGGAAGAAATTCTTTACTGTGAGGGTGGTGAGGCACTGGAATGGGTTGCCCAGGGAGGTTGTGAATGCTCCATCCCTGGCGGTGTTCAAGGCCAGGTTGGACAGAGCCTTGGGTGCCATGGTTTAGTGTGAGGTGTCCCTGCCCATGGCAGGGGGGTTGGAACTGGATGATCTTAAGGTCCTTTCCAACCCTAACTATTCTATGAGTCTATGATTCTAAATGGAGGCTGGGTGTGGAGAAGGCACAGCCTGGCTGGCGTTTGAGCCATGAGGAGGTGACACCAGGCTGAACAGGCACCTTTACCCCCCAGCTATTTGGTACTCCCCCCCAGCCCATCACCCAAACCTGCACCCCACATAAGCCCCTGTCCCAGGAGCACTCGTGCCCTCGCACAGCCCCATCCATGGGGTGATTCTTCACCAGCAAGAGGCTCTTTATTAGCCCGGTGGCACCAGGTCCCATTTACCCCTTCCCCCATCACCCCAGAGCTCCAGGACCCCCCAACAGCCTCACCCCAGGCTGAAGGGATGAACATAGGGAATGTGGTACTGGGACCACGGGAGCAGCTCCTGGGGTGCTGCTGGCTCAGCCCCGGTGCTGTGGGAGCGGGAGCTGCCGTCTCCCTGCTCTGCACAGTCAAGTGTCACTGCGCATCACCATCACCCTGCACCGAGGAGGGATCGGCCACAAGCAGGCAGGACCGGAGGCAGGAGAAGGATGTGGGAAGAGCATCCCTTCCCCCATCACCCTGCTCCTTCCCTTAGCGCTGTCCTTGGCCCCAAATCCAGACTTTTCCCAGGATGCAGAAGGAAAAGCAGGTAGGGAAAGGCGGAAAGAAGGTGTTTTCCAGCTGAAACAAAGCCCTGGGGGGGGCTCCTTGGTTAGCAGTTCCCTTCCTGTATGGCATTTCCTCCTCATTTCCCCTCCAAAAGAATGAGAGATCTGCAAAATCGAGAGATCTCGCCCGGAAGGGTAAAGGATTGCGTGGATCCGAAGCTGTCACAGCACAGCCAGCCCCTCCTGCAGGAAAAACTGCTTTTCTGTGGAAAAATGGGAAAGAAGCAGGCTGGGGAGTTGTGTCCCCAAACAAAGAGCTGGGGCCTTCAGGCTGTGCATCCCAGAGGTGAATTCCTGATCCTTTCCTCTGCCAAGAGGCATCACTGAGCCCAAATTGGGCCTTTGAACCTCCCCCCAGAAGGATCTGGCCTCTATGAAGTATTACATATGGGCTACCATGTGCATCCTTCACCTTCAATTGTGTCCTGGTGCCACCGGGTCCATGGGTGATGGAGAGAAGGGGACACCAATGGGACACCTCCATGCTCCCATTTGATGTCATTATTACTAATGGCTGATCCAACATGGCTCAGCCACCACCATCCTCCTCTCCCTCAAACCGTGGGAAGGGAAGGAGGAAAGGAAGGAGGCAGGATGTCTCCATCCAGCCTGGATCATGGCCTGTCCTGATTTTTCCATGCCCAGCAGCCGATGCCATTTCCAGGTTATTCTATCTGAAAGCGTTGCACTCCAAATGCAGCAGCAGGCACGAAGGGAGCAGACCTTATGCACAGAGCAGGGAGCTTAGTGTTGGTCTCATTAACCTTCAGATCACAGTGAAGCAAGTCATTTTTGTTAGCCTCATTGCAATGAGACACCCATGTGGCACCCAAACTACCCAATCACTGCTAATTCCCATTAATAATTCAATTGCAATTGTTATCTATATCATATATATAATATATATACGATACAGATAGATAGATGATAGATAGATAGATGATAGATAGATAATATTGACCATCTCTAATGCTGTGCTCACCCCTCCTATGACTCTGTGCTCCCTCAGAGCCATCACAGCAAATCAAAGCACCCCAGTTCTCTTGCTGGAGGTGCTGAGGGTGGGTTTGTTGCCCTGCTTGGTGCTGGGGAGTCACTGGTGCTGTTTTCACACCCCATCAAGCAGGCTGCTGCTGGCATTTGTGTCTCACCAGTCGGCGGATCAGGTCCTGGAACGATCCCTTCTGTATTTCAGGCCTTCATTGACTGATGGGGTGTTCGCAGGGTGAAACCACCCCATTGCAAAAGGCTTTGCTAACGCCTGATGGGCTCTGCATGGCCGCTGGGCAGACAGGGCTGTCACAGCCAGCGCCGCTCCGATGACCATTGGGCAATGCGTTGTTACAGCTGAAACCAGCTAAAAACAGCTCCAGCCAAGACCTCACAAGACCTCAGCCTTTGCCTTGCTAAGACAAGAGCAGTTGAAGCTGCGGCTGCTCCATCCCTGGCAGTGTTCAAGGCCAGGTTGGACACAAGGGCTTGGAGCAAGCTGCTCCAGTGGAAGGGGTCCCTGCCCATAGAACTGGATGAGTTTTAAGGTCCCTTCCAACACAAACCAGGCTGGGGTTCTATGATTAAGAGCAGCATCTCTGCAAGTCCTGCATCCTCCTGCATCTGCAACAGTCCATCCCACCCTCCATGCTCTCTAAACAGATGAAGATGCTCTTGTAGCCCACTAGACCTCCAACTTCCTCCTGGTCCCCAACAAGGATACAGGCAACAAACCATTAGTATTTACCATGCTCCTATAGGATTTTTTCCAGCTGAACCCCTGTCTGAGCCAAGCAGGAATGCTAAGCAACAAAGCTCTGCGTTTCTTTCTTTTCCAGCTCCCTTTTACTATTATTAGTTGTATTCCTTTAATTGCTACCACCAAATCTGTTGCACAATGGGGTAAACGCTCACCCATCTCATAGTGAACAGAGCTCAGACACGATGCGTGCCCTCACATGTCCCTGCAAAGAAGAGCTTTAGGCTACTGGATCAGAGGATGGCCAGAGCAGGGATAGGTGGGGAGGAAAAGCAGGAAGGTTTCCCCTCAGAGCTGGGTTGGAGGGGGATAAATCACTGCATGAAGTGTGAGGCAATGGCAAGGAGAGCGGTTCCTGGGCTTGTCACTTGGAAGCATGTGGCTGCTGCTGAGCTCTCAGGCTTATTTAGGATTTAGTGACTATTTGATCTTGTTTAACCCAGATGTTCAGCTCGTCACATAATGAGATCCCACCAGAGGAACTGTATTGTGATGCCTCCCAGATAGCCAAGCACTATGAGGAGAAGGAGCAGCTTCATCAAGGCTGAGCATCCCGAGAGGGTCCTCATGGCTTTCCACCGGGACCAGACCAACACGCTGGTGTCAGCTTCCCAGGTCCTTTGGCATCCTACCCAAGATGCCAGGAATTCTGAGTCTGAAATATTATGTTTAGGATTTTTAATTCTAAAATCTGTTTTCTTTTATGTTAAAGCACAGAAATCCTGAAGGATTCACCCGAACTTGGATGTGCTTCTTTCCAGCCTCCTTTTCCCTGTGCCAAGGGCTTTCTGTCCAGACAGAGGCACCATTCCCTTTATTCGAGCGCAGGGATTGACCACTCCACCCTTCTCCTGCTTCACTCCATTGCAGGCATCAAACAGAAAAGCAACTGTGAATTATAGAGAAGGAGGGTGGGAAGCACCAGCATTGCATCCTGGAGCAGTGATGCAACATGGAGAACGTGCGCATGGCTGCACTCAACAGATCCTCAGGATCGTATTAGGATCATTGGGCCATCCTTGGAATGCTGGAATGGACAGAATGGGGTATGTTGGAGATCACATCACCTGAATTTTGGTCTATACGCACATGTCAGCTCCCGCTATAGCCTAGGGTGATGGAGGGGGGTCTAGGGCTGCCTGTTCCTGTTGCCATTGGAGAAGTGCTTCCCAGGAGAAATGATGGCTCTTTTGGACCACTGAAATCCTCTCTTTTCCAAGCTGGTTCGTGCTGTGGGCTCCCCAGAAGCTGGCAATTCCACATCCCATCCTATCAGAGCAGCTCCAAGCCCCACTGTCAGCACTGCAGGGTTTAGGCTGAGATCTGAGAGTTAATCAAGATTAAAGAAAGGCTTTTCCCAGCCTTAGTGCTGACTCCGGCCAGGTCTGAGGCTGGAGCAATGAGCCAAGAGAGGAGGTGAAGCTGATCCAAGGTGGTGGCCTGGGGCAGGAGCTGTGTGCATCCGAACACTGGATGATGGGAAGATGGAGGTGATGAATGTGTCCTACCTTAAATGCCTACTGCTTCCTGCTGTGCTCTCTCATCTCCTGCTTCATCTCCAGACCTCCTTGGGAGCACAAATTGTACAGAGCCATCCAAATGACTCCATTAGAAGTGCCAGCACTCGGCATCCAGCGCTCCATCAGCTGCAAGAAAGCACATCTGGCATCTCTCCACATCGGTCACCGCGTCTTCCATAGGGCATCTTTAACGTGGAAGCATGCAGGAAAGGAGGTGACTGCAGAGGACTTGGTGTGGAGAAGCAACAAAGGGTGGTAGCATCTACCTACACCTCCGAAGGGTCCATGCCAGGCAGCCTTTTGCTATTGAAAGCAGTTTGGGCCCTTCAGGACAGCCCATACTGAGACAGGATGGGGCTGGCTTCCCTGGGGTGATGCCCAAGGACTGACCATTGCTTTGGAGATGCAGGAGCTGCACCTCATGGAGGTGCTTTGCTTTAATAGATCCTTGGAAATAAACAACCCAAAGTACTTCTACCAGATGCAGGCTGGCCATGAGCATGTATCAGTCTTAATTGTGCTGCTTTCCTCATCTAAGGGCTTAATGGCTTCATTGCATTAAAGATCACTGAGATGGGTTTTCTTCTGCATTGAGGAGACACGCCAGCATTCAGCATCTTTCCTGCTGCAATAAGGTTGGAATTGCAGCCCTGGACACAGCCAAGGCAAAGCTAACGCAGTGCCCTTGTCCTGCCTGGCTCTGATCCCTGTTTTCTCCATAGTTTTCCTACCCGAAGCTCCTTCCCTCACCTGCTCCCTGCACAGTCATTGAGCTCTCCATGAATCTTCCTGAGCACAGGGCTCTTAGAACTAAAATGCATATCTTGACATTTAATTAAAGAGATGAGAGCGGTACATGAGGGATGCAGAGCACAGAGAGAGCAGTCAGCCGGGTGCCCTTGATGCAGCCTGGGTGAGTTGGATGAGAAACCCATTCCCATTAAGATGCTGATGCATGAAATCCCCATTGGCCTCATTGCTCTTTGCACTATTGACCTTGGTCTCCCCTTGCTCCATCCCAGGTGGTGCCTGGGAGGTTTACCCAGTGCAAATCACAGCTCATCCTTGCAGAGAGGCAGGAGAAGGATGGAGAATCAATCAGTGTTAGCCAAATGGGACCCTATGAGCAGCAGGGAGGGCAGGGAAGCTGCAGGATGATGTTGAGCAATGGGGTTTAGTGGTGTTGCTGTACATGGGGTGCAAAGGGTGAACACAGCAATGCCCAGACAGCACCAGCCCTGCCTGCTCCATGGCTGGTTTTGCGCCAGGACATGTTTTTTTTCAGGTCAAACAATGCAAATGAGGGTTTCCTCCCTTTTTGTCACCTCCTGCAGGTAAACTCCAGGTAAGGAAAGTATCTTTACTCTCACAGAATCCCAGACTCGTTTGGGTTGGAAGCAGCCTTAAAGCTCCTCCAGTTCCAACCCTACAGGCCCTTGTCCCAAGCCCCTCTCCAGCTTTCCTGCAGCCCCTTTAGGCACTGGAGCTGCTCTAAGGTCTCCCCTTCAGGAGCCTTCTCTTGTCCAGGCTGCCCCAGCCCAGCTCTCTCAGCCTGGCTCCAGAGCAGAGCTGCTCCAGCCCTAATCGCTGGTGTTCCCCATTGGATGCTCCCCAGGAACAACAGGGGACCACAGGCCATGGAGCTGTCTCTGATTTGGCCAAGGTCAGGCAAGGTACCGCTGGAGGTGGGATCCTGCCGCATCAGGCCCTCCCCAGGCTTCAGCAGCGTTCAGTAGAGATGCTGCAAGGCTTTTAATAGTGGACTCCTTCCCCAGCCGCCCCCAGCGATGGCACGTGCAGCTCATCAGCTAAAAGGCTGATGTGGGCAGACAGCCCACGGTTGTTTCTCTAAATAAACCTTCCCCTCCCTGGCTGACTTTCCATCTCTCTGCAATGGGATGGATTTATTCCTTGGGTTCACAGCGGGGCCTGGGTGTCCTCTGGAGCTTTCTCAGCACTTACCCTGCTCCTTTGGAAGGAACCTGGAACTCCTCATTCCCTTTGGATCCGTCTTGCTCTTGGCAAAGTTGGTTTATGCGTTGTCCCTCCTGCAATGGAAATGCAGGACACAGTGTGCCCTGTGCTACGTTGCAGAGTTTGGCAGCAGAGAAAACTCATCTAGTAGGCAAACACGTTGCCATAATCATAATTATAGAATAGTTTGGGCTGGAAGGGACCTTCAAATGTCATCTAGTCCAACCCCTAGCCCCACTGCCCCTTATAAAGTGGGAAATGCCCCCAGACCATGAGTTATAAGCTGTCAAAGCCTCTTTTGCTTGTGGCCAGCCTCTCCTAGACCCCTTACAACCTAAACCATTGCTCCTGTGGAAAGGGTAGGTCTGAGCAGGAGGGTGATGCTGGTGGGACCTCACTTGCAAGAGCCTCTCAGCACAGCCACCTCCATGCCAGCAGCATTAAGGCAAATCACTGCTTGACCCCAGCTCGAGAATGACTTGACTTGACCAGACCAAATCGTCATTGTGTGGGGAGAGCATTTATGTCAGTTGTGTGAAAACAAGTACAAAGGGGGAGGAAGAGAGGAAGAAAGAGACATGGTACCCACACATCTCCTCATGTGTCCTTCACCATGGTCAGTCCACAAAGAGCATGTGGGATCCATATGTGCTCTATGGAGGGGATTGCCTCTGCCCCTCGTGCCCTGGTCCTGGTCAGCAGCACAATGGGCTGGGTGGGAGGCTGATCCCTTGCTCTTGCTCTATGTCTGTCTGCCCCATCCTATAGTTTGCACCCTCAGCATCGTGTGTACCACTGCTCCCCACAGCATCTCTTACAGCCTCTTGACCCTTACCATCTCTATATCCTGGCAGAAGCTCTGGATGGGTCCCTGGTGCTCTGCAGGAACCAAGTTTTGCTCTTTCACCCCGGAACCATCTGGGGATGAGTTTCCTTAAGAAAGCACAATCTCACCTCAGCCTCCCTGGCAAGCATTTATCGCAGCTCTTTTTTTGCCAAAATAATGCAGTTTCATGAATTCAAAGGCCAGATTCAGCACAAGAAATTACTAGCTTCAGTGGAGGAACAGGAGAGACATCCTTACCTTCTTAACCATCTGCCCACGGCGTCTTGGTGTTAGCAAGAGCAGGCATGTGAACAGCACAGGGCTGAGCATCAGTAGCAATGCCCCATTCCAACATGGCTGGTGATGCTCTTGCAGGAACGGTTGGATTAAGGAATGAGATAGCTCAGCCCAGCGGAACCATTTAGTGAGCCCCAGTCACTAAACCAAACCTGTCCCACTCATGTTCCAGAGGAGAAGGACAAAGAAATACCAACAACAGCTTTCCCAAGAGGCCTTTGTTTGGGATTTGTGGCACGGCTGGGATGTCAGGAGTTATTTATTGGTCGTTTCTGTTTTAGCCTGCTGTGATCAATAGGTGTAACCCAACACACAATCCAATACCATATCAGCCATCATAGCAGGAAAGCAAATATCTTCCTCTACGTGGTTATGATGCCACACACTGAGCTGTCCTTCAAGGAGGGGAAGAAAATCACTCCCCTCACACTACAGAGAAGAGCTGGCGCCTTCCTCCTTTTATTCCTATGGGTTTCCAACAGGCCAGCTCTAGGTGCTTCAATGCTCCAGAAGACTTCCAGACCTTATCACTTGCTAAAACTAATCCTAAGGACAAATAACAAATGAACTCAGCAATCCTATACTGAAGTGGGAAAAGCAAGACTCAGTTGGAGTACATCTAACACTACCTGGGCGGCTGAAGCTCTTGATTACTCTGCCGTGGCTATGGCATCCCTTCATCTCCAGGTCTTCCCTGGGCAGTTATCCATACTTTCCTGCTCAAAGAGGTGTGGGCAGCCTGTATCTTGTAAAAGGGATGTGTTATAGGACACGGTGCTGTTCCTGGTCCATATTCATGGTGAAAACAGATCTTCTGAGGGGTTGGATCATGGAGGAGGAGGCAGCATTGAGCATCTGTCAGAGGACCCGCTCCCAAGCAAGGGTTAGGTCTCCAAAGAAAGGGTCCTCACTGAGCACTCAGCTCTCTGATCCCTAACCCAGTCCTGGGTCTCACTGGGGTTCACCCCATCATGAGACAGGACATGACACTGTTCCCTCCATCAGTAAAGCAGATCCCCCCATTAGATGAACTGGGACCTCGCTCAGATGGAGCTGGGAGACCCTTTGGATCTCATCCAGCAATGAGACCTGAAGATTTGCAGCCTGTGTTCCTCTCAAGCTGCTGTCCTTCAGTAAATACCAGGAGTTATCTTTGATGCCAAGCAATGGAAGTGAAGGTTTCATCTTCCCTCCATGGCTACCTCGACTTGTTGCTGGAGTGACCATTGCTGGTTGTTGGAGGTAACCTCCCAGAGCTGTTGTTCTGGCACATGGACCAAGGGTTCAGCATCCGCCACTCCAGATCCTGAACACTTTATCACCCAAATAGATAAGGAGGACAAATGTTTGGGTGCAGGGAGCTGATGGATGGCACAGAGAGATTGCAGGCAGCAGGGGTTTGGCCACCTCCAGGAAAGGTCTTTGATAGTCCAAAGTCCTACCAGCACACGCTAAAGGGCATGAGAGAGCCCCATCACCTCTGCTATTGGGGACATTGAGGTACCCAACTTAGAAGCACGGTCATTATAAGCCAGTCTTCAACAGATAGAAAACACTCTTTCTGGGTGAAAACATCCCTTGTCTCTGCTTGGGTACGTGATTTAATCCCCACAGGAGGATTCTGCATTCCAAAGGTCACCGTTGCACATCTGATTTTCCTTGAGAACTGGTAAAATTAGGAGCAAAGTTACAACCTCATCACTAACCCCCCCCTCACACACACACACACAATATCATCTCACTCTCCTTGCAAAGACAAGGATCTCTTTTCCTTTATCCCAGTAGGAACGCACAGGCTCCTGTTCCCATCCCAGATGGCATACCCAAGAGCAATGGCTCCGGATGGACATGTCACAGTCAAATCTCCTTTCTATTTATACAGTGCCTATGACCTTCAGCTGTTGCTACCTCATTTTAGGCATAGCACAAATGTGTTTCAAGACGTCCTGGGGTTTGCTACTGAAAGGTGCCTTGGTTCATTCTGCTTTCCAAGGGGTTGTAGGTGTATCTGCTCCCCATCTTTCCAGAATGTGGCTAACAGCTTCATTATTGCTAGGGTTAAACTTAGTACTTAGAAACACAGATGGGCTCAGTTTAAAGACTGGGAGAGGATCCAATTGCAAGTTGTCCAGCTGGTAAAACACCCTCGCTGCTGAAAAACGGGTGAACTTGGGAATGCAGGCAGCTACATCTTCCCATCATTGCCTTGCACTGGGCCTTTTCCTGGCTACACTGATGAGCCATGAACCCCTGAAAGGTCTTCACAGTGCAAATGGTGTCAGGATGTGACCCACGCAGCACTTAACCTCCTCTTGCACAAACCCGACCGACCTCTTTACATCTCTGGCCATGAATCAGGTTTCTCAGGCTATTATAAATGTGGAGCTTTCCTGAACTTCCTTCAATTTTCCTTTGTTCCCCCTGAACCGCAGGCACATGAGCAGGATGCAGGATTGACCCTTGATGGGATGTGGAGCTCTTTGCGGAGCTTGATTTGATGCATCCCATGCATTGGCTCATAAAACATATTACCAACAATTACATATTGAATGGGCATCAGGTACCATCTGTGTTAAACGGGGCTCAAAACCCAGCTCCTGTCCATGGAGAGGAGCACAGAGCATCCTTAGCTTTCACTGCATAGTGTTCCAGCATCAGAATGGACCTTTGGTGGGCTTTCTGTGGCTCAGCCATGAGCTGTGCTGGGTAACAGCAGGATGCCCTCAGCCTGCCTTCACCAAGGGCTTAGGAGAGCTGATGGTTTATGGCATTTTCCTTCAGGATTGATGCAGGATGGGGATGAAGCTAACTGTATCCTCGGCTGCATCAAGAGGAGCGTGACCAGCAGGTCGAAGGAGGTGATCCTGCCCCTCTACTCTGCTCTCGTGAGACCTCACTTGGAGCATTGTGTGCAGTTCTGGTGTCCTCAACATCAAAAGGACATGGAACTGTTGGAACAAGTCCAGAGGAGGGCACGAGGATGATCAGGGGCTGGAGCACCTCCTGTATGGAGACAGGCTGAGAAAGTTGGGGCTGTTCAGCCTGGAGAAGAGAAGGCTGCGTGGAGACCTCAGAGCAGCTTCCAGTGTCTGAAGGGGGCCTACAAGGATGCTGGGGATGGACTCTTCATCAGGGACTGCAGTGACAGGACAAGGGGTAACGGGTTCAAACTGAAACAGGGGAAGTTTAGATTGGATCTAAGGAAGAAATTCTTTACTGAGAGGGTGGTGAGGCACTGGAATGGGTTGCCCAGGGAGGTTGTGAATGCTCCATCCCTGGCAGTGTTCAAGGCCAGGTTGGACAGAGCCTCGGGTGCCATGGTTTAGTGTGAGGTGTCCCTGCCCATGGCAGGGGAGTTGGAACTGAATGATCTTAAGGTCCTTTCCAGCCCAAACTATTCTATGATTCTATGATTCTATGAGGCAGAGAAAAAGGCCTTCCAAGGCTGTTAACCTAAGCTTGAGGGGAGTCTGGGACTTGTAGTCCAGAGACATAGAGATAGAAAGCTCTGCTGGAAGTGCAATTAATATAAAGGCAAGCTCTGTTTGCTGTTGTGGAGGTCTTGGGGAGGGGAAAAGATAAACAGGGGGAGAAGCTGGGTTCATGGTAAATAAGGAGCCCTTGGGGTGATGTAGGTAGGAAAGAACCTGGTTTTAAAGAGAATGAAGGAGGACACCTGAAGATGAAGTCAGTCTGGGGAGCTGAGCCCTATGTGACAAGGAGGGATTGAGCCTCCCCACTTCAGCAGAGCCTCAGGGTGATGTTCCCACTTAGAAAAACAACAGTATTTGGTGTTTTCAGCCAAACCTGCTTTACGTTCCCTTGTCTGGCTCTGTGTAGGCAGCACGGTCACCAGAAACACAGGCGCCCAGGCATGATCGGGGAGCATTAAACCATCCCCTTACAGAGGGCCAGGGCTGATCCTCTTCCAGCTCTTGTTTAGGGCCCCTGATTTGCTTCCAGCAGAGTGAAATCATTGGAGAGAGTGGCTTAGATCCAGCCAAAGTCCTGCTGACTTTAACAGAACTCAGCCATTGATTCCTGGGGACTGTGCTTCTCCCTGGAGGACTGGAAGAAGCCCAAGGCGGTTGCCTAGGATGCCTGTAAACGCTGGCTCTGAGAACAGCCTTGTTTAACGAGGACCTTTCATAATGCATTTTGAGGCTAAGGTCATTCCCTCAGGCTGCTCTCAGGCAAGCAGACAGCAAGGGGCTGGCCAAGGCTATGCCCTCCCTGAAAGGGGGTCTGAAAAGCGAGTCAGAAAGCAAGTTCATGATGATTTCTCCCAAAAGCCTTTCTACAGCAAAGAGCCAGAGGTTTCCACCTTGCTGAAGTGAGCCCAAGGTGAAGCTACACAATGTAGAGCTGGAAGATGCTCATTGACCACCCAGAGATGTGATGGAGAGCTGCTGAACCAACCCCAGAAATCAATGCTCTGTGCAGCGGGTTTGATATAAAGGATGCAGCCATCTGAAACAAGTGTGGATATGGGCATGAGCAGTATGGATGTTTCCATCACAGGGAGCTGAGATGGCCAAAGCTCCTCAGTTTCCCATCTCAAATAGCTGGATGTACACGCTTGTCGACACAGATGCCAGCTCGTATGGGCTGATATCTTATTTGCAAGGGAAAGCAGACAGTATTTGGTATCCAACAAGAACTACCACCATAGGTGATGCTAACAGAAACCCTACGCTGTGTCTATCTGCTCTATGTTGTACCTTAAATACTCCAGGACATCAGTACATGGTTAGACATGGTTAACTGAACCGAGCTCTAATCAATAGAGCAGCTTGGAGAGCTGCTCCCTTAGTGTTGATGTAGACACCAAGCTATGGTCAGCTAATGACACCCAGACACCACGGACAAAAAGCGAGTGCATTCTGAAGGTGGGCACCTTAATGCAGCTGAATCCCAGGCCAGCAAATTCCTCCTAACATCAAGGTCTATTTTGACTGCAGAAACCCAGTATCTCAGCAATACCTCTTTGTGGAGTGACACAAAGGGGAGCAGGTACCCTACATCTCTCCATGCCGTTTGAATGCTGAACATGAGTAGGCAGCCGAAAATAGCCCTCAATCCCCAGGTCTTCACTATTTTTAAAGACCCCCACTGATTTCGGTGTGATTTCAAGGATGGCCCCATAACCTCCTCAACTGTGTGCCCCTTGTAACACATCCACAACGACAAAGGTCCTCACTCCTTCCCCGCTAAACGCGAACCCAAAGCAAACAAGCAGAGCTCTGCTGTAGGCTGGCATGATGGATGGCAGAGCTCATCCATCATGAGCTAAGAGCTGCGAGCTGCTTCATTTGGGTGAAAGACACTGCGTGGGAAGCAGCCCTGCCTGAGCTCCCAAGGTGTGTAGGAGCCAGCTCGGTTTCATCTCAGCTGATTCTAGCAGCAGTGTGATGCTCCATAGAGAGCAAAGTGCCGGG
Source organism: Psittacula echo (assembly GCF_963264785.1). Lineage (NCBI taxonomy): Eukaryota > Metazoa > Chordata > Aves > Psittaciformes > Psittacidae > Psittacula > Psittacula echo. The sequence continues at coordinate 2,992,306 of NC_137735.1, forward strand.
AGCTGCGGAAGGGGGATGGAGGTTAGGACTCATCTCTCCATTCACTTGTGCAGGGATGAGAGCAGCAGCAAAGCTGTCAATGGGAGCCTGGGAGGTTCTCCACTGGCAGCACTCAGAGAGGAGATAATCTGGAGCTTAGAACCACAGAATGGTTGGGGTTGGAAGGGACCTTAAAGCTCACTCAGTTCTAATGGCAGGGACCCCTTCCACTGGAGCAGCTTGCTCCAAGCCCCTGTGTCCAACCTGGCCTTGAACACTGCCAGGGATGGGGCAGCCACAGCTTCTCTGGGCACCCTGGGCCAGCGCCTCAGCACCCTCACAGGGAAGAGCTTCTGCCTTATCTCCAACCTGAATGTCCTATTTAAGTCTGTCTTGGTCTCTGGGCTTGCATCCATGGATTCTCACTTGGAGAAAGCCCTGAGACTTCTTCCTATCAAAACCAGCATGGCTTCTTTCAACGTCCCTTGAGCATCAGGGCTTGAAATTCCTTTGGATTTGGGGAGGAAGATTTGACACAGAACTCCACACTTCGTACAACACCCCAAAGATCTCAATTTAAGCCCCTTTTCCTCAAAATCCAACCAAAAGCTGAAACCATCAGTATCTCCAAGAGTTTCTTGCAGCCTCCTGAGTCCCCCCTTTACTTGAAGAGACCTCTTTGGTCTTGAACACGTTCAACATGCCCTGAAGCTCTATATGGTGATGAGGCAGCCCTTGGCATTGATATTTCTGAGCACCCCCAAACCATCTGCTCCACTTTCATCCCTCTCCTGGGTCCCTGTGAGGAGGAGGAGACTCCAGCTGAGAGAAAGGGACAGGCCGCCCACTTGTGCTGAGTAACCAGTGCCAAGTTGGATGCCAGCACAAAAACACACACACACACATACACACACAAAAATATTTCCACTGAGGTTGCTATGAACAATGGTCTCTTGGTTATTTGCTGTCTTAAACACATACGCCCTTGGTAGTCCTCCATGGAGAACGGGCCATCCAAGCACTGACCCTTCTGCTCTTGGATCAGCATCCAGCTGATGGATGGGGTGTTTTATCAGTGCAGAGCAGGATGTGATCCCTGCCCTGGATGTTTGCAAGCTGAAAGTAGATCATGGGCCATGACAGAGCTGTGTCCTAATCGATGGTGGGGAGAAGATACCTCTGTCTCATCAGACTGCACTGCGCACTTGGTGAGCTTGCTCATCTCCTTACACATAATGCCAAGCCCAACTTGTTATCATCTTCCCACCCTTCCTTCAAAGGTTACTGTGGTGTCTGCAAATCCATGGGAAGCCTCATGGAATCATGGACGGTTTGGTTTGGAAGGGACCTTAAAGCTCCTCCAGCTCCAACCCCTGCCACGGGCAGGGACCCCTTCCACTGGAGCAGCTTGCTCCAAGCCCCTGTGTCCAACCTGGCCTTGAACACTGCCAGGGATGGGGCAGCCACAGCTTCTCTGGGCACCCTGGGCCAGCGCCTCAGCACCCTCACAGGGAGAACCCCGCTCTGATCATCCCCCAGCCACACACCTCCAGGACTGAGCATCAACACTGAGACAGCTGCATACAAAGGGAGATGGGCTCCAGCTCCACTCTCCACCCCTCCAAGGGGCACTGGGATGCTCCTGGACACCCTGAGGGGATAGCAGGGGATGAAGAGGGAATCTGCATGTGCCCCCCACCCAACAATGGGACATGCTTACGCTGGGGCAGGGACAGTTCTGTAGCTGAGAGGATGCTCTGATGCTGCAGCTCCATAGCAGCTGTACATGGGCACCCAAGGAAACACAAAACCAGGTCAATGTTTCCCCATAACGCTCTCCAACTTTTTCAGTTCAGGGGGTTTCCATAGGGTGAGCTGTCCACAAAGACACCCAGGCAGAGCAAGGGTCTGATGGGTGTACAGCTCCTCTTCCCACGGACACAAAGGGGAAAGGCCCAGTCCTCCATAAGGGATGAGAGCTCTTTGCGTGCGGTGTGAGTCCATCCTTACTGCAAGGCCTTGCCTCTTTCAGCCTGGGTTGAAGCCCAGAGCCTGTAGGACACCCATGGTTTATGTTCATGCAGCACTATCCTCTCCCATTTCGATCCCTGTCTTTTCATGAGGACTACCCTGGGACTAGCACTGTGAAGCAGGTTTTCTGCTCTCCTCCTCCTGCCGCTGTTGATCCCTTTCCAAGTCATCCTTGCAGATACCATCATTTCCTATGGCAGCCCAGGCCGAGCTCTCTCCAGAGGACATCGCACTGCCCCTGCTCCTTGTCTTCATCACAGCCCCTCCAACACCTCCAGTGGACTCTGTTTTCCCTGGTTTGCCGAGTGTTTGCTGTGTCTTGATGTGGTTCTCATGCTCCAGCGTCAGATTGCAGCGAGTCCCAGGGAGAAGGTGCCAACTTTAACATATGCCTGAACAGTTCTTTTCAGACATATACAAACTGGAACAATGCCTTGCTGAGAATATGCTTGTTGATGCAATTTGCCAACTGTGGTTTCAGATCTGCTCTTTTCAGCAAGTACCAGCTCTTTGTAGACAGTGCAAACGCTTGGATAGCCGGGGACTGATGGGGTCTCTGGAATTCTATCTCCAGGCATGGAAGAACTTGCAGGAAAGACATCCTAGGGTTGAGCAAAGAGCTCCATCAGTCTCACAGATAAGTGGTAAATGCCCCATCCCTGGCAGTGTTCAAGGCCAGGTTGGACACAGGGGCTTGGAGCAAGCTGCTCCAGTGGAAGGGGTCCCTGCCCGTGGCAGGGGTTGGAACTGGATGAGCTTTAAGTCCCTTCCAACCCAAACCATTCTGTGATTCCATGATTCTATGATCCAAGGCTGGCAGCAGCACAGAAAGCCCCTGTGTGAGACACCCCATACCCTTGCATGTCCCCCGCAAGAGGCTTCACCACCATGTTCAAAGGAGACCAAGCTGCCTCTGAGCATGGATGGGACCAATCCTGCTGTGCCCCAGGCACATCTTCATTTCTGGTGGGGCAGCCCCAGCAGGAACATCTGACTTGACCTCCTCCATCCATCCCTGCTCTCTGCCTTCACCCTGCCGGACTCAGCAGCCAAAAGGATCACCCAGTTGTCCATGCAGGATCTGAACTGCTCCTTTGCTTGGTGGTGCTGGTGGGAAGCAGCAGAGTCCACCCATAGGAGGCATGGCTTTGTCCCAGGCTCTAATCATAGAATCATGGCATGGTTTGGGTTGGAAAGAACCTTAACATCATCCAGCTCCAGCCCCCTGCCATAGGTAGGGATACCTCACACTTGAATCCCGGTCCCCAGAGGTGACCATAAGTAAGTCAGAGGGCCTTGGCTGCCCTTTCCATCCAAGGAGGATCACACATACCCCATGGAGATCTGCCAGCAACGACCTGTGCAGAGATACTCAGCACACAATCCTATGGGAGCAGTCGAGTCCGGCGCTATTAGCAAGAATAATCCATGACCTGAGCTGCCGTTTCCCTGGGAAGCACAGCAGCAATAGGTGACAGCAGCTCCTGCCTCTTCTCCCCCTCTTGAGGTCCCCACCAGGTGAGCAGGGTTGGTCACCACTGCACATCCATGGAAGGGAATAAGGACACAACCAGAACCTGATGGTGCGTGTTGCAGGATCCAGTGCTGGGGTGAACCTGGGAGAAGGGATATGAGCCACCAACCTCTTCATGTGTGGGAACATGGACAGCATCATGAGCTTTTCCTTTTCCTGTTCCTTTTCCTTTCCCTTTCCCTTTTCCTTTCCCTTTCCCTTTTCCTTTTTTCCTTTTCTTTTTCCTTTTCCTTTTTCCTTTTTCTTTTTCCTTTTCCTTTCCTTTTTCCTTTCCCTTTTCCTTTTTCCTTTTCGTTTTTCCTTTTCCCTTTTTCCTTTTCCTTTTCCCTTTTTCCTTTTCCTTTTCCCTTTTTCCTTTTCCTTTTCCTTTTCCTTTTCATTTTCCCTTTTTCCTTTTCCTTTTCCTTTTTTCCTTTTCCTTTTCCTTTTCCTTTTCTCTTTTCCTTTTTTCCTTTTTTCCTTTTTCTTTTCCTTTTACTTTTTTCCTTTTCTTTTTCCTTTTTCCATTTCCCTTTTCCTTTTTCCTTTCCCTTTTCCTTTTCCTTTCCCTTTTCCTTTTCCTTCTGGCACCTCTCATTTCTCCTTGGAGAAGACAACTCCATGCAGGGAACTGCCCTGCTTCAGTGTGAGCCCCTGGCCAAATCTGCTTAACATTTGCATGTCCCTTTGCCAGCTCATCTGAGGGAGTTTGAGGAGCTTGCCCCCTCTGACAGCTCAGGTCCTTGTCCTCTCCATAGAGTGGGAAAAGAAGCTTTCACTTCCAATATGACTTTATTCCCCCATCCCACCATCGGTGAAGACCCCCAAGGGGTCAATCAGTGCCACCCCAAAGGGCTCTGCTCTTAGAGATAAGGGGAACCAAGGACCAAAATGGGTTTTCCATGATCCCAAGGTGGACACAGGCAGACGGACACAGCTCCCACCCCCAGCCACACACCATGGGGCTGTCTGTGCCCTCAAACACCATCCATGACCCCAAAACACCCCACACCTCCCCGACCCACTGCATGGGGTTCAGCTCTATGGGAGGACTCTTGTTTTGGGGGCACGAAAGCAAAGAGACACGGCGAGGTTGTGGGATGCAGAGCCACAGCATCACCAGATCCCACGTCGCAGAGCCATGGGGTGGAAAGGGTGGGGAGGGGGGGTACCCACGAAGCATCCCACCATCCCCAGCCAGGGCTATGGCTTGACCCAGCACAGCCCTGTCCTGCTCGGGTGGCGAGGGAAGGGTTAAAGGCAACTCGAGCAGATCCTGCCTCCATCCTTCCCTTCCTCGCTGTTAGGCTGCCGCTTTGACAGGGGGTGGCGTCGGGGCTGGCCGCCGTTTGCCGCAAGAAGGGGGGGGACAAACGTGGCTGCGAGTGTGTGCGATGGTGACATGTGACAACATGAGATGAGACCCCTCGGACGGGAGCGGCCACCCGGCTGCGGAGCCAGCGCTGCCTGATCCCTGCCCGCTCCGAGCATCCCTGCCAACAGTGAGGATACGGGGGGGGGGGGGGAATGGGAAGCGGGACTGGGATAGGGTGGCGGGGGGGACATGGGACAGGGTGGGGGTGACGAGGAGAAGGGGGTCCCTTGGTGGTGGGAGGGATGTGGGGTGCACGGGGAGCAAGGTGATGCTGGAGCTGCGCTGGGGTGATGTGATTTGGGGAAGGGGGAGGGGGAAGAGATTTTGGGGAGGGAAAAGGGAAGATTTGGGAAAGGGAAGGTTTTGGGGTGGGGGAAGGGAAGATTTTGGGAAGGGAGGTGGAGGAGGGGCTGCCAGCGCCGATGTCTGGTGCGATGGAAAGGAGGGAAGCTTGTTTGTGCCTAAAGTCGCAGCTGCCGGGATTTTGCCCCTCGGGGCCGTTTGGATATGACAGCATCCCAAAAATAGAGTGCAAGGAAGGGAGGGAAAAGGGGGATGGGGGCCGGACCTGTTTGCCAGTGCCCAGCAGGATCAGGTCATGTCCATATCCCGCTCCCACCCCTTTCCCATCTTCTTTCATTTATTTCCTTATTTCTTTGGCAGTGATGTCAGGGAGGGGAGCGGTGGCTGGGGATGGGAGGGGGGGATGGATGCATGGATCCAGGCAAAGCAGGTTGCTGGCGGCCGAGTAATTAACGTGCTGGGAATTATGTCGGGAATTATGTCATCTACTTCGGTGCAGGGTGGCCCTCGCCCAGCAGCGGTGGGGAAGGAGGGAATGAGGAGGACATGGGGGGGACATCACAACATGGGGCTCCCCGCTTGGGACTTCACCCACGGAGGCACCGGTGCCTCGTTGGCTTTGTAAGGATGTAGGCATTGAGCGTCCCACCCCAACCCATTGCAACCCCCAAGCCCTGGGTGCTCCCCAGGGGGCCCCATAGGCCCCATCCCCATGCAGGAGAGGAGCAAGTCGTCGCTCTTCCCAATGGCTCATCCTGCTCGCAGCGGGTTTGGAGCAGCAGAGAGGGTGTTGTGATGAAGGAAAGATGAAGGCAGGCGTCCCCTCTGCCAGCTCCCCGGGAGAGAACGGGGCTGGAGCTGCAGCACTGCAGCAGAGAGCCCCATGCAGGGCTGTGGGTGTGCCTGGGGGAGAACATGGACCCCCCCGACACCCCATGCACTGCTCGGACCTATAGGGAGAGCTTGGGGACCTGTGGCTGCGAGCAGCTCCCCCCCAGGCCGGCTGGTCCCTCTGCTCCAGAGGAGAGCATCGGGGCTCTGGATGCTCCACAGCTCCCTGAGCATCCCCTGGGCAACCCCTGGGCATTCCCTGGACACTCCCGAGGCGTTCCTTGGCTCTTCCCTACGTGCATGGGGAGCTGGGGAAGCAGGGCAAGGCCTGCAGCTGTGCCAGGCTTGGGTCCCTCTTCCCTCTGCTCCGCACCCTGTGCAGCCTTGTGCAGCTCCATGCATCCCTGGGCAGCTCCATGCAGCCCTGGGCAGCTCCATGCATCCATGTGGAGTTCCATGCAGCGCCATGCAGCCCTGTGCAGCTCCATGTAGCCTCGTGCATCCTTGTGCCGCTCCATGCATCCCTGTGCAGCCCCATCTAGCTCCATGCATCCCTGTGCAGCCCTATGAAGCTCCATGCAGCCTTGTGCAGCCCCATTCAGACCTGTGCAGCCCCATACAGCCCCGTGCAGCCCCATACAGCCCCATGCATCCTGTGCAGCTCCATACAGCCCCATGCAGCTCCATACAGCCTCACGCACCATGGCAGAGGGTGAGGCAGCACAAGGAGCAGGCAGAAGCACACAGGAGGGTTGAAGGGAGATGCAATGGAGGTAGGAGGGGTGGGCAGATGCTGTACAGGGGCATCTCCTGCCCCACATCACAGTACACAGGAGGGGTGATGCCAACAGCATCTTTAATTCAAGCTGGGAGCCTGTGGGTGCAATTCAAGCCGAGGGATGCCACTTGCCCCATGGGGTAACCTCTGGCAACCCCCTTAGCTCCCCTGTGCTCTGCTTCCAACACCCTCCAGCGCATCCTTCATCCTCAAACCCTCTCCATCAGCGGATTATGCCAGCAGCTGAGCCCTCAGGGGAGGTGCTGGCATTAAAAGCAAGTGCAGGAGCTCAAAGCATCCCCAGCCTGGAGCAGCCAGGGGTGGGAGGCTCCTCCATCACCCATCCCCTTCTCCATGCAGGGAACCATGAGGTTTGTTTATGTGTGGCCCTGGTGCGAGCGGTGATGTGCCGTGGCTATATATAGATGTGATGCTGTCATCCCAGTTCAGCTTGGCTGGGGAATGTGTTTGCTGCAAAGGTTGGGAAGGGAATGGTCTGAAAACAGGCGCGATTCCATGCCCGGGATCCCACAAGGGAATCGGGAATGTTGTCCCGAGGCTTGCGATGACAATGGGGCGGAGGAGGAACGTGTGGAGGGATTGAAAGTGTCGTCCCCCCCCCCCATTGGCTCCTTGTTGTAGGGGTGAGAGTTTAGAAAGCAACGCAGCGGCTGCATGGGCTCCATACAGGGATGAAACTCCCTCCTCCTTGAACTCTTCTTTTCTGGGTCACTGGGCTGATATCGCAAGGGAACAACCCCTCAGCTTCCAAATCCAAAAGGAAGAGGTGGAAAAGCATTGGAAAGAACACCTGGTTGGAGAAGGTATTCGGGAGACCTTGCCCTATTAAAGATAGGGGTGGGAGAGATCCACGCAGCATTGGCCCTGGGTACCCACTGCAAGAGCATCACCATGTCATGGTGCAGGATGAGGGCATCCCTTGCTCACCCATCCATCCCCAGAGGACAGTCCCCTGCCTTGCAAAGGGAGGTCGATGGGGAGGGTGTTTTCCAGATGCACTGTGCAAACCACGTTGCATCAGCAGAGGCAGTCACTGCCTGATAACTCCGTGTGGAGCAGGATAAACCGGGATAAACCGGGATGCTAAAAGTTTCTGAAGGGACTCATGTCCCGATGAGGAGGCTGAAGAGTTAAGAGGGAGTTGCTGGAGCTGTTGTAGGGCTCAAAATGTGCTGTCTCAGGAAGGGGAACTGATCACACCAGGGAAAGGCCAACCATGGCCGGGGCTGTGAGAGGAATCCAGCAAACAAAGGGTGAAAGGAGGAGCTTTCTCGTTTCCCTTTGCCAAGGATCTTTCCCCATTAGTCATTCCTGTCACAGGAGCTGGCAAACACCCTTAGTATTTGAAGGATCTCAAAGTGGAATGGAGGCACAGGTCCAGGAGCCCCATCATCCCTGCCCTGCAGGCTATAGGGGGAGCATGCAGGGATCCCCCCATCCCCTCTGCCTCACCCAAGCTTCTTCTCCATGGATAAAGCCTTTATACCCCATGCTGGGGGGCTGGATTCCTCCTTTGCTTGTGCTTTCTGCAGCCAGGGAGTCCTTTCCATGCAGGATGTTGTGGTATCAGGAGCCTTGGGTAGGATGTGATGCTCCACCCTGGAGGTGGTGGTGGTGGTCTGAGTGCTTTGAGACCCTACAATAAGTAGGGTACCATATGGTCCATATGGTACCCAGCAGGGAGCAATGTGCACCCAAAGCTCATCTCTCCCATCATGGAGACCACCATCACGGGGGAACAGGACCGCACTGATACCCCCCATTGTTTGGAAGCCAAGGGATGGACTTTAGCCTTTCCCTACTGTTCCTGCAGGAAAACATCTTGGTGGGGCGGTGGGTGAGAAGGACATCTCTTTCCTGGGTAAAGGTGGGACTTGATGATCTCAAAGGTCTTTTCCTATCTATTTGAGTCTATGATTCTGAGACTTACAGTGAGGATGCCGGAACAGGAGGGGACCAGGCAAGGAGAGCACTGCCACAGGAGGACCACCTTCCTGGTGCACAAGAAGGTCCACATAGGTCCTTGAACAGCAAGTGCAGCAAACCCAAGTGTTAAAGCAGCTATCAGGGAAGAGGGAGATGCTTTATGGCTGATAATCCAAGGTTGGCTGGAGCCAAGAGCTCTCCTGGCAAAGGGAGCTGAAAGTCCCCTTGACCTGATGGAGGAGCTGCAGAAGCTCCTGCTTCATCTCAGCAGAGCTGCTGCAAGGCTGGAATCGGGCTCCCAGTGATCTTCATTGAGTTTTATCCTTTCGGATTCATTTTTGCACTGAATGTGTGGATCCTGCTGGTTTTATCTGGCTCCTGGGTCAGAAATATGAGTTTTGTCTGAACTTGCTGGAGTTTGACCCCAAATGAGACCTGGTTTCTGCCTCCTCCCCATTGACTGCAGTGGCTGGCACCTTCCTTCTTACCCATGTGTGTTGAGTCGTGGAGTGGCCGCAGGGGCTGGAAACCTTTAGGGTTCTGGATAGAAATGGGAGAGGCCATGGGATAACGCGATTGCAGCAGCTGGAGCCTCACTGGAGCATGTAGACCATGGGCAGCCCTTATGTGCAGAAGGGTCCATGATGGCTGCACCTGCAGCCTGGGCCAGCTCAGACGTCAGAGAACCCCTCCCAGCCTCCAGCACTTGGTTCTTATGGGACTTATTCAGTGAGCTGAGCTTTCCCTTTTGCTCCATGACTTCTCTCCGGTTGCTTTCGGAGCCTCTCCGTGCCCTTTAGCATCTCCTGTCACCCTCCCCGCTCTCACCACCCACCCAACAGCCACCTCCAGCCTTTCGGTCCTCAGTGGGTGCTGCTGGAGTGGGAACTGCAGCATTTATCAACGCAAACCAAACCCACATCCCTCATCCTCGCCCCAGTACGGAGACAAGAGAGTCTCCTCTTCCTAAGGGATCAAACCCCGATCAAAGAGCAGCGGGATGCTCCAGGTTTAGGCAGATGAAACAGATCCCGTTCTCTTTGTAGGAAGCTCAGAAGGAAGAGGATGATATTATTAACACAACCAAGCTCACAAATATTTATCAGCTGGAGAAATAGACGGGCTCAGAAGTTGCCAAGGAACATAACAAGAGGAGCTTTTGAATAAATACATGTGCGTCTGCGGGTGATGAATTAACCAAATCCCTTGGTATGAGGCCCAAAGACATGTTTTCCTCTGGAAGCCCAGCACCAGGAATAACAATAATGATCCAAGCCAGGAAAATAAGCTGGGATAAGCAATTTCTGACTGTGTCCAGCACCTAGTGAATCCGGGGGGAGATTTGCTCCCTGATAGGAAGCTCTGGAAGCAGAGCAATGCCCAACAGATCCGTGTATGCCAGGGACAAGACAGGAAGGAGAATGGAATGGGGGGTTTGTTTAACAGGGGAGGTGAGAGCAAGCCCAGCGAACTTGGTTGGGTTTCATCCTGTATCAATGGGCTTCTCCTATATACCTACAGGACTGCTCTTCTCTATGGGTCCAGGTTTTCAAGATGCCTTCTTATAGACCCCATAGAATCATATAATCATAGAATGCTTTGGGTTGGAAAGGACCTCAAGATCACCTAATCCCAAGGCCCCTGCCATGGTTCTTCATGGTTCTCAGTGGTTCTCCCCTTTGCCCCAAGGCAGCAGGGCACATTGGACCTCTTCCTCTCCAAACCAGGAGGCAATGTCCAATAAATCCTTGCAATGGATCATTGCTTGCCCCAGCCTGCTCATGCACGGTCTGCACTCTCCAGATGGCCAGGGTTTTCCTGTTCTCCTGTCACTAAATCCTGCTAAATCATAGAATCCCAGACTGGTTTGGGTTGAAGGGACCTTAAAGCTCCTCCAGTTCCAACCCCTGCCATGTGCAGGGACACCTTCCACTAGAGCAGCTTGCTCCAACCTGGCCCCATCCCTGGAGACACTGAAGGATGGGAGCTCACGTCCATCTCAGTGCCCTGCAGACACTCTGGAGACAATGCACAAGGGGAGGTCAGAGCTTTTATTAGCCCAGCTTCTGGAGCTGGAAAAATCCAGCCCATCTTTCAGGCCCAGGAGCTCATCTCCTTGTCCCTGCTTTCTAATTATATCAGTTGATCTAGTGCAAGCACGTCCTGCTCCCCATGGACCGCTGCCTTCATTACATCCCCTTCTCAAGCACTTGGAGGCACAGCCAAGCCATAAACCATCCCACCTGAGATGCTGGGAATGGGAAGACCATCCCGCCTCAGAGGCAATTCCATTCAGTGGGGTCTTCTGCCTCCAGCAATGCAATGGGACAAGGACATGTTTGCTTTGGCCGGACCATGCGTCTTTGCCCTGTTGTTGTCCACCCAGTGCGACTGCTCCGAGCTGCAAAGCCAGGGAGAGCTGTCCCTGTAACGGGAAGCAGCTGGGATGGCTCAGAAAGGCCAGGACAGAAAGGAGAGGATGAAAACATCCCCAAATCCATCAGGGATGCTGAGCTGCACTCCTATGGTCTCCTGCATTACACAGAGCGGATCCACGCCTCCCATGGCTCTCCTGCTCCATGCACTGTGGTCCTGCTCTCCCTGCCAGGGCAGGGGGGCTCTGGGAAAGACCAGGATGAATTTCTCCCTCCCCAGACACATACATCTCTCAAAAGGCCTTTAGGAGAAGCCAGAGCTCCCCCCAGTTTCAGCTCAGCATAGGCATAAATCCCCACCTCCAGGAGCGAGCTGAACACAGCCCATAAAGCACAGCGCTCGTGCCAGGCTCAGGGAGACCCTGATGTTCTCCACAGCTTCCAGCTCCTCCTTTAATGTGAATCATAAATCACTGCTGCCGAGCTGCTCCCTGGCCAGCCATTGCACAGCAGGGGTTTGCCCTCCTCTTACCTCCGATCTGCAGGCTGCTGTGCTCTTCCTCCCTTCCTATGCTTTCCCAAGCCAGGATGCAGCTGCATTTGCACAGCGCAGGGGCTGATCTCTTTGGGAATCGGGATGACCCCATCAGCCAGGAGCGGGTTTTGCAGCGTTGTGTCCCCAGAGAGAAGTTTGCTCTTTGGTTTGTGCTCTGCTGCTGACATTTTGTGTCATCCTTAGCATGTTCTTAACCCTGCAGACCTCAGTTTCTCTCTACTTGGCTGCTTGGCAGCCCCACAAGCCCATAGCAGCAATGGTTGAGGATTGTACTGAGTGGGGGCTAAACTGGGAACTATAGAATCATAGAATCATGGAATGGTTTGGGTTGGAAGGGACCTTAAAGCTCCTCCAGTTCCAACCCCTGCCACGGGCAGGGACCCCTTCCACTGGAGCAGCTTGCTCCAAGCCCCTGTGTCCAACCTGGCCTTGAACACTGCCAGGGATGGGGCAGCCACAGCTTCTCTGGGCACCCTGTGCCAGCGCCTCAGCACCCTCACAGGGAAGAGCTTCTGCCTTATCTCCAACCTAAACTTCCCCTGTTTCAGTTTAAACCTAGCCCCCCTTGTCCTGTTGCTACAGTCCCTGATGAAGAGTCCCTCTCCAGCATCCTTGTAGGCCCCCTTCAGACACTGGAAGCTGCTCTGAGGTCTCCACGCAGCCTTCTCTTCTCCAGGCTGAACAGCCCCAACTTTCTCAGCCTATCTCCATACAGGAGGTGCTCCAGTCCCTGATCATCCTCGTGGCCTCCTCTGGACTTGCTCCAACAGCTCCATGTCCTTACGTTGAGGACCCCAGAACCGCACACAGTGCTGCGAGCGGGGTCTCACCAGAGCAGAGCAGAGGGGCAGGATCACCTCGACCTGCTGGTCACGCTCCTTTTGATGCAGCCCAGAGAAGAGATCTGCAAACCCAGCCTCGCGGCCACAGCAGCGATTGTGTGACCTGCAGAGCACGAACAAACTCATCTCACCCGTGAGCCGCAGCTCAAGGAGGGCTGCGCGACAGCGCTGGGACCGGCCAAACCAACCCCTTGACATTCCTCAGTGCCCGCCCAGGGCTTTGCCTCCCCCTCCACGCTCGCAGGGGCCCGAAGTAGTTTTTAATAACAACGTTAAAGGAAATAAATCCCTGATCAAACAAACCCAGGCCCCTCGCCCACCGGGACGGCAAACACTCCCCGGGGGCAGCAGGTGAGCTGCATTCCTGACGGCTGGAAAAGAAAGGAGGGATTATTTCCCCCTCCTGCAGTGAGCAGTACCAGCCAGCCTAGTTGGCAGCGGGGGACCTGGGGAGAAAGGAGCATAGCCTCCAGCTCCAGAGACCAGGAACGGTGGCATTGCTTTGTTAAATGCGTTTCCTCCTGTTGGGTTTAAGGGGGTAAAAGGGATCTGTTTGGTCTAAAAACAAGTCCTACAAGTCCCACGAGCAATGTCCCCTTGCCATGGTTCCCTCCATAGACAGCGCAGCTCTCCCAGCATCAGTGGTGTGGATGCATCCACTTGGAGGGCATTCCTCAAGTTGCTTTTTCAATGGGCTCCCCATCAAAAGCAGACTGAGATGAGCCCTTAGGCAGAAGCTCTTCCCTGTGAGGGTGCTGAGGCGCTGGCCCAGGATGCCCAGAGAAGCTGTGGCTGCCCCATCCCTGGCAGTGTTCAAGGCCAGGTTGGACACAGGGGCTTGGAGCAAGCTGCTCCAGTGGAAGGGGTCCCTGCCTGTGGCAGGGGTTGGAGCTGGATGAGCTTTAAGCTCCCTTCCAACCCAAACCAGGCTGGGACGCTATGATCAATCTGTTGATGTCTTTTCCCCTCCTCCTTAGCAGAGAAGCTATATAAGGATATAACAGTGGTTATAGCTGGTTATAGCCCCAGCTTTGGCCAGGGCAGGAACCAGGAAAAACCCTTTTGCTTCAGTTCCCCACCCTCGGCATGGGGGTGAAAAGCAATCTTGCACCCTCCAAGGTTTTAAAGAGCGGCAGAGATTTGGGCTGAGGAATAATGTTCCCTGGGCCAGCTGCCGGGATAAAACCAGGGCATCTGCCAGCTCCGGAGCAAAACTCCCATCCCAAAGTCCAGCACAAGATTACAGCACACATCCCTTTCCTCTGAGGGGGGTGCAGCCAGGAGATAACACCAGCCCCCCCCCCCCGCCACCCCTTGAGCATCCCATCAGGGGCCATGTCTCTATTTCAAGCCCCACTGCAGGAAGAAGAATAAGAAGAATAAGAAGAATCCCTTCATTTCCTTCAGACACTTATCCTCTGAGGATCTTGATCCCGGGGGTGAGTGACACAAACACCCTTTAAATCCATCGCAGCAGGCTTAGGGGAGGATTAGCTGATGCCTCTGCAGGCTTTATGCCAGCTCCGGGTTGGAGCTGGTCCCTCAGCCCCATGCCCTACCCTGGTTGCCCCATCCAGCTTCAGGCTTGCGTTTCCCAAAGGAGATGCTTGCAGGCAGAAATGGAGCAAGCCTGGCTCGAACTCCCATTGGGATATTGTTGCATCGCAAGCAAGCCCAGGCTGGCAACTCATTTCCCAAAGTGGCAATCATGTTTAATTGCAGAGCTGATTCTAGTGCGGGTCATGGATGTGGATGCGCATCACCTCCTGCCCTCTGCCTGCACTGCGGCCAGGGAGGGGAAAGGAAAGCTATTCCCAGGCTGTTTGACCCTGACATTGCACCAGAGGGGAGAAACCCCCCTTCTCCCCTCTCTCCTTTGGGGATGTTCCCTATGGAGTAGCCCAGATATTCCCCAATGAAGAACTGACTTCCCTCTCTCATCCCAACCTAGCTGGTGGGCATCATCCCTCTGTCATTCCTTTCATGTTTGCAAGCAGTTACTTGGATCACTTCCCATTCTTGACACTTCTCCTCCTTAATTTGTCTCAGCAATGTTTTTCCCCCCTTAGCTCTATTGCTACCCACTGCAACCCCTTCTCCTCATCCCATTTCCCACCCATGGGGGCTTTTTGACCCCCAAGCTCTCACAGGTTCTCCCAGAATGGCTTTCCTCCAGCACAGGCAAGCTTGCATAATAGCTGTTGACACCTTAACTTCATTCCAATCGATCTTGTTTGCTAATTAGCTGATTGCAGTAATTGGCATGAATTACCTTGTCGAATTCTGCCTCCCTGGGGGTTGGCAGTGGCCAGTGTCTCAGGTAAGAGATGGGAATCACAGCAATGGGATGGTTTTTGCTCCAGGGATGCCTCTTACTGGTATCCCTGCCTCTTGTAGAGATGCAGAGGAGTTCCAAGAGGGAAACAGTGATTTTTAACTCCCAGAGTGCCTGAGAAGCACCAAAACTCCAAGCATATCATACTGCAGAGCCTAAATTGGATTAAGGTGCCTGTTTACAGCATGAAGCGATGAGTGGATGCCACTCTGCACTCTTCCTAAAGATGCAACTGGAGATCACTCAAATATTGGGCTAAAGATAAAGCAAATGAAGTAGCTTTTCACATTCCCTTGCAGAAATCACTGCTAAATATTCATGGAGGACAAAACGCCATTAGGTTGAGTGAGAAGGGACCGGGAGTCATGGAGAATGAGTGCCCTCCAATGGCATTAAACCATTCAGGGGGTCCAAAGGCAACCTCAGGTGTGAGGTATCCCCAAAAAGCTTTGTGAGAGGGGAAATACGGGGAAGGATCAGTGAGTTTCTCCCCTTCCTGGTCCTGTTTTCTCTAAGTATCAGCTGCACAGGGAGGATGAAAGCTGGGAGGACCTCCATGGATCCCAGCTAGAAACATCCCTATCCCAGCCCTTGGCGCCCACTCGGATCCATCACTTCACCATTCTTCACCATACACTTTAATGCTAACTCAGACTCATTTTCTAACCAGAATAACCATGTCATTCCAAACCAAAGCACCTCACACCGCATATTCCCATCTGTGAAGCTGCCTGGGTCATCTAATACATCCTGCCCCAAGTGAAGCTGAAAGAATCTGCAAAGTCCTATTTTGCATGAGGCATCTATTTATATTGACAGCTTCCCACGCTCCATCCCTCCAGTCCTGCATCACTTTCTGCCAGCTTCAGATGCATCACTCCGGCTCTTCTTCTTCCCCCTTCTCTTCAATATTGCCCTGCAATTACCATCATTCCAGCCTTCCGGGATCAGAAATCCCAGGACTTCTAGAGAGGATGAGCACTGCTCCTCATCCTGCTTCTATGGGGCTCTTGGGAGCAAATTAATCTGAGCCCACTGTTTAAAAACGTTTATCCCTAGGCCACGCCGTTTAGTGCCTTCCTTGGTTACTAATGGACTAGAAAGCACTTGGTTGCCCCTGTGCAATACAAGGACACCAGCCTGCTTTTGCCCAAGCCAGGAGATAAATTATTGAGCGTTTCTGCCTATTCTCTGTTGTTATCAGCAATTTCCTGATCTCCAGCTTGGGGACGGGGAGCGCTGCTGCAGCTCAGTTATTTCACTGCTCTTCATCCTGCAGGAATCAAATCAAAAGTCGCTTCCTCCCCATTGTCTGTGAACCTCCAGGAGAGATCTGATAGGGGCAGCGTTTGGGATGGGGATTCATTCATTGCCAACTGAATTGCAGAGTAAACGCCATCATCTTCTGCAGTCAGAATAGCAACAAGCTCTTGTTCTGGTAACCAATGTTGGTTCTTCTATAGGGGAGAAAAGACAGCCCAAATGTAACTGGGGTCTCCAAGACCCTTTGACTCTCTGATAGTGTTGCCAAAAGGCCATATGGTTAGCCAGACCTTTCATTCTTTCTTTCAAGAGGGTGATATTATTGGCTGATATTCATCCATGGGATGAATGCATATCATAAACAGGTC
Source organism: Psittacula echo (assembly GCF_963264785.1). Classification (NCBI taxonomy): domain Eukaryota; kingdom Metazoa; phylum Chordata; class Aves; order Psittaciformes; family Psittacidae; genus Psittacula; species Psittacula echo. The sequence goes on from NC_137735.1 coordinate 3,008,802, forward strand.
TCAACCACATGTAACACCATCAGTCACTGCCAGCAACCCCTGCTGCAGAGCGCTGTCACCTTGCCATCTGTGCGGGTCACAGGGGGTCCATAAGGAATCCCAGGGCCAAGTGTCACGGTCACGGCAGATGCAACCCATCTGTGAGCCAGGTTTGCAGGCTGGCATCACCTGGGGCTCCCAGTACCCTCTGTAACTATCTGTGATGTGCTCTGAGCACTTGGCAGAGGGAGAAAGCAGGTTGTGGTGGGTACTAAGGAAGATCCTGGGTTTGCACTAGTTACTTGGTGGTTGAGTTTCCAAGCACACAATCATCAAATCCCGGCCTGGTTTGGGTTGGAAGGGACCTTAAAGCTCATCCAGTTCCAACCCCTGCCACGGGCAGGGACCCCTTCCACTGGAGCAGCTTGCTCCAAGCCCCTGTGTCCAACCTGGCCTTGAACACTGCCAGGGATGGGGCAGCCACAGCTTCTCTGGGCACCCTGGGCCAGTGCCTCAGCACCCTCACAGGGAAGAGCTTCTGCCTAAGAGCTCATCTCAGTCTCCCCTCTGGCAGGTTAAAGCCATTCCCCTTGGCCTGGCCCTACAGGCCCTTGTCCCAAGCCCCTCTCCAGCTTTCCTGCAGCCCCTTTAGGCACTGGAGCTGCTCTCAGGTCTCCCCTTCAGGAGCCTTCTCTTGTCCAGGCCGCCCCAGCCCAGCTCTCTCAGCCTGGCCCCATAGGAGAGGACCAAGAAGCACTCAGATCCATCCAGGAGGTCTCAGCAGCACAAGGGGCTGGGGTGACTTGTGATGCTGCAGCAGAGCGGTGAAGACCCCTGGCAGCTCATAAAGAGACTGCATCAGATCTGGCCAGGAGATGGATACCCCATTTTTACCACTGCGGAGGAGTGCTGCTGGTGGAGCTGTCATTGAAAGCTCTGTGAGGGATGAGTGGTGTGCGTGGGGGCAGCTGCCTCGGTTGATCTATAGGAGGAATTGGGTGAGGACATGGGTCACGTCCGGGAGGAACAGACCCAGGCAGGGAGCAAGAGCAGCAGGAGAAGCTGAGGTTTGCGTTTGCATTTGTATTCAGATTGTTTGGACACAATGAAATTCCCTCCTCCTCCTCTTACCCAAAAAAAGCCACATCCCAAGAGGCACTGAGTGCTGCTGAACCCCTTCAGAACACATCAGGGTCAAACCTTTTTAATGCAAGGAAAGAAAATAAACCCAAAGACAAAAAGCTATTCTGGAGAAGGGGAGGGGAAGGAAGTGGTTCCCTTAATATCAATGACAACCCTTCCTTTAACCCCAGCTGCAGCCATGGGTTGGGTGTTTGCATCAGCAGGACCAAGCAGGGCAGGAAATGTAAGCACATCCTTTTGCACCTTTCTTTTGGTGGGAGAAGGCCTCAGTGATCAAACCACAGAGGTTGGTTGGGTTAGGGCCATGAGGATCTGGGTGCTGGAGAGGGGACACCTCTTGCTGGGAAGGGTTGAGTGGGACAGGATGGGATCCTGCATGGAGAAGGGAGCTGGCTGGTACCAAAGCTTCAATACATGGACCTACTCCTCTATCCCATCTCCTGTGGTCACCACCCCTCTTGCCAACAGGACCCCACGTCTTTGTGGGCTCCTGGGGTGGCCCGGTGGCTATTGGAGGCTGTGTTGCCCCTGGCTGTGATCCCAGATGGACAAATCCCTGGTCCCCCCATCTCTGAAACAACTGGGGTTGTGTCTTTCCAGCTCTTCTGCTCTTTAGCTGGAAACACCAAGTGAGAAGAGACCTTTGAGCCATTCCTATGCGGGGCTAAAGCTCTGGCCCTTGGGTAGAGATGGGGAGGACTTTGAGCTGGAGGAGGGAGTGCATTTTGAACCAGAGACAGCTGAAATACAGCTTGATGGGGATGGACACACAGAAGGTTGGAACTGGATGATCTCATGGTCCTTTCCACCATTCCATGATCCTATAAGGTCCTGCTTTCTGCTGGACACCTTATTGCAGTGGAGGAGGGTGCCTGAAGGCATAGAAAACCCCACTGCTAGGTCTGAGTGCCAAAAGGGACCCCATCAAACCCCTACAGAAGGAGAGGATGAGGATGCTCATCCACCCTCCTTACAAGCCCACTCTGCTGGGATGCTGGCGCATCTCCCCTTAGTGCCACCACCCTGAATGCCTGTGAGGACAGGGCTGTCCCTCCGAGGATGCCCAAGGGTCACTCTGGAGACAACCACATGGGCTGTTTGGGCAGAGAAAGGCCATTTCCCCACATCCCTGGGACGTGCCGCAGGAATGTGCGGTCTGTGATGGATGAGTCAACGTGAGCGGGAAACATCCGGCTATTTTAAGACCACTGACATCTGGGGGGGGGTTAACTCCATTCCCTCCTCCCACAGCAGTGCCTTGCTGGTGGTGCAGCCACCTCAGACCAGGACCAGACAAAGGCATGGCTTATCAATGCAACACTGACATTGGCAATAATGGCTCTTCAGAGACGGTGCCAGATTAGAAGCAGGAAAGAAAACCCCACAGCCACAGGAATAGGAATCCTGCTTTATGTTCCCTCGATACAGTCATGGACATGGGGAGATGGAGATGAGCTCTTAGGCAGAAGCTCTTCCCTGTGAGGGTGCTGAGGCGCTGGCCCAGGGTGCCCAGAGAAGCTGTGGCTGCCCCATCCCTGGCAGTGTTCAAGGCCAGGTTGGACACAGGGGCTTGGAGCAAGCTGCTCCAGTGGAAGGGGTCCCTGCCTGTGGCAGGGGTTGGAACTGGAGGAGCTTTGGATCCAACCCAAATCAGTCTGCGATTGTTTCTATGGTTGTAATTTGACTTCGTGCATTTTGCACTGGCTCATGTTTGATTTCTGGTCCACAAACTTGTCAAGCTTCCCCACGAACACAGGTACGCACTGAGCACCAACTACATCCCATGGCAGGTTGCTCCCCAGTCAGCTACCACTGTATGAGGAAGGGGTTTCTTCTTTTCCTTCCTAATTCCTTCCTTTGCCTGCTTCCTGATGGCTTTTGCCTAAATGCTTCTTTCCACAATGAACGGAGACAGAGATCCACATCTGCGTCACTTGGCTATCACTGCAGCCCTGCTCCCAGCTGAACGCTGTCTGAAGCACTGCCCCAAAGCCACCAACACTTCTAAAACCTCCTGGGGTTGTCTGAGTAATTCATCAGCACGGATTCATATCAAAGCCTACAGAGGAGAGACACTGAGAACACTTGTGCTAGTTGTAGAGGCAGATCCCGCGGCAGTCCCTGTCAGCGGCGCAGGTGAGATGAACAACGTGGGATTGCTCACAGCCCAGACAAATTAATAAGGATGCTGTGCTGGGATGAATTCTGCCCCAGATCTAGGACGTGCAAGCTGGTAACATGTGCGCAGGCCCCTCTGGAGCTTGTTTCACAACTGCTTCCCGTTCCACATGCATGTCTGAGGCATTCTGCTGCCCTGAGCTCAAGGTAGGGCTGAGAAACAATAGAGGAGGGATAAGACCAGGTGCTGGTTCAACCCCAGGCAGCTTCCTTCTCCCTTTGCACATCCTTATACCAGCACAAAGCACCAGGACCCTTTGCCTGGCTCTAACCTATAGATGCTGTGCTGATTCAGGTTGGACGGACAGCACAAAGCATGGCTTTGGGAGCTGGGGAGGAGCTGTGAGGCTTGGTCACCAAGATCTTCTCCCCATTCCGTTAGGGCTGGATGGATCCTTGGCCTGATCTAGGGTGTTTGGGCTATTTGCTTAGTGCAAGGTGGTTGTGGTGAGCTGAGCAGTATGGAAACCTGCTGGAATTAAGGAACTAGGGAAAAGGGATGCTCTGGAGAGCTGGTGTGTGGTCACGCTGTTGCTCAAGTAATTTGTCATCTCTAAGGCTCGAACTAGGACAGAAATGCAATGCAGGGTTATGGATATCTCTAAGAGAGGACAAAGAGGCCAGAGCGATGGATGAGCTCTGTGCACAGAGCCAGATGTCCCCATGCGTGGCAAGAGACGTGTCTTGCTGTGTCTTTGTGAAGCAGAGTAGCCAGTGTCCAAGCTCTTCCTTTGCCAGCTCCAGCACCAGCACTGCTATGGGATGATCTTCATCCCTATCTAACACATACCACAGCTCCACTTAAAACCAGTGTCCCGGAGCTTCTCCCTGGCCTTGCTTTATTCCTTCAAGGCTTCAGGTCACAACATCCCATAAAAGATACAATAGGATTGGAAAGGATACAAAGAAAGGAAAGGGGTAGGGAGCTGAGTTTCATGAGAACAACCACCTAGGCTAGAAATCTCCAGCCTGGGAAAGAAATGATTGAGAAGAAGGTCTATATATAAGGGTCATCACTTCCTGGGGGGAATAATTCTCCTAATGGAAAATAAGGGGTCTCAAATCATCGTCTTGAGGTCAGTTACATTCACCTTCAGGTACCCTGGTCATCAGCATGTCCTTGAGAGGGGATGGGGTCTGCTTTAGGACACACTTGCCCCAACAGCCCCAGGGTAAAACAGCCTGAAACTCCTTTTGCTTTTGAGCTCTGCTTGGATCCCTACACACACTCCCCATGGTGCTGAAGTGTGTCAGTGCTCAGAGCACACTTGGCTTCACATGTGGTGGAAGCACCAACTAGACAGAGGTTAAAGGCCTCTCCTAAGATGTGTTTGAAGCTTGGGGACCAGGGGAAGGGGTGGGCTGTGCATGAGACATGGATGATTACACACCTCACTGCTCTGAGAGATGTGGAGAGGCTGGGGAGAGCAGAGCTTGACCCAATCATCATGGGGAGGATTTGCAGCTTTGGAGGAGATGCTCATTGGGTTGGCTATTGGCTTATTGGCTAGAAATGAGGGAGGAGGCCATGCTGTAAGTGAAAATCCAGTGTTTAAGCCTGTAACAGGTTCTTCCAGTAAGAACAAGGCCATTGCCCATTAGATGTGAGAGGTGATGGTCATCTTCTGGCTGATAGGGGCAGTGGAGAAAGGTTCTGTATCAGTCATGGCGTGCTGTAGGAAAAGCCAGAAGGCTGTAGGACACCTCAAGAGGGTTTGAGCTGGAGGCATATCAGCAGAGACAGAGACATCATGGATTGCTCTCTGTGCACTGTCTGACCCTATGGGGTTGCCTTTACTGGAAAGACCAGTTCTGAGCATTGACACCAGAGGTCCTGCAGGTCTTGAGAATGATTGCAAACAGCAGCAAAATGGTTTTCCTTCTGGGCAGGCCTCCCCTTGCATCCTCTGGGTTGTTTATGTAGCCACCACAGGGCAGCTCACAGGGTTTCATTAGGTCTGGCCCTAATTACAGCTCTGTTGAGCTTTGTTGTCCCCTTCTTCCTCCATCCTCTGGTTCTCTGTATCTTCTGGGTGGAAAAACACAAAACAGAAAGAGGGAGGATTTGAAACCCCTTTCTACATGGACATTTTCCATCTGAGGATGGATAATCCAAGCTGCACACACCCACAACACAATCAGAAACACCTTCCCATCAGGTCCTTGGGATGTTGGTCCTCACCCCCATGCACAGCCCCGCTTTCCAGCAATGCACTGGCTTGATGGGGTGTCCAAGACACCGCTTTTTGAGGTTGGGAAGCTTTCCAGATGAGATATCCCAAGGCAAAACGTGTCTGTAAACACGGTAATAGTGGTGCACAGCGTGGAGCAAGGGGGAGGTAAGGAAATGTGTGCTTGGCCAAACGATGCTGGTCCATCAGAGCTCTGAAAGACAATGTGGGGTTAGAGATACACACCATGCTGCTGTAGGAGCTTCTCTGGGGGACATTTGGATGTATCCCCTCACCATTGCATTTGCAGCAGACCTGGTGCTTTCCAGTGCTCTCAGGCTGTTTATAAGCAAACGGAAAATGAGGAGGAACCCAGATCTATGCCTCATTCATCCTCCATCCCTGCCCCAAGGCTTGCTGCCATGTCCTTCAGGTTGCCCTCAGAGAGCAGAGCCTTATCCCATGGCCAGCTCCAGCTCCACAAGCAAGGCAGAGCACATGAAAAGCTCTCCATCAAACCAAATCGTTTGCAACCTCTGCATCCACTTCAAAGCCTTATTTCCCTTTTGTAGAGTATCCGGAGGGATGGAAGAAGCATTCAAAGCCCAAATCTGGTTCTGAAGTCCAAAGCTGGGCGAGCAAAACAGTTTGTTTAATATGCCAGAGCAGAAACCCATGGGAGCAACACCTCCCTGCAAAGGAGGTCACTTCTTTAGCAAGTGAGAAATGGTTTCCCCACCTTCAGAGCACTAAGGGAGAAATCAAAGAGCATTGGAAGGAGGAGGGAAAGCCAAGCCGTAGCTTTGCCATTCGTCCCACTGGATCCCCACCAGCCCAGGAGGCACTGAAGGAGACCATAACAATATTCCCCTCTTTACACATCACTTCAAAACCTCAAAGCCACCCTTTCCACAGGGAATTGGGTCAGCTGCCACACCAGACTCCAAATATTTTCCTAGCTGGAAAACAAAAAGAAACCCCTATCTGTGTGTCTAGCTCCATAGCCAATGTACACAGAATGATAAAAGCCCTGGCACACGTATCTTGCACAAGCTAATTGTAAGAGTTGGAAGGTAACGTGATAATGTTTTCTTTAGATGCTTGGTGCAGATGCAATCACTGCTCCGGAGATGCCAGCCACAGATGAGGCAAAGATGCCTTTATGTAATCAGCTGCTTTGTGCTATGGAAAGTTTCCCTCTCTGGCCCTATTTTCCCTTCCATTCCTTTTTGGTTTGCACCCTAAACTCTCCCTGGCTTACTCAGAAGGCGATGGGTGAGGTCAATAGGCTAAACAGGCAGTAAGCAGAAGGGTAGTGGTGTAGAAAGCCCATTCCGGGGTTTCCATCATCAGTGAAGGAGCAAAAGGAGTTAATGGCTTTGCATCAGCTGAGCTGGGAAAAAGCCCCTGTTCACCTTTCCACCTGATGGGCTGGAAGGGGGTCACGTTGCAGCCAGGTCTCCCCTCATCCTTGGCATCTGCTATGGCTTTAGACGTCAGCAGATGCCGGGCAGCCATCTGCTCCATCCAGCACACTGTGGAGGAGCACATGCATGGAGACCCCACTGTCCCCTCCTCATCCTTGGGAGATGCCAAGGCTGCCAGTGAACCGCAGAAGAAATCTGGTTTAATATCGCAGGGATGAAGGCTTGGTGGGACACGGACACTTCAGTCTCTGCAAAGGTTGCTCTAGGGTGTATAAAGATCTCCCAGGTGACTCACAGTCACTTCTGCCAGGGTGAAATCACAGCACGATCACAGGCCTCCAGCCAAAAACGCTTCCAAAACAGCTATTTTTGTGCAAGGAGCCTTTCTGAGGTTTTCAGTTTTGCTGATTCAATTCCTCTTTGTACCACTGCCTTTCTCCTATGGCTGGACAGGCAACGGAGGTCAGAGACATGGGTGCCTTCAGGACATAGATTTCTTCCACCTCCAGTGCTGGACAGAGGGGACACAGTCATAGAATCATATACTAGAATCATGGGATGCTTTGGGTTGGAAGGGACCTTAAAGCTCATCCAGTTCCAACCCCTGCCACAGGCAGGGACCCCTTCCACTGGAGCAGCTTGCTCCAAGCCCCTGTGTCCAACCTGGCCTTGAACACTGCCAGGGATGGGGCAGCCACAGCTTCTCTGGGCAACCTACTCCAGTGCTTTACACATGATGAGTAAACCCTGCCTTGACTGCAAATACTCAGGACAAAAGGTCGATAACCATCCTAGAGACATCAGCAGCACCTATGTCTGCTCCTACCCTCTTCCATCCTTCTTGTCTGGTCAAACCTGGGTCCTTTCTTGATGCGTTTTAGGACTGATATGTGGCCATCCTGCCACCAGTTGAGGTGGCAAAAGTGGCTCATGGAGACCTTTCCATCTCGTTATCTTTGCACAGCATCCGAACCAGTGCATGGCTTAAGGAGGATGAGCCTGGGGATGAAGCACACTTCAGTTTAGGGAGCTGAGAAGGGGGGAATTGGCCATGCATGGTCTAGAGAAAAGGAAGGAAAGGAAGAAAAGGAAGTGAGAGAGCTCATAGCTGGAGCAGGGAGTGGAGACAAAGCCACTGGTTCATCCACTGGTGAAACCCGTTTCCAGTCATGGTCCAGTGCCAGTGACTGCAGAGGAATTTGTCTTCAGGGCAGGGAATTCCCACATTCTTTGAGGATACGGAAGCATGGGGAAAGCAATAGCTGGGGGATGTGTTTGCTGTACTCAGGTCATTTATTAACTGGAAACTGTAAGCTCCCACTGAAGCCCAAGGCCATCGGCTGGTCATGGATTTAGATGGAATTTCAGCCCATACACACCTTCATTTCAGTGTCTTTGTGGACTGGAAAGGGAATGTAGACCTGGAGGTCCACACAGAGAGGCTTGGTATCCACCACAGAGGTGGTTGTCCAACCCCACTTCCCAAAGCTCCTTCCCAGGGCTTGAGGAGCCTCTTGCTTCTGCTTTTGCTGAAGCCATTCAGCCACTTAGTATTGCTCAGAAGAGAGATTGGCCAGGATAGACATGGAGTAGAATGGGGAACAACTTAAACCTGAGGTTAAAGCTGAGGACCCAGCCCATGCTCCTCCTTTATAAAGCTGGAAAAACCCTTCCACCCTGAGCCAAGGGGGCTGTGCCACATCCCTGATTCCCGGTATGGACAGAAGTGGCACTTTCAAACAGGAGACGTGCAGACCTGGTGATTGCAGTGGAAACCCAGCCCTCCTGCCTGCAATTTATTCTGCTCCAATTTGTTTTTACCAGACCTGACCTGCTGCTTTGGGGCTCCATTCTGGAAAACCATTCGAGGATGTTAAAGCAAGCTTCTTCAGTCTAGACATCAGCTGGGAAGCCTGGCAATGCCTGGCTTTCTCAAGGGGCATTGGGCACTGCCTGCTGGAGATCTCAGCATTGGCACCATCACTGCTTCTCCTGGGGTTGTTCAACAAAGGCATGAGGTGGGAGCAGGGAAAAGAGAGAGCGCTGCTCACCCACAGCCTTTTCTTTTCAGTTTACAAGTTCCAGATAAAGGTCTTGGCCAACATAAATGAGGTTTGAGCTCCTGTGAGAGAAACAGGCTCCTTCCATCCCTTGCAGGCTGTGTGGTTTGAAGGGCTGCTGAACAAGACCCAACTCCACTCATTCTTCCCATTAGCTGCCAGAAGGAAGGTGGTCACTTGATGTGTATTTCCTCAGTTATGATTCTATGACACAGGACAGGAATCCCATATGGTTAGGACCAGCTTTTACAGAGCATCACATCTTACCCCTTGTCTTACATAGCATGGCCAAGCCACCGCACTAGAGGTGAGCATCCCAGCACGCACACTGGGCTTTCAGCTGCCGATGCAGGAACCTCCTTGATTTACAGGAAGACCTGGGCAATGCACCAGGTTGTGTTGCCAGCACTGCAGAGGCTTTGTCTGCCTTGTGCCAAGGCAGGAGGAGACAGCTTATACCAGCGGGGATGGTTTTGCCAGCATAGGAAACCATCCCTCTGGATGACATAAACCAGAGTCTTTTGGCTTGTTCGTGTTGCCTCAAGCTGAGTGGGCAGATGTTGTCATGGACTGGAGATAGGAAGGGCCCCCCATTGTAGTCCCTGGCATCAACCCAGCTTTGCAGTGCCAACACAGCCTTGGGACCCCCTGCCAGTGCTCTGTGGCAGCTTGGAGATGGTCCTCTCCCATCCTCAGCTCTGTGGGCCTCACATGGGCTCAGATTATTCCACAACAGCTGCTGGGGAAGAGCTTCCAACAAACCTGGTTTGGAGATACTGCAGGAGGTCTGGTTTCAGTGTACAACCTGCTGGATGTCAAGCATTTACAAGTGCAATCAGGTCGCGGCTGAGATCTGAAGATGGGTTTAAGTTATTGTGATGCTCATTGTAAAGCTCTGGAGGTCTCTGGCCCAACCTTACAGTCCAAGCAGGACTATCATCACCACCAGACATCCCAGAATAGAGACACCTTCACCTCACTTATAACCTGGAAGCAGGCACAATAGCCAGGGCACCTTCATTTAGGAGTTCTTTCTGCTCCTTAAGGCTTTGAAAACTATTGTCCTTGTAGTAAAGGAATTTGGATGGAAGCTGTTCCTCACATCAGGATGCTTTGCACTGAGAAGTTGCTCCCCAGAGCTTTTAAGGAAGAAAGGGGGTGAGGCGCTGGCCCAGGGTGCCCAGAGAAGCTGTGGCTGCCCCATCCCTGGCAGTGTTCAAGGCCAGGTTGGACACAGGGGCTTGGAGCAAGCTGCTCCAGTGGAAGTGAAGCAGGGGCATTGAATTGGATGAGCTTTAAGGTCCCTTCCAACACAAACCAGGCTGGGATTCTATGGATAAATCCCAGTGCAAGCAGATGGACTCTGCTTCCATTTTCATCTCTGTCCTTGCCTCACCACATGCCCAAGCATATCGATGCTTTCTGCCCACTATTCCCCAGGGAAAGCCATGGACCAGTGATGCTCCTTCAGACCTCACTGCAGCTCACATCTTGCTGCTACTCTGATCAGTGCTAAAACACTTCACCACTTCTGCTGCTGCATTCAGGGACCTCCAAGAGCTTTGGAATCTTGGAATGAAATGGCTTGAAGAGAAATGAAATCACTCCATGAGGGGAGCGGCTCATGTCAGTACTGCAAGGAAAAGGCAAAGGAACACAGAAGGATATGAGGAACACCGAGTTTGGGGTTTTCCTTTCCTCAAAAGGAAGACTTTGGTGGAAAAACAGGAAAAAAATCCAGTATCTTTATTTATGAAAACTGAGTTTTGTTTTATTAAAGGATCAAAGAAACCCAAAACAACAATTTAACTGAAAAAAAGAAAAAACACCTCAAAAAAAACCCCAAATTCCGAAACATTTCCCAATAAATCATTCTCAAACAGGAGATTTTTCCTGCAGAAGAGTAAAACTCAGCAGGAATCCCCAGGGTTCCATTGGACAGCAGTCAAAGGCATCCACGGAGCAGAGAAAGGGAATCTGCTTCTTTCCTCCTTTCTTCTTTTGCCCTTTATTCTGCTCTGCACAATGATGCTGGCTGCAAACAAGGGGGCTCTGTTGGCTCTCAGAGGTGGTGGAGGTAGGGATGTTGATGTCTCCGCAATCAAAGACCTGGGTTAGGAATGGGAGCTCCGGGTTCAATAGTTTATGGCTCGCCTGGGGCACAGGTTATCCCGGAGTTCCCAGCGTTCTCCAAAGCCTCTTCCATCCTGATTTATTCATCTGTGGGAAGCGCTAAGATGTAACACAGCTTCCAAAGGGAGACAAGCACAGCCTTAACCTGCTGGAATGCCAGGAAACTGCCTGTCTCCTGTAAGGTCTGCTCAGCCTGCGTATGCTGCGGCTCCAAACCGAGCTGCCAAGGGCTCCTTGGCTTGGAAACCTTCAGCAGATCCCACTGGAGGGAATGTCCATGTCCTTAGGAAGCTCTTGGATCAGCTCTGGTTATTGCATGAGCAGTTCCTGGGATGGAAAGGGCTTGATCTGTTCATGGCTATTTCCAAGGTGGGTGAGAAGGTGAAGAGAAGGCTCCTGAAGGGGAGACCTTAGAGCAGCTCCAGTGCCTAAAGGGGCTGCAGGAAAGCTGGAGAGGGGCTTGGGACAAGGGCCTGTAGGGACAGGCCAAGGGCAATGGCTTGAACCTGCCCGAGGGGAGACTGAGCTGAGCTCTTAGGCAGAAGCTCTTCCCTGTGAGGGTGCTGAGGCGCTGGCCCAGGGTGCCCAGAGAAGCTGTGGCTGCCCCATCCCTGGCAGTGTTCAAGGCCAGGTTGGACACAGGGGCTTGGAGCAAGCTGCTCCAGTGGAAGGGGTCCCTGCCTGTGGCAGGGGTTGGAGCTGGAGGAGCTTTAAGGTTCCTTCCAACACAAACCATTCCATGATCCTATGATGCGCATCCTGCTGCTGGGAATCTCTTCCAGCAATGTATAACCCAGCCTGTTCCTTCCAAGTTCTTTGCTTCTGCAGCCTAACAGCAAAATTAAGAGCTTGAGTCTCCACAGGACTCCCATTTTGGTAGAATTTACACCTCCCCATGCACCCCAGCAGGCCGTTTTGTGCAGTTTAAGTGCATGCGTAACCCGTATTTGAATATTGTTAGCATTATTGCTGTTTTACCTTTTCTGCTGCTATTAGCCCACCGATGATGCTGTTGTTCGAGAGGCTGCGACCAGGGACTCCTTTGATCCGCAGACATCCTGCCAATAGAAAATTCACTTGAGCAAATCAGTCTAAATGAGCAGCAGCTTTGTGTAGCTTTATTCCCCTCATTGTACTCCCTCCAAGGCTGCAAATAATCCAATATAAGTGCTGATGATGGCTGGCCCCCGATGGGAAGCCTGACTGCTCTCCTGCCACAGCGCTGGCAGGCAGGAGAAGGAGCTCAGGACCGTCCGGTATCACCAAGGCTCTGCTCTGAAAGACGGGGGGTTTGGATGGCAAAGTGGTGGCAAAGGAGGGACGGCAGGATCCAGGTCCAGGTTGATGTGATGGGCATCATCCCATTTGTCCAAATGGGCTGAAATCAGCCAGAAAACACCAAGGTTAGGGGATGGTCAATGTACAGATGGACTATCCCATGCTCACGCTCATCTGCAATAACCAGGGGAGAAAATTGCTTCTTCTTTCCATTTGTCTGTGAAGAATCATGTTAATGGGCTACAACAGGATAAAATCCCTCTTTTTTTGTTGCTGTTTCATATGTGCACAGCTTTATCAAGGAGTCTGGGGTTGAGATGGGTTGGCACATAAAGAGAACGTGGCCTTTCTGGGTATCAGACTGCCTCTCAGTGCCTCGCTGAGATTTAGGATGTCAGTTAATCCAAACCACCTCCAAAAGAAAGGCTGAGGCTGCTCCAAAGTTATCAGGCTCTCTGACCCTGTATCTGTAGTGAATGGGTTCAACCACACAGCGGGGAAGCACCTCTTTCCCATCAGGATGCGAAAGTTGAGGAGAGGGGTCCCATGTTGGGAAGTCCCCAAAGTAACTGTTGGAGCAAAACAAGGCTTTGGATCCCAAAATCCCCCTTCGAAAAAAGCCGCATTGTCAGACTGCAAACTCCTTATTTGAGCAAAAACAAGCTGCCAGACCCCAAAGTTCCCATATGGAAAAATCCAGCTGTGAGACCCCCAAATTCCCATTTCAGCAAAACCATCAGACCCCGAATTCCTTGTTTGTGTATAAACAAGCCATTGGCCTCCAAAGTCCTACTTGAGAAAAAGCAAACCATTGGACTCCAAATTCCTCTTTTAAGCAAAACGAAGTTTTCAGACCCCAAAATCCCTGTTTAAGCAAAACAAGCCTTTGGATCCCAATATTCCCTATTTGAAGAAAAACCCCACAAACCAGATGGCAGATCCCCAACATCCCCCTCCAAGCTGTCAGACCTTTGTTTATGCAAAACCAAGCCATCAGACCCCAAAATCCCTATCTGAAAGAGGAAAGCAAGGAGTCAGACCCCAGATCTCTACTTTGGGGTTGGGCCCCAAAATCCCCATTGAAGCAAAACATCAGACTCCGAAATCCTTTATTTAAGCAAAACCAAGCTGTCAGACCCCAAATCCCCATTTAAGCAAAACGAAGCCATCAGACCCCCAAATCCCAATGCAAGCCAGACCCCTAAATCCCTATTTGTATAAAACCCAACCTGTCAGAGCCCAAATCTCCCATGTGAAGAAAACCAATCAGACCCCCAAAACTCCATTTGACCCAAAACAAACCCCATTAAGCAAACCTGAGCCAAAGACCCCGAAGTCCCACATTGAGGATTTGGGCTCATTTCCACCCCGATGGGCACAAAGAGTTAAGATTCCATGGGCGCAGGCCAGCAGTGGCCAATCACACTGAGCAGAGCCCGGCCCTTGGCCCCAGCCCAGCAGCAGGTTGCTCTCTGCAGGTATTAGTTTGTTTTCCTGCCTGGTGTACTAAGCAGGGAGACAATGAACCTCAAGACCTATGGAGAATGGGGAGCCCCAGATGCATCCTTGGGTTATCCAGGTAAATCCCGGTGGGTGCTGGCTTTTGGAAGGGTCTTTTCTTTCCTCTTGATCCCCGTCTCACTGCGTGTCTTTGTTTGAGAGCAGAAAGGGGCCAGGCAGGGGAAGGGAGGGTTTTAAGTGGATTAGTGTGTGGGACCTGCTGCAGGTGCCTCTTTGGGGTGGGATGTACCCGCTGGGCTGTGTTTGCATTGGGGGATCAGAGCAGAGATGGGGTGCATGGAGGTGGGTGCTCAGGGTAGGGAGAGCTATTTCCCCCTCCTATAAACCCACCCTGGTATCCACCAAGCACCAAGACCTGGCACCCTGGTTGGGTTTTGGGGCACCATTCCGGTTAATGGCACTAATGCTGGTGGTGGGGACAAGCCACCGTGGGGGCAAAACACCATGGGGGTTTGCTCTGAGTCCGGGAGGGAGCGAGTACTTCCCAGGCTGGCTCCATGCCCTTGAAATTCCTTAGGGCGAGTTAATGATAAATCACAGCCGGGTCAGTAACGTGGTGGGAGCTGGTGGTGGGCACCCTCTTGTCCTTCTGGCTGGGACTCAGGTTTGGGAATGGCAAAGCCAGGCAGGGGTAGCGGGGATGGCTGCTTGGAAGCTCAAAAGGCAGGATCAAACCTTCCCCTTGCAACACACAGGCGAAGGCAAGGTCTGCTGACAATGGGGGTCCTCCTGCTCCCACCGTGAGGCATTCAGGGCGAAGGAGTGGGTCTGTAGCGGGAGATCACATTGGGATCCCTGGGATCTGGGATATGGAGCCACATGATGATGCTCAGGCAGATGTTGGGGTGCTAGACAAGGGATGTAGCTCCTCACTGGATAACTTTCAGGGGGCAGCAGCACTGTGCCTGTGCACTTCAATGGGCCAGGAGCATCGCTGTGCCCCTGCTGCAATAGTCGACATCAGGCAGCCCTATGGGCTCAACCAGCAGCAGCTCAACTCCAGCCACCTTGCTGAAAAGGCAGCACCTTCATAAGGGGAAACTGAGGCACGCAGGGCTGGGATGGCTTCAAGTGGTTCAGCCTGTGGCATGGAGCATCCCACAACCATAGAATCATAGAACCACAAAGCGCCTTGGGTTAGAAGGGACCTTAAAGCTCATCCAGCTCCAACCCCTGCCACAGGCAGGGACACCTTCCACTGGAGCAGCTTGCTCCAAGCCCCTGTGTCCAACCTGGCCTTGAACACTGCCAGGGATGGGGCAGCCACAGCTTCTCTGGGCACCCTGTGCCAGCGCCTCAGCATCATCAGAACATGGTGCTCTGTGACGTGTACGGGGTCACTGGGAGGTTTTACAGCCTCCCATCCTTGGAGGTCCAAGGAAGTCTCCATCCTTGGAGGTTTTTAAGCTCTGAATGAACCAAGCAGGGTCTGATCTCGTAGCTGAGCCTGTTTCAAGTGGCAAAGTGGCTTGAAGACCCCTCATGGTGCCTTCCACCATGAATTATCTTCCCACTGAGGGTGGAGGTGTCGACCCAAACCATTCTATGATCCTATGTTACATCTGCACATCACTCACTGGGGTTTCTCTGGGGCTTTGCCCACCTTGCTGCAGCCTCCAGGGTAATATTGATTTCTTTCCTTCCTGGAGCAGCTCAAAGCAGTGCAGTTTGCCAGGTTCTTGGTCTTTTATGCTCTTTTGGATACAGAGAATCCTGGGGGTTAAAATTAGGAACACCCCGAGACAAGCAACTGGTGGGATTGAACTGGGAAAAGGTGGAGCAGCTTGTCTGGAGGTGCAATAGCGATGCACAGATTGATTATTGATTATGCTGTCAATAAGGGGTTTCCAGGTAGCTGCTGGGCTCTCTAAGCTTTGTGCTTGCAGAAGGATGCTCTGGAGCAGTGGCGTGGTCCACAGCATGGACCCAGCATGAACCTCTGCTGCTCTTCATCACCCTCAGCATCATCACTCCCGGGTGCTGCAGCAAGGCACAGTGAATACAGATGGGGACTGTGTAGCACATACATGGGGGTGTCCATTCCAGGAGCACACCAGGCAGCAGGGGGAAGGAGGACAAGGAGGAGGACACGGAGCCAATGCCATGTGCTCTGCAATGGAGGTTTCAGCCATTCTTTGCCATGATTCCATCTCCTGCCACTTCCTGGTGGACAGGGATGCAGTGGGGGGAGGTAGTGGACACAGCTACCAACCGAGAAGGAAAACTGATAGGGAACAGGCAGGATTAGCCAGGGAAGGTGGAGCAGGCTGCACTATTCAGGCTTTGTGGGGAGAGAACAATGGGGCCTTTATTGAGAAGGGAGGTGAAAGGCTGGCAGGCTGGCGGGGACAGTTCGGTGCACACAGTGTCCCTTGGCCAGCTCAGGGGACAGGGCATGGGATGTGGGATGGGACAGTTTGGTACTGAGTGTCCCCTAGTCAGCTCCAGGGTCAGGGAACTGGGACGTGGGATGGGACAGTTTGGTATCCAATGTGTCCCTTGGCATGCTGCGAGGACAGGAAAATGGGACATAGAAAGTAGGATGGGACAGGTTGGTACACAATATGGCCCTTGGCCAGCTCGGGAGACATGGAAATGGGACGTGGGATGTGGGATGGGACAATCTGGTACCTGGTATATCCCTTGGCCAGCTGGGAGAGAGCAGTTAATGGGACATAGGAAGTAGGATGGTACAGGTTGCCACACAAAATGTCCCTTGGCCAGCTCAGGGAACATGGAAGTGAGACATGGGATGTAGGATGGGACAGTCTGGTACCCAGTGTGTCCCTTGGCCAGCTGGGTGGATGGGAGACTGGGATGGTATTGTTTGATGCCCAGCCTGATTCTTGGCCAGAAAGTGAGACAGGGAGCAGGGACAAGGGATGGGACAGGCTGGTACTCAGCATGTCCCTTAGCCACAGGTGGGGACATGGGGAAACTGGGATGCAGGAGATGGGACAGGGGATGGGCCAGTTTGGTACCAACACATCCTTGGGTGGTGGGACTTGTCCCAAGGTGTCACTGTGCAGATCACATCCGTGCAGAGATGACATTACTCTCCCTGCCACCTTCACACGGGGTCTCGATCCACAGCCACTCTTCCCAAATCCTCCAGCAATGGGAATAACACTGGATGTACTATGAGAGCGCATCGGGCTGGTTCTGGGATCATGGGGACCCTCAGCTGAGAGCGAGGAGCATCCCATGCTGGGGACATCCCAAACCAAGTGCTGCCACCCACTCGAGACCTTGGAGGGACCTTGGGGATAGGGAAAGCCACCATCCTTGGCAGCACAACGAGCTCTCCGTAAGAGCCGCCTGGGTCTTTTCATCCCATCTCTTTTGTTTCAGGCTCATTATGTAAATGGCTGATGCTCCCCCGTAATGAGAAAGTAGTTTCCCAGAACACAAAAGGCTGTAATTATCTCATTAGCAGCAGAAAGGGGAAGGAAATGTTTCTGAGCTTCTTGCTTTTATTCCCCACAGCAGGCCAAGAAAGCGCAGCCCCCAAAACGGGACCTGCCTGCCCCGAATCCTGACCCCCACATGCAAATCCTGACCCCCACACATGATGCTGCCACACATCCAGGAGAGAAAGGCAAAGGATGCTCCCCAAATAACAGCCACATAATGGGATATTGGTGGCTTTGAACTGGGCCCAGTTATCCAGAGGATGCTGCTGGTCCCTGTGAGGACCCTTTAGTGCTCTCAGATGCTGGGACAGGAGGTGTTGCTGGGAAGTGGGGGTCATAGAATGGTCCCCATCTTCGCAATTTGATGTTCCTTGGCAGGACTCCTAAGCAGGGATTGTAGCACAGATTCAGGATGGATTTCTGCAGTTGAATGCTTGCAACAGAATGTGATAGGAAATATCCTTAGGATACATGGAGGTTGCTCCCAGGAGAAGGCAACTAGGATGGCTTTGGTGTTGCTTTGCTTTCTGAGCTCATGCCTTCCTTGCTTCTAGCTATATACCCAGTCCTTGGGAGGGTAGAGTTGCAAAAGCACCCAGGCTGCAGGCAGGAGCTGGTCCTTGCTGAGGGCTCCAAAAGCCCTTTCTGGTGGGGTTTGCTCCTGCCCACACTCTGTTGCTCTCCCTTGGTCCTGTCTTAGTCCTTTGTGAACTGGCTGGATGCTGCCAGCACAGCAACAAACCACTTGGTTTGGGTTGAATCCCTGCCACGTTTGTGAGCTGGATCAGGCCATGGGGAGAGCCGATGAGCAGCAGATCCGGGTGGGATCTCACCTGCAGCAGGGGCTCAATGCAAAGCTGGTTACAGGCCATGATTCCTGTAGTTGCACAGGGAATTTGCCTGGCTTTGAGGGAAAAACTGAAGGGGTCTCTCAGACAGTAGAGTCTTGGGGAGAGAAAATACGTGTATAGTCTGCCCTTGCACTGAGCACTTCATAGAACCACAGAGTGGTTTAGGTGGGAAGGGACCTTAAAGCTCATCCTATTCCAACGCATGCCACGGGCAGGGACACCTTCCACTAGAGCAGCTTGCTCCAAGCCCCATCCAACCTGCCCTTGAACACTGCCTACTGTCTGGTTTAAGTCTGGTTTTGATGGGAAGTTCATTAAAGAAGGACCAATTTCAGCTTTGAGGAACAACCCATTTCCTTCAGCAGGGATAAAAGAGAGGTCTGCGTCCTAGGGAAGCAGCAGGAGTTGCTCGTTTGCCATCCTTCGGCTTTTGGCTCTGTGAAAAGCTTGTGGTCAAAAATGAGACGTGAGATGTGAAACGTGAGATTTTCACGTTTTCATAGGCAGGTTCAAGTGCTTTTGTGCCATACTCCAGTGGTGGAGGAAAACCTGGCGGCCGCCAAGCCAGGATGTCAGAGTGGGGGGAAAGGAGTTGGAGGAGGTGCAGAAGAGCCACAAGAAGTACTTGAGGGCTGGAAAAAATGCCTGTGAGAGACAGGAAAGGTTCGTTCTGTTCCCCTCTTCAGACCAAGCAGATTGAGAAGGGTGTAGAAGGAGGTACTGACACATTGGAGCAGGGTGGGAGGGGAGCAATAGTGTCCCTGCCTCTTGAATTGATCCTAGTGGAGGAGCTCTCAGCCAGGCTGGGTCCAGCACGGCTGTAAGGAGGTGACACACGATGGCTCTTGACACACGGAAGGTAGAGCAGCAGCTGAGTGGTCTTTTTGGATGATGTGATGTGTGAGCAGAGGCTGAGGGCTGCTTGCTTATACCTGGAGAAGAGGGATGTGACTGCAAGCTGTATCTTGGTGGGAAGACAAAAACCTTCATGGAGGTGCATGGTGTACAACTAAGGCAAGCAGGGCATTCTGCAGGGCAAGGTGGGAGCACTGAGGAGGGAGGCAGGTCCATCTGACCTCCTGCACTGCAGCAGTCATCCCCCGTGCTACGTCCATCCACCCCAGCCTGGGCTGGGAGCAGGAGTTGGGCTCCCATAGACTCGTAGAACAGTTTGGGTTGGAAAGGACCTTAAGATCATCCAGTTCCAACCCTCACCATCACTGATGGAGGTGTCTTGTGGGAATAAAGGATGTCCACACCAACCCAAGCAACAACCTAGGAGGTGCTGGTAGCTTTGCTGAGACTCAAACACCTCCCATGGATATATTGGCAGAGTGTGACATCAGGTCTTGGGTTTCAGCAGTTGTTTTTCTCCAGGGCTTGTTAATGCTTCACCAGACCCAGGTGGTTTTGCTCCCTACAGTCTTCTCACTGCTAGCCCATTACTGTCCTTCCCTTCCCTCTCATAGAACCACAGAATAGTTTGAGTTGGAAGGGACCTTCAAAGCTCATCCAGTCCAACCCCTTGTGATGAGCAGGGACACCTTCAACTAGATCAGGTTGCCCAGAATCACATCCACCCTGACCTTGAATGTCTCCAGGGATGGTGCATCCACCACCTCTCTGGGCAACCTGTGCCAGGGTTTTACCACCCTTATTATAACAACTTTATTCCTCACTTCCATCCTGAATCTCCCTCTTTTAGTTTAGAATCGTAGAATCATTTGTTGAAATAGAATCATAGGTTGGAAAAGACCTTTAAGATCATTGAGTCCAACCATTACCCCAGCACTGCCAAGTCTACCACTAACCCATGTCACTGCGGGCCTCATCTACATGGGTTTTGAACACTTTAAGGGATGGTGACTCCACCACTTCCCCGGGCAGCCTTAATGGGTTTAAAACCATCACTCCTCCTCCTACCACAACAGTCACAGCAAACTTGTTTTCACCCCTTTACTCCATTTCTAACCTGCTCCACCACCCTAGGACGTGATGACTTCTTACCTCCAGCTCTCTGGCAACAAACCTGGGAGCCATCAAAGCCTTGATGACAGCCCAGGCATAGGCCCTACCCACAAAAACTCTCTAAACAACAACAGAAGAAGAGGAAAAAGGAAGGCACAAAAGCAGCAGCATGTTTTCATCGTCTCAGTAATTGCTTACCTGTTAAACCAGACACAAACTCCACTCTTGAAGGTCAGGGGCACTCCTGTTACCACAATTGCTGATGGGGAGGTGGAATCTTTGCCCTTCAGATGCCTTTGCTGCCCATCGTGCCAGGAGCACATGCCTGGGCTGGTGTGTGTGCCAAGGCACTGCCTTGCTTCGGGGCTGGGAGCAGTGATTGATTTCCTTCTCGCATGGCACAGTGCCTAGGTATGTCTCCCCAAGGCCTTTGTTACTAGAGTGTTAACAATTAACCTACTCAGGCAGAAACAGAGCCAGGCCTTCCTAATCTGGGCTTGGTTAACCATTCACCTGCTTATCTGAAAGCAATTTTTCTCCTGCCTAACTGGAAGGCATTTGTTAACTCGCTTGGGTAAAGCAAGTGTGAAGATTCAGGAGTTGTTCTATAGATTATTCTATTTACAATAGCACCTTGGGCTCCCTTGGAGCTTCAGGCATGGTAGGAAGAGGTGGCCGTGAAGTGTGGACCCATCTCAGCCAGGGAAAAGGAGATTTCAGCCCAGGCTTTTTGCATCAGGCATAAAGATACTGCTGTCCCCAAGGCAGGGATGGTGGGGGAAAGCCGAAGGACCACCAGGATTGGATGGGATGGGATGGGGAGGCTGTGCAACACAGAGATGGTGGGGAGCTGCACTGCCATGTGAAGTCCTGGTGTCCCCAGCCAGGGGGGAAGACTGGTTGTACTGATGGAACATGTCACCTCTCCTAGGTAAGGTGCTTACCAGGAAGGGTGCTTTGGATTGATCCAGGCAGCCAAATAAACCCTTTTCAGCTTTTATTACCCCAGTAGTGCTGAGAAGTGGGAAATGAGCTCAGTGTTTGTTCTGGAAGGGTTTCCTTCCCCTTTGTGTCTGCACAAAGTCCCTTCACTTGGGTTCCCGCTGTAACCACAGGGCTCTGAGGAGTAGAGCTCAGCAAGGGCTGAGTGTTGGCTCTTGGATGTGGTGGCTGCTGTGATGGATGGGAGAGACAGATGGATGTCACTTGGAAGTGATTTCGGTGGAGATGGTTCTCCTTGGGAGGCAAGATGGACCCGGTGTCTTCTTGAGAGCCTGGTGAGGATGAAGAGTGAGATGGTCCCGGTGCCTCCTCACCACTGCAGATGGGATGTAACATCTGGAAAGATAAAATATCTGGACAGGGCAATGGCTAGTGGGTTGCTTAAATTCTTGCTTTGGTTTTCTGCCTGTCTGGAGCCTCTCAACCCCACTACAGGGAAGGAGAAGCCACTTTTGCCCCTCTGATGTGGCTTGGGGGTCCCTTTCCAGCCCAGTCCTGCTTGGAGGTGACTCCCATTTCCTTCTAAGGGATGGACTTGGGAGCGAAATGCTGGTAAAGATGAGCCATTCTCTTCCCTCAGCCCCCCTGTGCTGATGAACTGCCAGGCTCAGCATCCTTGTTTCATTGAGAACCATCCATAAACCCAATTTTAGCCTATGTTTCCATGGGAGGGAGGCAGTTATGAGATTTAAGGAGGAGAAATGTCCTGGGGAAGGTTTTAATCACGTATTCCTCCAAACATGGGAGGAGAAAAACCCAACCCTCTATCCCTTCATCATTCCTTATCTCACTTCCTTACCTCCCTTACCTCCTTCTGGGCTCAGATCTTGGATTTCACAGTTAACCTGAGGAACCACCAAGGTGAAATCTGACTGGGAACCGGAGCTGGCCAGGAGATACAAAAGCAAGAGCTGTTCTTGAAGAAATGGCCCTTTTTGGCAAACAAAGCTGGACTGTCGGGGATCCGTTGGCACTTCTGGAATCTCCTTAATAACATGTTTGGAATGCTTGCCCGTATGCTCTGTTTATCAGATCCTGGGTTTACAGTAAACATAAGCTAACAGCTATTTTTTTTTTTCAGAATATTTTCTTGGATGATTCCCAGTTATAAGGAAAAAAAATAGGAAAAGAAAACACGGGAAAAGGTCCATTTTTAGAGTCTGCCCCTATGGTGCAGCTTTGATCCCATACATAGCCCAGGAAGGCATCTGAAGCCTGCCCAGGTTTTGGGTTGCTGGCACTGAATAGGAACACTGGCTCAGCATCCTGGTGCACCTGGGACACGGGTTTAAGCAGAAGCCTCCTTGATATGGAAATCACTGTCTGAGAGCCGGGGTGTCCACAAAAGCAAAGAAAGACCCTTGGTGAAGACCTCCAACGGAGATGCCACCGGGCTCCTTTCTCTGTCTCATGTCTTGGAGGACATTGCCATGACTCTGCATAGCCTGTGGCTCTCACCCAGCTTCAGGGCATTTGTCTTCCCTATCTCATAGCGCTTCTTGTTGTGTTGGTTGGGGTTTTTTGGGCAAAGGATCAAACTTCCCAGTGATCTCATCCTGCCCTCAGAGAGCCAACGTAAATGTGCAAATGTCACTGTGGAATTTACCCAGCAAGGAAAAGGTAACCGGGACTTCTCCTTCGTCAGCTGAGCATGACCTCCATTGCATGGAGGCCATGAGGCCACTGCCTTTGCCTTGTCTGGAGCTGAGACCTTCAGAACATCACTCCCGTGGTGGCTGATGTCCCATTAAAATAGGACACAGCCTATAAAGATCCCAACGTCACTCAAAGGCTGCTTATTCCTAAAATAGCCTTCCCTTTACTAATAACATACAAAGGCACCATAGGTTGAATGTAGCTGCCGATAGGTGCTCCCCAACCCTCCTTCTCACTCTCTACCCAACCAAGTCTCCATGTGCCCAGCAGATTAATCCCTGGTGTCGTGCACTCATGAACTGTCTATGATGGTGTGTTTTAGGAAGTCCCTTTAGGGTGCAATGGGGTTGTGAGTCCTGCTCAGTGTGTTCAAGAGAAGAACACCCAAATGTCACACTCTGGATGCACAACCAGACCCAGACACTGCTGGTGGAGGTTTTGGCACTTATAACTGATAACATTCACATGTTTTGACTGTGGTAGGTCCACAACATGCAAAGCTCATGTGGTATTTGTTTGCTGTCTGGTCTTCAGACCTCAACCAGTGACACACAGAGGTCTCTGCTGGGGGACAAAGCTGCAGGAAGGCCATTAGCAATGACTACAAAATGCTCACCACTGGGTGAACATCACTTCATGTTGCCGGTGGTTCGGTGGGGCAAGTCCCCTGGGGACCCTCCTTATGTGGGGTGATGTGAAAGGGGATGGAGAAGGTTAAAGCACAAAGCACATCCTCCGCTGCCTCACAGCTGCCCTATCCCTATCCATGATGGAGCCCGCCTTGTGTGTCAGACCATGGAGACTCCTTCATGCCCCTCCATGAGTTCCGGTGGGATGATGGCTTCCACCAGAGCGCCTCCTTAAACAGCTTTTTCCCTCTGTGACCACTTCCATACCCTGCTCTGCCCCAGCTCACTGTAGGTATCAGCTCTGCGTCCTCCCCTCCAGCACAGCAGTTTGTCCACCAGCCCCATGACACGTGGACCGTATTTCAGCCAGGGCAGCTCTCTATAAGATCAGGATGCTGAGAAAAGGGAGGAGGCTGCAGACCTCCAGAAATGCAGTTCAATAAAAGCCAAGTCGAGCAGCACAGCCCCTGCTTTAACCTTTATAATTCTTTTTCCATTCCATTATTAGTGCAAATAGCAAGAGCCCGTGAGAGACCGCATTGGAGCTGAGCTCCAGACCTGGGCTAGCTCTCCAGGGAAATAACTCAGCTCTCCTGCTTTACTTGGGGAGGGCTGATTTAATATCCCTACCCCAAGAAGAGGGGAAACCCCACTGAAATGGGATTTTCTCCAATTCCCCTACCTGATGGCCCTGTCTGAGCCCTCCCATCATTGATTGTCTCTCCAAAGGGCATCAATTTTGTTATCTGTCTTTTATCCAGGGGGAAATCTGTACCTCCCACTATCCATAAATCTTGCTTTAGTCCCTGCACAATGTTGACCTGAAAAGGGTATGGCAGATGAAAGGCATCTATTTAACAGTCCCTTCCTTTCCCCTCTTCTCTCAGTGCCACTGACCTGTGCCTCCACCTCACCTCTACACTGCCATGGCCACTCTAGACACGCTGCCCGTTCTCAGTGACCCGACTTACCCCATCCCGGAGAGCTTCCACAGTTTTTCTCCCCGGCCATCCCAACCCATCTCCCAGAGCACCATGGGCAGCGTGGGCAGCGGCGTCGCCAATGACCAGGAGTTTGCCATGAAGAGCGTGGGGACCCGGACGCAGAGCAGCAGCCGGCAGACGGAGGGCTCTCGCAATGGGTATTCCACACGGGAGATCTCCAACCGCTACTCGGGCGAGGAGAAGACATACAAGACAGAGAAGGTCTCCAATTCCCTCTACATCAACGGCGACCTGCGCAAGAGCGAGAAGGTGAAGATGGACATCTGTGGGAACGTGACCACCAACAACGAGAAGAACATGCCGCCACCTCCCCAATACCGAGAGCCCAACAACCCACCAAAGATATTGCCAATCTCCGGCAAACTAGACCAGGTGAGAATTCCCACCTCCTGGAATGCTCCTCCTGGAGCAGCCTGGTGACCGTGGCACACCTCTTAAAACACAGACCAGGAAGCCTTGGGCAATGGTGCAATCCTGACAGTCTAATTCTCACTATGTAGATGGCATCACTTTTACCTAGATAATAATTCTTACTACTTTCAGGGGGAATGTTAGTTCTTGAGGAACCCAAGAGCATGATCACAAGTCTTCTACAGCTAATTTTCCGGCTCATTTAAGTCATTGGCTATTCCAACCTACCCGAGATGCTGTGCCTACCTCCCTGATTGATGAAGAGGGAGCTAGAGCAGGCTCTTTTTCCAGTAGGTCCAGCATCTGTGTTCCACTCTTGGGTTTTGTGCCATTTATAGGCCGTATCCAACAGCCCACTGCTACCAAAAGTTGTTGCTTGAAAGCAGCCATGATCCCAGTTCAAAATCCCAGTGGCCCTTGTGAGGGACAAGTTAACAAGGCTTGAAACCTATTCCTGTGAGCGTTATTGCCCATCCGAAACCAGTCTTTGTGGCTCATACTGGCTTCGGGAGCAAACATCTCCTTGATGTTTGAGGAGCAAAGCCCCAGAGCCAGCAGTGGTTTATACAGCGTAACAATGTGTGTTGCGGGGATGCTGCCTTGTGCAGTATCATTTCTGCAGCGTGTGGTGGCCTTTCCTCCTGGGTTGTTAATCCACTGGTCCCTGTAGCCCATCTCAGTCCCGCATGCACCAGGGTTCTGGTTTCCAACCTTATCAGCTCACCAGGGGTCATTCTGTTTCTCCTAGATGGCACTTTGCTAATCATTGTTGCACATATTTCCTAACAAAAAGCAGCTTCCTCTGGCTTAATTCTCACCTGAAACCCAACCTCCAGTAGAGGAGACTCAATCCCATTTTGAGGAAAATCTTGTTCACAGGGCAAGGAATGTGCAAGGTCTGAAAATACTTCCTAAATCCTTTATATCTGTGGTCCATTCTCCCCCCAGCTTTGCTTATGCCCCTAGAAAACACATTCAGTTGAAGAGCCCCTTCAGCATGTTCCTTTCACAGTGTCACGGCTGGGGTCACAGCTCTTTCCAAGCATAAGCAGGACAGGATGTCCATACAGGTGAGGTATCACCACTGTCAGGAGGGAAACGTGATGCTCCTGGAGCAAAACAGCTAATCCAAGGGTTCAATTCTATTTTCAGCTAAAGGACAATGCACTTTCAGTGCTAGACGTCCTTCAAAATATAATCTGCCAAAATCAGAGTTGTTTTGATCAGGTCTAGCTGGCAATTGGCACCCCTCCTTCTTGCAAAGAGCACTAAGAGGACCCAAGGACTATTCCAGGGAAAAATCACACAGATTTGGGGTGAATCAAGGTGGTTTCTTCTCACTTGGGGCAAGGGAAGAAAAAGTGTTGCCCTACAAGTGATCACAGGTCCCTCATGTAAAATCCCAGATGGCTCCGGGTGTAATAAGGCTGAGAAATATGGAGCTAGCCCGTGACATCTTAGCTCCACCACCCCCATCCCGTGCCGATGTATCTCTTGTGTGTGTTGTTTCCAAGCTTCCTGCTGTGTTTGATGCGTGGTCCTTTTTCCTTTTTGCAGAGCAATGAGCCCTTAGTTAGACCCTCAGCCTTTAAACCAGTAGTTCCTAAAAACTTCCATTCCATGCAGAACCTCTGCCCGCCGCAGAGCAACGGGGTGACAGAGAACAGAAAGAGCTTGAACCATGCCAACAGCAATAGCCCATCCGCACCCAAAAGTGGACTCGACAAGAGCAGCCTTAACAGGACTACAAACCAAGTGGGGGGCCTTTCGGATTCAGGCCGTAACTCATTGACAAGCTTGCCCACCTATGGGACAGGCTACAGCCAGCACGTGGGTCCAATGAGCGCCTCCACCAGCCACATCAACCGCATTGGTACAACCTACGTGGACAAGAACATCGTGGGATACAACGGGATATCTACCTCAGACAGCGGGCGGTCTTCGAGCAAGAGCACCTCTTCTTTCAACAGACTGAACCATCTCAATGAGACAATGCCTTTCCACTCGCCTTCCACGGACGATATCATCCAAGACTTGGAAGACCGGCTGTGGGAGAAGGAGCAGGAGGTGCTCCAGATGCGAAGGAACTTGGACAAAAGTGAGGCAGCCATCTTCCAAGTGTTTGAGGAGAAGCAGAAGATCTGGGAGAGGGAAATGGAGGACTTGAGGCAAAACTACGCCAACAAGTTGCAGCAGGTCTCCAAAAAGGCGCAGCGGGCTCAGCAAGCTTTGCAGCTCCAGATCTTCAAGCTCCAACAGGAGAAAAAAAAACTCCAGGATGACATGGGACAACTCCTGCAGCAACGAGAGGAGCTGGAGAAGAAATTCATGGCTTTCAAGAAGGAGCAGGCTGAGTTTCTCCCAAAGATTGAGGAGACCAAGTGGGAGGTAAGAGCCTTGTGGTAGCAGACCTTGAGTGAGGTTCTTGTTGAGTGGTAACCCAAAGCACATCCCGTTTGCCCTAAGTGGATCTCACAGACAATGGGCATGGGTTGGTGGGCTCCATGTAACAGATTACCTCCTCATTTGTGTGATCCCAAGCCTATAATTCTCAATTAAACTAAAATGAGCACAACTTTTGGTGCACACCTCCTGCGCTGGCCAGTAATCTGGCTTCAGTCTGGTCACTCCAACCTGTGATATTTGAACCCCGTTTCAGTGAACACAGATCTTTCCATACTGGTATTTGTGCTATCAAAAATGGGTTTAAGTCCATTTTAATTAAATTCTTCTAACACCTGCCTTGGGGCAAACCTTGAAACTGCTTTGCAAATACTTGATCCTTTTTTACTTAAGACATAAAGCAAGAGAGCCAAGAATGATGCCAATAGCCAGTTTAGCTCACGCTTTCCATGATAACACTCTGTTTTCACTTGTTAATGAGTTTATCTCTCCTAAAAGGCTGAAAGGCGAATTCCTCTTTCTAGTTCTCCTTTTCTTACATGTTTTTCCTACTGTTTCTATTTTTAGGCCATCTGATGGAAGTCTGTTTGCATAGCCAGTGCTAACACACTTCTTTTTTCAGCCTGATCATGTGAAGAATTTTAATCCTTCCATGGACTGGCTAGAAACTTTAACTTTATTAAGGGTGCAGAGGCAAAGCGTAGCTCTAGAATCCAGAAGAGCCTATTCTGCTAATCCTGATGGAAAGTCAATGAAGCTGGGATTAAAGAGGCTCTGAAATGTGCTATTTGCAGATGTTCAGCAGAGCTTATTAGAGGCTTGCTGGAAAATCTCTGCGTGTTACATCCCAGAACAAACAGGCTGCATTGTCCCATATGATGCCTCCTTTGGCCAGCTGCTCTGCATAGGTCTTTTGTGTGTTCCAACAAGTTAGGTCTGGAATGTTCCCTGATTCACCAGTAAAACTATAGATGAGCTTTCGATTGTTTGCTTCACTGCTATAGTTCCGTCTGCAACAGCTAATCCAGTGATACGGATGTAAAAGACAGGGATCCAGCTTGTGGAGCAAGACACCTAAAATGTGTAGACACCTACACTTATTGACTCATTGACTTGCTCTCCAGGCTCCATGGACTGTATTGCCTAGATCTCCACGGCACCCAAGAAGAGACCTAAATTTAAGTGGTTTAATCTGTAAATTGGTTCCTATCCAAGCTGTTCTTCATCATGTATTTCTCTGCCTTTTGGGAAGAGCTAAGCCCATGGAGAGCACTTTCAGTGAATTGCACAGATTTTAGCTAAGCAGTAACTACAGCACTCTAACTACAGTTAAACCAGCATGATACGGTTCTGCTGCTGCTGCAGACAAGTGCTGATGTGGATGGGGGTACTCATAGAGTTAGGTCTGCATGGGCAACCACCATGACGGTTATCTCCAGGGGAAGGTACTACCAGTAGGTAGCTGTAGGAGACTGTGGGTACATCTCCTAGCTCTTAGGCAGTCTGCAGTAAGCACCAGACTGTCCTAACAGCTGAGCTTCAAGGTCTTGCTCAACATTATGCGCCAGGCAAGCCCTCTATAGCAGAGAAAGGTGGAGGTTGCAATGAAGTCAATGGAGAGGAGTTTGTCTGAGGAACATTGATCCAGCTGGACCAGAGAAGCAACCAGCCTTGTAGGCACAGCAGGAGGGAGAAGAGGCCATGTATTCCATGTGTGACAAGAGACAGGAGCTTCAGGATGGGACACCCTGGTCTGGAGGTGGCTACCAAGTCTACCTTTAACTATGCTTATCCCCTGTGATCACTGGTGGTTCCTTGGTGCCGCTCCCCAGCCCAGGCTCCTGCCGGGACTCGTGTAGGGACTGTTTGTCTCTGCAATTATCCATAGCAAACAGATCAGATCTGCCAGTGCAGAGCCCTGGAAACAATGGAGTTCATGGGAAAAGGAGGGCTTGGTCATTTCTTATGGTTCACTTCCAACACCTGCAACTATTCATTAAACTGTCACCTTTGATAGACTACGCAGGTGCAGAGAGGTTGTCACATTGAATGGTGACACCTATATAATGCAAATACACACTGCAGGAAGGGTATTTCCACTGGGTTTGTGTATCTTACCACATGGTGAGTGGTGGATTCGAATCTGAGCGTCCAACACCCAAGGACAGTCCACGCTAGCCCCATTTCAGCAAGGGTGGGTTGCAGCTTTCTCCTTGATCTTTGGCAGAGGAGCTGTTGCTCTTCATGCCTTGCCCCAGAAGAACTAAATAGCTACCAGTCCCTGGACTGTCCCCAGTGAAGTGAACCCTAATATTCAGTCAGCTGGGTTCTTTAGGAATCTTTGGGAAGCAAAGCATCATAGGACAAGCAAGTAACATCTACTGTCTCTGCATACTGTCCTACACTCCAGTGCTAGGGGAGAGCCTGGATGGTCCCTGGATCTGGGATGTTTCTGTCTCAGGCTTGTTCAAGCTCCAGATCCCACTGAGGTCAGTGGGAAAACTCCACCTGAGAGCAAAGGGTTTGGGGGAAAGCACCACAAGCTTGTGGTTAGGTGAGTAAGATGAATGCAGGGAGGGAAGCATCAGTGTCTACTCACCACTGGTGAGGACCATAGCACTTAGCTTAGCTGCTTGGTCAACTCTAGCTGTGAACAGAATCAGGTCCCTTAGAGACAGGAAGATACCTCCCCCACAAATGTCTGTGTCTTTGGCATGGTCTGGGTCCTGGTGAAGGCTGGAACTCAGTCCTTGAGCAGCATCGCTGCCTGTCCTCTCCATTAACGTAGCCTCCAGCCAATGCAAGGTGACATAGATGTTTCATGGGCAGTGCAGTGGACAAGCAGCATTGATGCCTCCTCTCTGCCCTTCTCCTGCCTCATGGATGCTCTCCCCGTAGGTGTGCCAGAAGGCAGGTGAGATCTCCTTGCTCAAGCAGCAGCTGAAGGACTCCCAAGCGGACGTCTCCCAGAAACTGAACGAGATCGTGGGACTGCGGACGCAGCTCAAGGAAGGTAAGAACTTCCTACGGGAGAAGGAGGAGCAGATCCTCACCCTGAAGGACTCCTACAGCTCCAAGAGCGTCAACCTGGAGATCTGCGAGAGCGAGCTGCAGCGCAAGATGAGCGAGGTCCAAGTGCTGAGGGAAAAACTGAACCACTGTGAGCTGGAGGTCTCCAGCCTGAAGCGGACACTTGCCAGTGTGGGACCCCCGGGACCTTTTGGTGGGGATGCTGGGGAGAAGCTGCGGGACCCGTTGGCTTGTGAGAGCGACGAAGCCAAGATGCAGCGGCAGAGCGAGGACAGCGTCAACACTCTGCGGAAGGAGGTGGAGCGGCTCCAGACGGAGCTGAAGCTGGAGCGGCAGCAGCGGGAGCAGCAAGTGATGGACTTTGAGGAGGAGCGGCGCACGTGGCAGGAGGAGAAGGAGAAAGTCATCAAGTACCAGAAGCAGCTGCAACTGAACTACGTGGAGATGTACCAGAAGAACCAGCTCCTGGAGCATAAAGTGAATGAGATGAACACAAAGGCCACCAGCCCCCCGCACACCGAGGAGAAGAAACCATGGACACCCTCCAGACTCGAGCGAATAGAGTCCACCGAGATCTGAGGTGGGACCAAGACAATACGACCTGATTTCTGTATTGCTGTGCATGTACTACCTACTCAAGCCAGTGATCTTCCGAAGGATAATACACTACTGTAGGAACAGTGTGAGTCTGCTCGCACTGAGCTCCACCACCCTTACTCTCTACTTCTGTGCTCTGTAGGTAAAATAACTGTGGATGTGCGTTGTTTTTCTATGGATAATGCTACATCTCCTTTGGGTTTCTTTCCTAGTACAGCTGGTGAGGGTCAGGGGGCTCTTTTGTAATCTGCCGTGACTGTTACTTCGCTAGAAGCTGCCATCCCCTCTCCTACAATTCACCCCTCTTCGGTTGGTTGTTTTGGAGGGTTGCAGTTGGTATCTTTGGGTTTCCCAAGCAGCAAAACAGTTCAAAGTGGCAGGTTTTAATCAGGGCATTTTTAGCCACATTGGCTAACGGAGCAAAGCGCTCGGGATCGTGAGCAAACTCACTGGTCTGCAGCAAGTATCCTGTCTAGACGGTGGTCTTAGTGAAGTCAGTGCGAGGTTGGCCACTGACTTCAGTGAAACCAGACATATCTCTACCAGATGACTCCCTCTTGCCAGCCCATGGCTGCCATGGTTGCAAGAGGTCAGGACGTCCTTGAGGAGCAGGATGAGCCTGTCCTAGTAACATAAGCCAACAAGGAATGATGACCCAGCAGGAGCCTCTTTGGAGGCTCAGCAGAGCTGTGTTTTCATTTCATTGTGGTTTCCTTCTGCAGTTCCACTCCTCTCCTGGGTTGTGTTCCGCTCTCAACCCTGGGAGAATAAATACCCTCCCACCTCTGCCGTGGTGCCCCTATTCCTACTATATACTCAAGCTGGCTACAGCAAGAAAGAAACTTGGCAATCCAAGCTAGTTTCCCCTCCCAAAAGCCCTCTTCCTTCCCAGAGTCAATGGAATCAAGGTTTGGGGAAGCCTTCAAACCTGCGGGACGTTTAAGCAGACTGAAGCTTTAGCAATTTACCCCAACAGTGGGCAATTGTGCTGCCCCATTCCCAAATGAGTGATGCTTTGGTGCACTTTCTTGGTCCAGGGTCTCCTTCAAAACTGCATCCAAGCCTCACTCAGGAGTTGCAGTGAGCAACATCACCGTCACCACTAGATCACAACGGGGTGAGAGTTAGCCTTCAGTAGAGCCATTTCAAGCAGCATCCCACAGCGATCCCAAGTGGCATCCCACATTCCAGGGACAGGGATAACACAGGCTTAGCTTAAGGAAATACTCAAGCTACTAACTCTGAGCATGGAAGCAGTAATAAGAAAGGAAAATGCTTAAGATCACTCAAGTGCTTATGTCCTGGCAGAACAATAACCAAATCCTATATGCACAGTCACTGGGAATGGTGCAGGCATCAAAAACCAGCATTCAGCTTGAAAAGGTTGGCAAAGTGGGCCTGGTCCTCCCTTTCATGGACACTTTTTTACTGTGATTCACAGTACAGAGATAAAACTTGTTGGGAAGTGGAGTTTGCACTGACTGGTCATGGGCCAAAGGATTAACACAAGTGGGAATAGCAGCTCTTTACCCTAGGGAGCAGCTAGAAGAACAAAGAATTATCACTGGGACATCTCGGAATGCCCATGAGGGGACTCCAGGGAGAGTTTGGCCAGATCACATTCCATGTGCACACCAAGGAAGAACCTCAGGGCACTGAGGAGCTTCCAAACAAAAACCCTGAAGCTACACATTCCCCATGTTCCCTTCCTCAAAAGCTCCCCCTCTCCATCACCAGGTCTGAGCTTCAAGCTGGGGAAAAACATTGTAGTGAGCTCCACAACAAAGCAAAGAGGCTGAGCAGGAGAGAGGAGACTCCAGTCAGTCCCATTAAGCACCAGCCAAGGCCAACAGTATTGCTGGCAGCCATCCCTGGAGCTGTAGGAAATGGAGATGTATGATGAGATCAGTGCATTTCAAGGTCCCGATTGATGGTACCTGTCTTTTCCCACCACTTCTGCCTTTGGAGCTGGCCCATCAGTCTGGGAAACAACAGGGCAACCCAGGCTAAGCCCCTCTTCCAGGAGCGGTCTCCATGCATAGGTCAGGTCTGACTCCTTAAAGGTGTGAAGCAGAGTCCCTCTATGAGCGCTGCAGATGCTCCAGCGCTCTTGGACATCATCTGCACACCCTAATGAGGAAAGAGTGCAGCTGACTGCTGGTACCACCCAGCAGCAGACTTGGCCATGCCAGAGGAGACACCCACATGTGCTGCACAAACTTACACGCTCAGCCAGGCAAATCCTAGAGCTTCCCCATTTCATACACTGGGCCTTCCAGATGGAGTCAAACATCCCACAATGTCAGGGTTGGAGATCTGCTGTCTTGTGTCATCTTGGCTTCCTGTGCTTCGCTTTCCACATCAGATAAACCCATGTTGTCTTCCTTCCCAAAGCAGCTGTGAGGCATCTGTGCATGCAGCCCCAGAGCACAAAGAATAGCAAGAGGTTTAGACTCTGATGGTCATATGGTGCTTTTGAGGCCACCACATGAAAAGCAAACCTAACAGCAAGTGCCCTTACCATAAGAGGGATCCAATAACCTGACGGGTCATTTCCACCTTCGCTCCTCCTGACTCCACTGACGTTAAGGTTCATTTCCCTCTAACCATCTCAGAGACTAGCATCTCAAGAACACCCAAAGTGACTGAGTTTCAAGGATCTGCTTTTGAGGAGGTGCCCACCACAATTCCCTGCTGTGTTAACACTCAAGGGATGGGCATCACCCTGTAGGACACCTCAACAGAGCTCCTTCTCTCACAAGCAGGAGAAGCAGGGGCTTGCCCGGCCTCTCCGCATCCCTGGATGCGGTCAGCAGCAGCCAGCCAAGCCCTCCAGCCTGCCAGGTTTGCTCCATCACCTTCTGGCAGTGGTGCCAGGAATGAGCGTGTCGTGATGGCCCCAGTGAAACCTGGAGGCATACGGGTTTGTCTGATTGCTGAAGGGTGCTGAGCTGCCCGGGGGCTCAATGGTCTCACAGTGCATCCATCAGGGACTTGCAGAGCTCCTTAGGATGGAGCAGGAGTGGCAAGGAGAGAATGGGTTTAAACTGAAACAGGGGAAGTTCAGGTTGGAGATAAGGCAGAAGCTCTTCCCTGTGAGGGTGCTGAGGCGCTGGCCCAGGGTGCCCAGAGAAGCTGTGGCTGCCCCATCCCTGGCAGTGTTCAAGGCCAGGTTGGACACAGGGGCTTGGAGCAAGCTGCTCCAGTGGAAGGGGTCCCTGCCCGTGGCAGGGGTTGGAGCTGGATGAGCTTTAAGGTCCCTTCTAACCCAAACCATTCTGTGATTCCATGATCTAGTGTTTTGATCCAGACCTGAGCAACCTCAACTGTGGCCATTCCCTGGATAACAAAGAGCTCTGCAGACACCCATTAAGCTGCTGTGCTGCTGATGGTGTTCTTTCCCTCTTTGGGGTATTAGCCCAACATCCTTCGAAAGCACTCAGCTGCCCTGCAGCCAGCACCCCCCTATGCTGCAGTGTCATAAAATACTGATGGTTTGGGCAGTTGGCCCAGCCAAACTGCCATGAAGGATTCCACAGGAACCCTCCCTACAACTGGATGCACTTCTCCCCATCACATTCCCTCTCATGTGCTAGCACTGTGTCACCACATGGTGATAACCAGTCTCTCTTGGAGATGACTGCCCTTTGCTCAGCAGAGATGGAGCAAAATGATGGAGGGACACCCAGGTTCCTGTTGTTTGGTCCAGGTGGGAGCTCCCCTGGCTCTTTCCAGACCTTAATGCTTTTACCTATTGACTGGATGAAGTCTCCCATCACAATCTAGGTCTGTATTGAGGCCCTGGGGTCTTAATCTTGAAGTAAGACAGCCAAGGGGGGGCCAGATTGGTGTTTTGATGCCATATCCTGTCCAAGGAGGCTGATATCTTGTCTCTTGGTGTAATTCTGCTCTCAAAGTCTTGCACACCGTTAGCATCTCACCTGAAACAAGAAGTCATCTCTAACTTGCTGTCAAAAGCTTTGGTCACAAGGGTCTCAGGTTAGTTGCCCACACATGGGGTCCAGAGACATTAGAGATGCTCTGAGATACCCAATACATGGGGCTGCCCAATATTATCCCAGATCTATGGGAGAGCCAGGCCAGTGCTGGCATGACCTGGAGCACCTCTTGAGGCACATCACCCACATGTGGGCAACTGGAGATGCTGTGGGATACCCAACACCTGGGACTGCCCAATATTATTAAAGATCCATAGGAGAGCCAGGTGGGATGACCTTGAGCACCTCTAACGGCACATCACCCATTGTGGGCAACTGAGTCGTGCTCCAGGCATGAGCAAATAGAGGACATCAATCAGCTCCAGCAATTCCCATCCATAAGGATTTGATCTAAGCAGGTTATCCTGGTGCCAGGGAAGGTCTAAGCAGCCCCTGTTCCCCGTTGCTGTGAGCAGGGCTGCTCTGCTCCACCATCACGTCGAGGTGGGTTGCTGTCGCTCTCAGATGCCAAGCCCGCGCTCCTGTCTCACCCCGAGGGTGAACGCTGCCACCATCGCACGTTGTTGTGCTTCACACAGTCCCACTTAGCTTCTGCCACTGTCTCGTGGCAGCACCATTCCTGCTGTCGCTGGCATCCTGCCGGAGCGAGATCACCTCCCGAGCTTCCACACTTGAGATAGGAACCAAGTTGTTGCTCTTATGCTGCTACGTTCTATGGAGACGAGTGTACTTGGGTGTAAATAACAGCCCAGCTCTGTATTTACAGCGAGTAAATGAAGAACAAGAAAGTCCTCTGGCTTCTATATTGCTGAATGGGATGCACAGTAGCAGCCGATGCTGTGTTTGAGCGCTGAGCACTACATGGAGGATGCTCAGCACCACCCCCTGAGCCTTTACTGGCTGCAGTGCAAATAGGGGGGCTTAGCTCCTAGGAAGGCAATGCACTTGGGATAGACAAAGCATCCTGGTGTCACTGTCCTGCTTTGATGCTTGCCTTCATCCTGAGCTGGGATTTGACTGTCCCCTTGTTAAAGCTGAAGTCCCCTCTGCCCATTCTTGTGTTGCACCAAACCCCCTTGCAGACAGTGTCCCCTTGAGCCCTGCTGCCCATGGAAGGACCAACCCACCCCACTCCTGCCCCGTGCAGTGGCACTTTATGGCTTGCTCAAGACAGCGAGCTCATGAGCAGCACGACCAAAGATCTCCAGAAGGCATTGGGATTGCATGTGTGGAGCTGCCTCCAGGCTTTCCTGGGGGTGATGAGGCTGGTGTGGGCTGGAAAAGGGGAATGAGAGCTGGCAAGGAACAGAAGAGCTTGGATTTCCCTGTCTCCCACCTGGGAATGTTTGCAGGTCCATGTGCTAGGTAGGAGTTCCTGGGTGAGCTGATCGGCCCCAGTTGGTTACACCAGTAAGCTCCATGGCTGTGCCAACTAGCTCCATGCATTGCCCAAGGAGAGTGTGGACCTGGGGCTGTTTCCAAGGGGCAGAATGGATGCAATTCCCACTTTTTTCTTGGGGAGAAGAGAGGATGCATGCCAAGCTATTACATCTGTCTTGAGGGCAACAGGTCTCCTCTAGTTTAGCAACAGATGTTGCTCAGTATGATTTGGCCAGGAACATGTATATCCTAAGAGGTGGTGGTCCTGTTGGTTACCTCCTTGGTGTCCTTACCCCAGGGCATCCTCAGCACCCTCCTTACCAGGGAACCATCTCCTGAGGTGAAGGCACCAAGGTCTTTGCTTCTCCTGCTTGGGGTGCTGAGGGCATCTCTGCCCACCTTAGCTCCCTGAAGGCTCCTGAATCTGGTCTCGGAGGGAGATCCGTGCTCCTCCAATCACAGTGCTCCTGTGGATGGATGCTGAGGTGGGTCTGGGCCTTGGGCAGATGCCTTTGCTCCCATCTGTGCTAAGCTTCTCCACTCCTGCCATACCATGAAAGCCTGCTGATGTGCAGTGACAGCCGCTCCTCTGTCCTGGATGGGAGCAGGTCCAACTTGCTGTTATTTTAACCCAATCCTTCACTTTAAGCCTTGAAAGCCACTTTACAGATTTCGTTTTCATCCAGACCCCTTGCTAAAGACCGGCTTATTATGTTGCCTCTGCCCTGCTACTCCTCTGCCCCAGCTCTCTTGCCTCCTTTTAGACCATCTCCATCACAGGAGCAGTCAGTGCCTCTCCCAGATACATCTGAACAAGCTGGAGCCGAAGGCAAAGCCCCCACTGATAATGGTGTGTCCCAACCGTGCCCTCAGAGCAGCCTTATAGAGCACGGATCCTCACCTCTTCTCTCAGTCATTCCCATGTCAGCTAAATCAGCCCTACTTTACCTCCAAGATCAATCTTGCTGAAGGACACCCCTATGGCTTGCAACCACTTGAGATCATTGCATGGGGCTTCATGCCATCACAACACCACAGCCAGCCAGCTCTGGGGCTTCCCTGGTCCTTCCTCCCTCTGGAAAGACAGGGATGTGAGGGGTGTATGAGCATCCCTGGTCTGCAGGGGCACGCAGCACCCATGCTACTCAGTGTAGCAAGCGGTTGGGATCACATCCAGCTGTTTGCAGATGTTGGCTTCCCAACAGGATGTTCCATGTTGGCAACAGCAGAAATGAGCTTTTGCATGGTCAGGAGAAGCCTCCTCCCTGGTTCTCCCAGTGAAGGGGACGGTGTCAGGTGTGGAGCATGGGACAAGCTCTAGCACGCAGGGCTGTTGTTCCACAGATGTGTTTCCTCAGGCAGAAGGTCTCTGCTTTCTATCACAAAGCAATAGGTTTTTCTAGACAGATTCTAAAGGGACTATTCCCAACTCTGATATCTGCAAGCAAACCAATGTTCCCCTGAATACCATCATAGCTCTAGCCCTGGGCTTTCCTTGCGAAAGGGATTTAAAGTCCAATCTGGCTCCAAATAATCACCAATGGCTTGAGCTTGGTGGTCCTCATGCATCTGGAGAGCCCAAAGCTGCCCATATCCAGCAGGCCACCAGTCTGGGCCCACAGCAGGTCCATCCCCTTCTGATACCCATCCCATTACTGTCACTGGATCTTCTCCATTAGCTCACCCATATGGGAGCCGCTGGGATGTCTGAGCTCACGGAACCACATTTGGTGACAACCAGACACCAGTGGGAGACCACGGCATTGGCTCTGCCATTCCTGAGAGCCAGGCTGTCCTCTCTCGGATGCGAAGATCCCCTTTTTTCCCAGGGATGACACTTGGGTTCCCTTCTGGAGGCCGAAGGGAGCAACACACACGCAGGCAGAGCTCCAGCACCGGTGCCAGAAGCGTTGCAGCAGCACCGGTGCAATGAAATGCTGCACAACCGGCCAATGTGTCTATGCAGTCCCTTTCCACACAGCGGTGTCCCCGCAGAGCCCAGCCCACGGGCCGGAGCTCCTCCAAGGTGTCTTCGTTTGCACTCACTCGGACCTGGTAATCGCTGTGAGCCGAGAGGAAACCCTCTTGGTCTTTGCCTTGCCCCGGGCAGCACGCTTGTGAGGGTTTCCTCCTCCTAAACCGATGCACGTCGCTCAGTCGCCCGTCTTCTGCGTCTGTTCTCCAGCAGATCAGTAGGTGTCCATCCCCAGAACCCAGCTCCCTGATGGGAGAACGTCAGGTTGGGCCAGCCGGGGCCCCCCGAGCAAGCCTGCTGTCTGATTTCACCAGCAATAAAAGCCCCACGGAGGAGCAGGCAGAGCTCTCCATCGCTGCTCCACCACCGGGTGAGCTGCAGGCTGCGTCTGCGTGTAGGACCTTCCGCATTAGACCCTTGG
This sequence comes from Psittacula echo, assembly GCF_963264785.1. NCBI lineage: Eukaryota > Metazoa > Chordata > Aves > Psittaciformes > Psittacidae > Psittacula > Psittacula echo. The sequence continues at coordinate 3,047,391 of NC_137735.1, forward strand.
TCCAACTGTTTTGGACCTTCCCGACTGTAAATTCAAGCCCAGCCTTGTGCTTTCTTTCCTTTTGTTTGTTTCTTGACGCCTTTGGTCTCTCTTCCTGCTCTTTACTGTGAATTCCACACCAGACGTGTTCTGATCTCGACTCTGTTACTGTTTCGTTTCCGCGTTGACTGTTGCTGGGTCTCCGAACTGCGTTTAATGAGACTTTGCAGAAAGAAATGAAGATAAAAACAATAAATATATATATATAAATATATATATAGATATACTTTAAAAATGAAATATTTAAAAGAGATTCATAAAGTTGGGTGTCTCTCCTGTCCACCGCTCACTTCCAAACACCGTTGTCTTGACTTCGCCTCTGGTGTCTAACGACAAGAGGTCGATAAAGAAAAGGGATCAAAACGCAGCGTTCCGGGGTATTTTTTGTACAGCAAAGGTGTATCTGTTTTGGGAATTCTCGTGAAAAACCACCCCCCATCTCCCCATCTACTGCTGGTCTGTTGTATGTTTCCATTGGGTTCTCAAGGTGTGAAGAGCTACTGCCTTTGCGATTTTCTACGGTGAATATCTATCTGTACAGAGGTATGTATATATATGAATATACATGCAGATCTATATGTATACGTATCTCTCCTCTCTCCACCTGACTGTGAAGGATTTTTATTGGGCAAAATAAACTGGAGAAAGGCCCCATTTTAAAAAGCTCCCTGTGGCTGGTCTGCTTGTGTTGTGGGTGGGAGAAGGGAGGAGATCCACAGGGATTCTGGGAGGGATGCGCAGCCAGGCTGGGGGACCGCAGGGAAAACCTCACCTGGGACATAGCAGCATCCTCCAGGTCACAGCTTCATCAAAGCTCCTGCTCCAGAAGACGAAGAGGAGGGGAGAGGTGGAGGTGATCCATAGCAGAGTGGGATGGATGGGATGTTGCCCGGTCTTGCTTTCTCCCATGGTAAAAGGGCTGCTCAGGCTCTTCAAGCACTTAAGAACAAGCACCACGAGGCCACGGTGGTGGCCACAAGGCTGGACAAGGCGTCTGTGTTTGAGGTATCACCCCAGCCCGTAGCTCAGATCGCCACGGATGTGTCTGGAGCTGCTGGGGATGCCCCAGGGCTCACTGAGAAAGACACGGGCTTTCCATTGGTCCCACAGCCAATGTCCAAGACCTCCCAACATAGAAACCAGCCTGGTTTGGGTTGGAAGGGACCTTAAAGCTCATCCAGTCCCAACTCCTGCCACGGGCAGGGACCCCTTCCACTGGAGCAGCTTGCTCCAAGCCCCTGTGTCCAACCTGGCCTTGAACACTGCCAGGGATGGGGCAGCCACAGCTTCTCTGGGCACCCTGGGCCAGTGCTTCAGCACCAGTAAAGAACTTCCTTATCTCCAACCTGAACTTCCCCTGCTTCAGTTTGAACCCATCACCCCCTGTCCTGTCCCTACAGTCCCTGATGAAGAGTCCATCCCCAGCATCCTTGTAGCCCCCTTCAGACACTGGAAGCTGCTCTGAGGTCTCTATGCAGCTTCTCTTCTCCAGGCTGAACAGCCCCGATGCTTTCAGCTTGGCTCCATACAGGAGGTGCTCCAGCTCCTGAGCATCCTCATGGCCTCCTCTGTATGAAGGTAACTGACTTGCTCCCAGACCTACCACCCCTGGCTCCCAAGCCATGCTCAGACCTCAGGGACATCCAGGTAAGGACACATTGGGAATGCCAAGACCCAAGTGGGGATGCCAGGCACAGCCCTGGACCCCGCTGCAGTGGCGGCAACCCTGCACAAGCCAATTCCCATTCCCTCTTGTGCTTGGGGCAGCCCCATCTCCCACTGCAGCATCTCTCTGGGCTTCCCTGGCTTTGGGATTCAGAGGCTGTCACTCAAACCCTCTGCCATGCTGGGACTGTGAGGCTGGGAAGGGAGAGGGATTGAAGGAGCTGCTGTCCAGGCTGCACGGAACGGGGCAGCGAGGTGTGGAATGTTCATTGATGGGCATCCCAGTGCCGGGTTGGAGAACAGGGCTCATTCCCAGCATGAATGGGTGGGGAACAAGCAGTTGAAATGCATCAAATCCATGTTGGATCCCCCAGCGGTTGGGATGGGGAGGAGGATGCTGCCAGGGAGGTGGTTTTGGAACCAAAACTCCTGCCAGGTTACAGGCTTTGACTCAAACCAAGCCCACCCCAGCTGCTTTGCCAGTGTCACATTAAAGCACACTCAGATTAATATCGCCTTTATTGAAAACCAGTAAACCCAGCACTTTTCGCAGCACCAGCTTTGCCTGAGAGGTCTCCCATCCCCTCATAACAAAGCTGATGCCTCCAAGGGCAAAGCGAGCGTGTCTGGGAGTCAGTGATTCCCCTCAGACCCAGTTTAAGGTCCAAGGTGCTGTCAGCAACACAAGGCTTTTCCTACCGTTCACTACAACCAGAGTAGCTCCGCTCCAGCTCCATTTGGTCTCCTGAAGATGTGGTTTCCCCAGTCACCAGGGGATAAAAGGCTGATGGGAAGGAAGGAAGGAAGAAGAAACACTCAAAAGCTGCATGGTCATGGTCATGGTCATGGTCAACGGGCTTTTGCTCAGCGTGAGCAGGGGCTGGACTTCCCATCTCAATTCAGTGTTCCTCTAATCAGGAAAAACCATCCTCGAAGACTCAGACATCCTGAAAACACATCAACATTGTCAAGATATTGACTGGAGACCTTATTGTGGTCTTTTAATATATAAGGGGCTGCAGGAAAGCTGGAGAGGGGCTTGGGACAAGGGCCTGTAGGGACAGGCCAAGGGGAATGGCTTTAACCTGCCCGAGGGGAGACTGAGCTGAGCTCTTAGGCAGAAGCTCTTCCCTGTGAGGGTGCTGAGGCGCTGGCCCAGGGTGCCCAGAGAAGCTGTGGCTGCCCCATCCCTGGCAGTGTTCAAGGCCAGGTTGGACACAGGGGCTTGGAGCAAGCTGCTCCAGTGGAAGGGGTCCCTGCCCATGGCAGGGGTTGGAGCTGGATGAGGTTTTAAGGTCCCTTCCAACCCAAACCAGGCTGGGGTTCTAAGAGGTTACTTTGACCTTGTCAACACCACACGGTCAGGGTGCTCTTTAGATGAAGTATCCTCATTATACGCTCATTATAATACTACAAATCACACCTACAGGTCACAAGACCCCTGCTCAGATTAAAAGACCCTTCCCTGAGCATGCACAGTGAGGAACCATTGATGTAAGCTGATGGACATTAACTGACCCATCACTAAGTGCTGGGAGTGCTCTGGGGAGTTACCAACCTGACCCGAACGGTATAAAGCCATGGTATCTGTGCGGAGCGGCATTATGGGATGTCACCCAGCACCCCTTTTCTGCCCAAACTCGTAATAAACAGATACCTCATCTCTTGTGCATGAATTGTGTACTTCACACCGGAAAACAGACCCACTTCTGAGGCTGCAATGAACGGCATCACCCCACACCTCCACCACACTCTGCTCCAACCCCAATCCACCCCAGCACACGGCACCCCCCCTTAAGGCCATCAGGGATCCCCTCATCACCCCAGGACCGGACCCTGCCATCCCTATTGAGGGCCGGCGGCCGCAGCGCCCCACGGGGGACACGGGGCCGGGTTGCGGCCGGGACCGGCCCATGGCGGGCTCCGGGTCCCCCCGGCAGCCCCCGCGGCGGCGCCCATGACCCGTGTCACGTGACCGCCACCCGTATGGATCCCATAGGGGCTGGCCGCGCGTCGCTGCTGCCACCTGCCGGCTCCCCCGCCGCCCCGCGGGGTCCCTCTCGGCTGCCGTACGAGCGGCAGTGCGTCAGCGTCAGGTGACCGGAAGTACCGGGAGGCGCCGGGGGTGGCCGGGCGGAGGGGCTGGCGGGCGGCAGGGCCGGAGCTGGGCCCCGGTGAGTGCGAGCGGCGAGGCCGCTGCCCCGTCCCTTCCCGTCCTTTCCTCTTCCCCGTCCCTTTCTTCTTCCCTTTCCTTTCTCTTTCCCCTCCCTGTCCCCTCCGCTGCCCCCTCACGGGGAGAGGGGAACGGCGCAAGTGCGGATGCCCTCCCCCCCCGCCCTGCCCGGGACCCGCCGCAATAGGGCCTGCACCGCTCCGTGCGCTACACGTGTGCGGGTCACGTGCGCCTGTGTTACACGTGTGTTACACGTGTGCGGGTGTAGTGTGTGCGTGCAACGAGTGTGTGTTGTAAGCGTGTTATATATGTGCGCGTTACACGTGTGTGTGCGCGCGTGTGTGCTATGCGCGCCTGTTACACATGTCGTGTGTCAGAACGGCCATGGGTGTGAGGAGCCGCTGCACTGGCCCGGTGCTGGCCGGGCCTTCCCTGTTCCCGGAGCCTTCCAGGCCCGGCAGGGGCTGAAAACGGGATAAAACAGCACCAGCAGACAAAGAGTGACGTTTGTTCACTGTGCCGTAGGAATCTGTTGAGGGGGAAGCTCTTTCTCTCCTGTTCTCCTCTGCAGCCCCGGGTGGGTGTTAACTGGAGGCCAAAATGATCTGGTTTGCTCCCAACATGGCCCTGTCTGCTGCCATCTGGAGCTTCTCAGTGTTACCAAGAGGTGCCGGGTGCTCGGGTACCACCAGTGGTGCTGGGCAGGGGGAAGCAGGGCTGGGTGGGCTCCTAGTGTGGGTCTTGTGTGAGTTTCGGGGGGGACTGAGAGTTTCAGAGGGACCTAAAGCACAGAGAGGATGTCAGGGTGCAGCTGTATCCCCTTTCAGAGGGCTCATACTGTGGTGGGCAGCATCCCTCCAGGAATGTTGTTGTCACAGAATCGCAGCCTGGTTTATGTCGGAAGGCACCTTAAAGCTCCTCCAGCTCCAACCCCTGCCATGGGCAGGGACCCCTTCCACTGGAGCAGCTTGCTCCAAGCCCCTGTGTCCAACCTGGCCTTGAACACTGCCAGGGATGGGGCAGCCACAGCTTCTCTGGACCACTCCTCACATCCAGCTAACACTGAACTGTGCACTCGTGTTCTTGGCCTAGAGCTGAGCTGTAAATGTGACCCAGGCACTGACACAAAGATGTTTCCATCGCAGAGGACCTCCACAAAGTGCATCCACAGCTGCAGGGCCCAGCTCCAAACCTCTGAGTGGCTTTTTGGAGTCACTGGAAGCGAAATCTCTGCAGAGACTTGCCCAGAGGTGGGAAGGAGTTTGGCTGTGGTTGAACAAGAAGGAAGGAGGAGGAAGGCAGGCTGGTTACTCAGGATAACAGGAAGAGAGGGAAGTTGAGGGGAGGCGTAGGTTGAGTTGGAAGAGGGATGCTGTAGAAACTTCAGAGATCGCAGAGACTGAGGCTGGGGGTGGGTGAAAGTCATGGGCAAAAGGCCACTTGGACCTGCTTCTTTCAAAGGTGCTTTTGAAGTATCTTGACCCGTGCCAGCCTCACTCCCCTGTTTGCTCATTTTGTTGGACTAGGAGTAAAGAAGGAGAGGAATAATCTCTTCCTTTGGGAATACCTTCCCAAATGTGTCACGGCTTAACGCAGAACAACATGGATGGTATTAGCAGCGCACGACATTCACCTTTGGTGTGTGAACACCGTGACTTTGAAGTGGGGCTGTTGTCCCCAAGGGCAGTGTTTCTGGTGACAGCAGGACGCTGCATTTCATAGGTAGGATCACCTTCAGCAGCAAATATGTATTGGTTTCACTAAATGGCCGGTCTGAGTAGTGCTTGCTTGTCTCTAATGGAAACATAGGTAGGAGACATGGCAAACAGAGTCTTTTGGAAAGCCTTGGGCAGATAAACCTCCTCTTGTCCAAGATCATTATTGCAGCTTGAAGCAGCCCCTCAGTGGCCTCCAGGACCTTTGTGGAGGGGCTGGCAGATGATGCTGGAGGGGATGGGGTTTCATTCCCCCAGCTCTGCAGATCTGAGCCTTGCCCCTTCGTGCTGCCTGTCTCCAGCCAAACAAAGACCCATCTGTCACTCGTGGCCAGGTCAGGCTGGACAGCACAGCCAGAGCTTTGAAATCCAGCTCCTGCTTGCTGCTGCTGGTGGCTTTGCAAGGCTTGGGCTGTGCCACAGCATCTCAACGCTTGGCTCAGGTTGTACTGTCCAGGTTCTTCCTTCTGTTCACAAGACAGTCAGTGGCTGTCTCCAGAAGGCTTCATTTCATCTTCCCTTTTTCCCCCCCCTGCCCCCTGAACCTCCTGTTCTCTACTCAGGTTGCTTGTTTCACCTCTCGTGAGAGGGTTACAGCTCCAGCAGCTTCCCCTCGCCTCCCAGCTGCCTTTTGCTGCCCCAGGCTCTCTTCATGGAGCAGAGGATGCGAGATCTCCTCGTGTGCCACAGTGTGAGTCGACACAGGGGATCCCAGAGGGACTGAGCCACTTGACTTTGCACTGAAGCAGATGGGGAGCACTCCCATGCCAGCTGGGTGCTGAGATCCTGTCCTCAGACAGGAGCTGAGCACCAAAAGGCAGAGGTAAAGCTGCCTGGTGAGAAAGCAGCCTGCAGAGAGCAGCAGGCAGCTTGTGCCTGGATGGATCAGAGATGTCTGCCTGCCTGATGGTAGTTACTGCTTTTGCTGCTGTGGGAGAGTTCAGGGTGCATGATACAGCCGTGGAACCATGCCCATAGCAGGCAGCACCCCACGTCTGGCACCAAGAGGGGAGCAAAGGCCATCACTTCCACTCTCCCCATCCTCCCTCCCTTCCCCATCTCACCCTTCCTTGAAAGCAGCTGATGTTTTGCTGTTGTGATGCAGGAATAGACCATATAATGGATCGTGGGAGATGGGGAGATTCCTGTACTCAAAAAACCCAGTTTATATTCAGCCAGAGCACATGGGATCCCATCACAGCCCTCTCCTGCTCCTACCCCAAAGCCGCAGTGTTCACCACCAGTCTTCTTCCCCCAAGGCATCCATTTTGCTGCTGCAAAACTGAGTTTCCCTGTGCTGATTTGACATCTTGATCCAGCCCTAGTCGAAAGCTGCGAGTATCAGAGCTCAGAGGGATGCCCAGGAAGGATTTAATTCCCCCATGTGGGGAGCACAGAAGCTAATGTGTATTGCAGCATCTCTGCCAGGCTTTGGTTATCCCCATTGCTCAGCTCCCTGTGGTTCTTAAAGCACGAGTGGTTTTAAAGCAGTTGCGAACGCCTGGTGTAGATGCATCTTTGGGGTTGGCCACCTGGGGTGGGCTCTGAACAGAGCGCTGACCTGGTGCTTCTCTTTTCATCAGCATCTGAATCATCGTGACCAGGCTCATTTGGCAGCTCTTGCAGGCTGGCAGCACACAGCTTCACTCCTGACACGTTTCTCATCCTCACCCTCTGCAGTAGCTGGTTTAGGCAGGAGTTAGGAAGGCACCTGGCATGTTTTAAGCCTTTATACTCTAAAACTATGGGAAATGCTCCCAAATCCGAGTGTAAAGCTCTGCTCTCTCTGGTTCTCAGCTTAGGATGTAACATCTCATAGAACCATAGAATGGTTTGGGATGAAGGGACCTCAAAGCTCATCCATTTCCAACCCCTGCCACGGGCAGGGACCCCTTCCACTGGAGCAGCTTGCTCCAAGCCCCTGTGTCCAACCTGGCCTTGAACACTGCCAGGGATGGGGCAGCCACAGCTTCTCTGGGCACCCTGGGCCAGCGCCTCAGCACCCTCACAGGGAAGAGCTTCTGCCTAAGAGCTCAGCTCAGTCTCCCCTCGGGCAGGTTAAAGCCATTCCCCTTGGCCTGTCCCTACAGGCCCTTGTCCCAAGCCCCTCTCCAGCTTTCCTGCAGCCCCTTTAGGCACTGGAGCTGCTCTCAGGTCTCCCCTTCAGGAGCCTTCTCTTGTCCAGGCTGCCCCAGCCCAGCTCTCTCAGCCTGGCTCCAGAGCAGAGCTGCTCCAGCCCTTGCAGCATCTCCATGGCCTCCTCTGGCCTCGCTCCAGCAGCTCCACGTCCCTCTTGTGCTGCTGCCCCAGAGCTGGATCAGGGCTGCAGGGGGGGTCTCCCCAGAGCACAGCAGAGGGGCAGGATCCCCTCCCTGAGCTGCTGCTCACACTCTGGGGGTGCACCCAGCACACGGGGGGGTTCTGGGCTCAAGCACACTCTGAAGCTGGGTCATGAGGAGCTTCTCATCAATCAGCTGAGGCTTCAGGTCCACTGCACAAATACGTTTTCATTGTTTAGAATGAAAGAAAAGCAGTTTGGGTCCCTTAAAAATGAGAAAGAAGTGATTTTTGTCTCATTCCCATAATCTCTGCCCAGTTACTTGTAGCTGTTGAGCAGCAGCTGCCGTGTACCCCAACTTTGGGTATATCAGGTCACTTGGGTGCTTGTCTTGAACTGCCTTTGCATGACGTGATGATTGATAGCAGCTACCTTACAGCTTTGCAGGGCAACATCTGCCATGGCTCAGGGAAACACTGGCATCACCTCCCTTTTTGGTAGCATAAAGGCTAAGATTAAAAGTGCTTCATGTTAGGTGGAAGCCACTCATTCTTCGTCTGCCCTTTTTTCAGTACCTGGAAGCAATTCTGAGCCCAGTAAGTTGTGATCCATGGCTACAGTGCTAATATGCCGAAGATTTCCAAGGCTCAGCAGGGTGACCACATTCTCAACTACAGCCAAGTGCAAGGCCAACAGTGGGAGCAGCAAAAGTGAGGAGGAAAAGGAAGAGACCCCAGAAGCAGCCACCACCAGAACCGAATCCACAGCCACAATCCAGTTGCTGAATCCACGGGACTACAGAGTGCTGTATAATCCATCTGCCTATGCCCGAAGCAGAGCTGCCTCCCTGCAGCATGCTGCTAGGAGCAGTGGTGATGCTCTCGCCAACCTTGGCACCACACAGGTTGATTCCACCTCTTCTCAAGCTTGGCCACCCATCAGAAAGCCCAGGTCCAAACCACTCCCGGAGCAGACCATCTCAGCAGGCCTCTCTGCAGCACAAACCAAGGAGGAAGCAGAAAAGGAGAAATCAGAGCTGCACGACTCCAAGGAGGACCCCCGTGTGTTTCAGAAGGGGAGGCCTGAATACAGATCTCTCAGCTATGACAAGTCTGAGCCAGTAGAGACCCTTCCTTCGAAAGAAGGTGACTCCATTTTACACAGTGTGGCCACCTCCAAGGGCAACCAGAGCCCAGGGGCTATCACAGATCACTTTGTCAAGCTGAGTCGTTTGCCAGTGGAGCAGCACTCAGCATTGGTGTCCGACCCCAGGTTTAACAAACTGTGTCACTGTGCTGTCAAAAGCATGGGCTTGTTCAGCACTTCAGATCTCATCTGTGTTCTGAAGGCTTGTGTCCGTCTGGTTGTCCCAGCAACCCATCCTCTGCTGAATGCATGTGAGAATGAGCTCTGCCGGCGGGTGTGGGACATGAACCTGGACCAGGTGCTGCTGGTGGCTGACTGCTGGCGCTGCCTGCAGCGTAGTGTGCCTTCCTACCTCAGCATTCTGTTCAGCTATGCCAACATGCACTGGAAAGACCTCACGTTGCCCCACTTTGTTCAGCTTCTTTATATCATAGGCGAAGGCCGGAGGTCACCCGCGGACTTGATGCAGAAGGTGGAGAGCATGATTCTAAAGCACTTGGATTCCTTCACCTTGGAGGAGGTGGGTGCTATCTGCTTGGGGCTCTTTAAGTCCCTCAGTGGTATCTCTGACCATGTCATGAGAAGAATTGCAGACAAAGTGTCGCTGCAGATGGAAGACATGAGCACTTATGCTTTGGTGAACGTGCTGAAGCTACTCCGCTACACTCGCATGGACCACTTGCCCCTCTTGAAGGAACTTGGGAAGGTTATTCCTGCTAGGATTCCTACAATAAACATCCAGGGCATCATGCACATCAGTCTTACCTGCTCATCCCTCCACTACTTTGACGAAGGCATTATGGCTGCTGTGGCCATGTCATTGCCATCTAAGGTGGCTTACTGCCGAAGCAAAGATGCTGCCAAGTTCTTGTGGTCCTTTGGATGCCTGGACTATGAGCCTCCGAACGAGGAAGAGTTTTACTCCAGCCTCATAGAGCAGATGCATAGAAAACTCCACGAGTTTGCCAAGTTTCCAGAGCATCTCCTTACAGGTTTGCTTGGCCTGGCATTTGTCAAACGCTTCCCAGAGGAGCTGATAGACTATGCTTTGAGGGATGAGTTTATCCAGAGAACAAGGAGTAGTAAATACGAGCTCCAGAAGGACCTGTTCACCCTTAGTAAGAGTGTTGAAATCGAGTGCCCCAGCTACCAAGGCAGCCGCCTTTCACCTCAGCTTTCCCAAGAGATCACTGAGATGGTTTTGGCTTTTGCAGAGCAAGAAATCTACATCAGGCCTGAAATTGTGGAAGCCACATCTCTTCTCGAGAGCATGTTGGGTGGCCGCGAGTATGTGAAGAACCACATGCTCCTGCCTCACACGAGATCCAGTGATCTAGAGGTCCATTTGGCCATGGATGGATGTCCCATCCCTTTCAACTTAGAAGACCCTGTTAGAGTTAAGAGACTAAAAGACATTGGAGTTAGTTTAACGGATGACTTAATGTCTCAGCTTGTAAAAGGGAGATCTAACAACCAGGCTCACATGGAAGTGGATAATGAGGCCGGGACTGCCAGGCAGGAGCGAGGAGAACAAGGATGGACACCAGGCTCAGGGAGGGATCGAGCTATGCTTTCGGATGGATCTCTTGCAGATGCCTGCCTTGAAGCCTCCCCATCCCTTAGGCGGGACAGGCATCCTCAAGGGGTGAAGCTGGCTATTCAGGTGTCCAACAGAAACCACTACTGCTACTGCTCCAAGCGCCTGTTGGGGCTGCACCGCCTGAAGCGGCGGCAGCTGCAGCAGCTGGGGTACGTGGTGGTTGAACTTCCCTTCTGGGAATGGTTTCCACTGCTCAAACGCACGCGGCTGGAGAAACTGAGCTACCTCCAATACAAAGTGTTCGACCCAGCACTGCTGAGCAGGGCTGCTTAGCTTGCACACAGCCTCCCCAGTGCATCTTGCTCTGTGGTTACTGGTTTGAATGGTCTCGGGGTGTTGGTTAGGCGTCTGGCAGGTGCTCTGTGTGCTCAGCTCTTGCTGTGTTAGGCAGTTCTGCTCTGCGGAGCCGTGTGGCTCTCCTTTTGTACATAGGTCCTCAAAGTGCTTCTGTGACAAATAAAAACTCCTGGCCTGTGCATTTTTCTCTCTGGTTACTCTTTGTTCCCAGCCCTAAATGGAATCGGATGGATTTGGTGCCTGTCCGAAAGCAGAACGGTGGTGGTTGATGATTTTTAGTCATGAAGCTGGCCTGAGTGCCAGAAGCAGTGTTTCCGTGCTGTTTCCATCACTATCTAGCTGGGGTTGGTGGGCATGCAGCCTGAGCTGCTCCTTGTGTATGAAAGCTGGGTGGTGGGACCCTGAGACATTCATTTCATGCTCAGCTCTCAGCAGTGCCTGGCAGAGAGGATTTGCATCTGGTTGACCCTATTGATAGTGTCTGTTGCCAAATGGGGCTGACAGATCCACCTTGAGGTGATTCCCCTGCTCTGTGACAATGAGAAACCAGAGTGTGAACTCTGGCTGTTTGGAGCATCTGCTCTGGAGGCTGCTGGTTTCACCCTCCTTCGCATGGCTCACTGTGGTTTTCTTGCTCAGGTGTCTGATCTCTGCACGCTGTTCTGAGGGTTGAGTTGCTGCTTGCAGGTGATGGTTGTCTCCAAGAGGAGGGACATTTCCTGAGGTGCACAGGGCAGGCTCTGCATCTGACCGGAGCTGAAGGGATGATTTCACATGGAGCTGCATGTGAAACTCCCAGTCCCGCTGCAGAGGCACTCAGACTGTTCCGCCTGGTTTGTAGTGTGGTGTTTCCAGATGTACGGAGGTGGAGGACGGGGAAGAGAGGTGTCAATAAGTGGCAGGGGGTTGGAAGTGGATGAGCTTTAAGGCCGCCTCCAGCCCAAACCAGTTTGGGATTGTGTGATCACATTGCCTCAGTCGAAAGATCTGTGTTCGCCATAGGGCAGACACAGACTCAAGGGAGATGGACACTTGTGTGACATCCTGATGGCACTTCAGAATCTGAGTCCTTCATGATCCTTGAGTTGTTTGTTTTGACCAGCAGTGACTTTAGTAATGGGGTCCTGGGCTCACTGTCCCAATCTGATCCTGGCTTCTCTGACCCGTTCCTCTCACCTCTGTTTACCTGTCCCTGCTGATTCTTGATCCTCAGCCAGCCCCTTTACTGTCCTATCACTGTGTGTCCAGCCAGCTCTCATTTCCCTCTTCACACGGCATCTTAGTCCTTATTTCATTTCCGTTTCTCATTTCATCTGCCCCTTCATCCCCACTGTCTGTCTTCTGAGTTATGTTTTCATAGGAAGAGTAAAACAAAACACAGCCATGGAGAAAAGTAACTCGGTGACCAACTTGGGTTGTGAAGCAAGAGTATAGCAGAGCTTGTCAGAAGGAGGGACAGTGGCTTGGACATGCAGGATGATGTCTTCTTACTGAGATGTTGAAGCTGGGAAATAAGCTTGAGTTAAGTGTTTCTGGGTCACAAACAGGAGAAAATCCTATAAAGATACGTGTATATATATACGTGCATACACACTGAATTGAAAGACAGCCCATTTAGTGAGAGAATAAGATGGTTTTAATTAACCAGAGCCAGTTGTCACAAAACATGATAGAAAAGGATGAAGATTTAGGATGAGACCTCAGTAACAGCTTAGGCTTGGAAGAAGATGTGAGTGTCCTGAGGAGTGGCTTGCACCCATCTGTGATTTGTCTCTCATGAGGCAGCGCTATGGAAGAGGAGGTCGCACAACCACAAGGCCCACAGGAGAGGCTGGCATCTGATACAGGCAGGATCTCAATAGACAGAGGCTCGTGAGGAGTGAGTTCTTAAAGCAAGGAGTCTGCAGGATGCAAAGGTAAAGGGAAGGTCTCACCACCAAGACTTGTGGAAGGTGAATGCACTGGTCTGGTCAGATTGGAATGGAGAAGACTTCAGGTCAGGAAGGAGATGGAAGGTGAAACTAGAACAGAAGGCAAATCCTGAATCATTGCAAGGAAAGGAACAAAGAGTTGGTTTGTCATAATAGCAGTGCTGAAAGCCAAGCTCATTTACCAGGCAGCAGGTTCAGAAGGAACCAAAAAGAGTAGTTGTGTCACCCAGCCTGCAGTTCAACCAGCAACCTTCCTCCCCCAGGATGGGGATGCCAAAAGTGAGACCAGTTTAAAGCCTGTTTGAACAACTCCTCACTGGAAGCCTCTCAGCTCACAAAGCCAAGGAAGTGCTATCAGAGGAGCACTGGTTTGTGCTTGTCTTGTTCCTGTGTTCCCTGTTGAGGAGCAGGCATTGCTCCTGGTGGCTCTCAGACCAAATACTGCGCTAGAAGGGGTGCTGTCTGGCTTGCTGCAGCTCTTTCTAGGTTCATACCTGCTTCAGTGAAGCATTGGCATTGTAACCTTCAAGCTGTGCTCTCTGCAGGCCTGGCTTCCTGTGGGATTTGTACCTCAGATCCCACGTTTCTCATTCAGACCCAGGTTGCAGCCCTGTGCTTTGCAGGCAGGCAAAGTGAGCTCCTATCACTGTATTCCAATGGACCACCGTGCCCCCAAAGGGCTGATTTCATTTTGGCTGAGCTAACAGCTTCAGCTGAAACCTATTAAAGGGCTGCTTGTGCTTGAAGGAAGCAGCGGGTTCCTGATTTGCAAGGTTGCCCAAGGCAATGGGGTGTTCAAACTAAGGTTACTGTAAGGTTAAAACTCTTACGGATAATTTCATTCTTAGGAGGGATGTGATATAACTGATTCGAGTCACATTGTTTTCAGTGGAGGAGAAGGTGCATTCACTTGAGTTTCTTTAATGAACAGTGTTAGAAGAATCAGCTGGGTCGGTGTTCAGAATATAGATCATCTCCCTCCAAGCTATTAGATGCTCTCTTGGAGCTATTAAATACCAGTTACTAATATTTGGGTTTAATCTTAGCTTATCTCTAAGGCTCCCAAAGCCCTTGAGAAACATTTCTCTTTGCAGCAGTGTGTTAGTGCTGACCGGTGTTTCCCTCATCCCAAGAGGCCCCATCCCAGCTGCTTGTGCTGGGTGTTGTCCAAGAGCACAGGCAGGTCCTGCCTCAGACTGAAGGCACAGGTAGATGTGGCACACAGGGAGAGCCAGGCACAGGGATGAAATGGGGTGTTCAAGGCCACCCAGTGGGAATGGATGCCGGTGATGAATGCCCTGGTTGGATCGCAGCCCATGTCCTCCAGTTCCAGCTGAGGCTGCTAAAAGCTCACAGTGATTCCTTTGACAGCCTCATGTGATAGAATCATAGAATCAGGGAATGGTTTGGGTTGGAAGGGACCTTAAAGCTCCTCCAGTTCCAACCCCTGCCACGGGCAGGGACCCCTTCCACTGGAGCAGCTTGCTCCAAGCCCCTGTGTCCAACCTGGCCTTGAACACTGCCAGGGATGGGGCAGCCACACTCTGATGCTTCATCTACCAGAGCTGCTGCCTCTTTGATAAGCTTTCACATGTAATTGCTGGTCCATCCATAGGTAAGATGATTTTAGTTAAAACAGCCATTTTTTCTTTGATGTTTCTCCAGGGATTCACAAACTGACACAGCTTTTTCTCTCCATCCTGTCTCAACCCCAGTCATTTGGGTTTATATTGGCTTCACCTCCTGGACTCAGATCTGAGCTGCATTTTAGAAGAGAATGTTGCATGGAGACCTCATAGCAGCCTTCCAGTATCTGAAGGGGGCCTACAAGGATGCTGGGGATGGACTCTTCATTAGGGACTGTACTGACAGGACAAGGGGGAAAGGGTTCAAACTGAAACAGGGGAAGTTTAGATTGGATCTAAGGAAGAAATTCTTTACTGAGAGGGTGGTGAGGCACTGGAATGGGTTGCCCAGGGAGGTTGTGAATGTTCCATCCCTGGCGGTGTTCAAGGCCAGGTTGGACAGAGCCTTGAGTGACATGGTTTAGTGTGAGGTGGCAGGGGGGTTGGAACTGGATGATCTTAAGGTCTTTTCCAACCCAAACTGTTCTATGATTCTGTGATTCTACGATCTACTGAGCTTGTCATTCACACACAGGCTCCAGAACAAGATCTTTTCACTGATGTTCACTTGCTTTTTCTTTCTTTTCTGTTTTTCACAAGCTGAATCTGATGCTCACAAACTGAGCTCTTTCCAGCTGCCAAGATGGTAATAAACGTCTGTCTCCCACAGTTCAAGCCAAGGATTCATTGCAACAAGGTAAAGTAGCGATGTGAGGGGGTTTAGGGAGCTGGGGGGATCGGGTGTATGCAGTGTGTTGGACTGGTTGGGGCTCAGGGGATCTGTTTGCTGCTCATCTGTTATAATTGGTGTTTCTGGAAGACTGATTTTTGGCTGCCCATGCCAGGGTTTCCTGGGAAAACAAAGCAAAAGCAGCTCACAGCAAACTCCCCTCGTTTTGTGTGGTCTGGCTGATCCAGAGGGGGATTTTAACACGAGAGGCTGTGGATGTCCACTGCCAGCAGAAGCACTGAGGGTGGCTGCAGGTAAAGTGCAGGCGTTTTAGTCTGCAAAGCCAGGAGCATCTTTGTCACTTAAAATCGTTTTCCAGCGGTGTAGGAGGGCTGTGATTTGGGTGGGTTTGCTCAGAGCTTTCTCTTCCAAGCTCAGCAGTCTCCTGTCATCCTCAACCAGGTTGCTCGAAGCCCCTGTGTCCAACCTGGCCTTGAACACTGCCAGGGATGGGGCAGCCACAGCTTCTCTGGGCACCCTGGGCCAGCGCCTCAGCACCCTCACAGGGAAGAGCTTCTGCCTAAGAGCTCATCTCAGTCTCCCCTCTGGCAGGTTAAAGCCATTCCCCTTGGCCTGTCCCTACAGGCCCTTGTCCAAAGCCCCTCTCCAGCTTTCCTGCAGCCCCTTTAGGGACTGGAAGACTGCTCTGAGGTCTATAAGGACAGGTAGGATTGATCCCAGAGCTGGAGAAGGCAGTCAGCTATCTGACCTCCAGAGGTTTCTGTTGTTGGATGGGGCTTTGACCAGCCTGCTGTAGTGGAAGGTGTCCCTACTCATGGCAGGGGTTGGAACTGGATGAGCTTTAAGGTCCCTTCCAGCACAAACCAGTCTGGGATTCCAGGATTTTAGGAGCCTGCCAGCTGTTTTCTCAAGAGATCTCTTTCCACATGGATAAGCTGACATAACGTTTCACCAGTGTTGAAGGACAGTTCTGGGCCCCTCAGTTCAAGAAGGACAGGGAATTGTTTGAAAGAGTCCAGCGCAGAGCCACAAAGATGATGAAGGGAGTGGAACATCTCCCTTATGAGGAGAGGCTGAGGGGGCTGGGTCTCTTTAGCTTGGAGAAGAGGAGACTGAGGGGTGACCTCATCAATGGTTACAAATATGTAAAGGGTGAGTGTCAGGATGATGGAGCGAGGCTTTTCTCAGTGATGTCCAGTGATAGGACAAGGGGTAATGGGTGTAAACTGGAGCATCAGAGGTTCCATGTGAACATCAGGAAGAACTTCTTTACTGTGAGAGTGACAGAGCACTGGAACAGGTTGCCCAGGGGGGTTGTGGAGTCTCCTGCATTGGAGATATTCAAGGCCTGGCTGGACAAGTTCCTGTGTGATGTACTCTAGGTTACCCTGCTCTTGCAGCGGGGTTGGAGTAGATGAGCTTTTGAGGTCCCTTCCAACCCTTGGGATTCTGTGATTCTGTGACAGGAGCCTTCCATCTCACCACACACACGCTCTGCTCCCAGCCACGCTCTCCCTCTTGGTGTAGTTCACTGACCCATTCAGAACCACACACTAACCACACTTTTGCACTCTTTTAGCTGTTAGATCAGCTCTGCAAATGGCCAGCCAGGTGGCAGAGGCTGCAGAGAATAGTGGATGGGACCGTATGGAGGAGGGTGGGAATGGGTCTGCTTGGCCTCAGCGGCAGGGATCTCCTGTGCCGTCTCCCTGCACGTGAAACCTGAGCCATGGTTCCCAGTTGATGTTGTCCTGAGACTCTCCATCAGTGCTTGTGAATGAGTTTGAGTTTCTGGCTCCAAATTAAATGTGGTTTTCTCCTGAAACACAGATTTCTGCTGATGGCTACGAAGTGGAGAATCTCATCTCTGAAGACCTGGCCAGGAGAAACCGGGGCTTCCGCAGCGAATACTTCATCAAACCTCCGGTCCACGTCACCATCTCTTTTCCCTTCAACATTGAGATCTGCAGGATCAATATCGACGTCTCATCCGGGGGATACCAAACCTTCTCTGGGCTCGAAGTTTACACCTCTACCTCATGCAATAAAACCTCGTGGCAGAGCCCTGAGGGTCAGTTCTCAGGCCTGGCCAGTCAGCCCCTGTCAGACAAAGATACTTTCACACTGGTGGGCAAAGCTGTCTTAAAAAATCAAAGCAAAGTGACATTTGGCCATAGAGGCTTCAAGCCAAGGCCTCCCTTCCATCAGGTGGAAAATGTCTTGTCCTACCCCGGCTCTGCATCTCAAGACCTCTGGAACAAAGGGCCCTCCTCACTGAGCAATGTGTCCCACTTAAGGATCTGCATCACCCACGTGGCTGGAGGCGGCCTGCCTTGCATTAAGAGGCTGGAGGTGTGGGGACAGCCTGCCAAATCCTGCCCACAGGAGGTGATTGAGGGTGTCTTTCAGGTGGCCTCCCAGTTCTTCACCCAGGATGTTGGTAACCTCAAGCCAGAGCTCTGGACACCAATGGAGAGCGACTGCGTGCCCTTCAGTGCCAATGACAGCGAGCAGCAGACCCTCCGCAAGCTGGTGGATGTTGTCCAAGACATCCCTGAGGAATTCCTGGACCCCATCACTCTGGAGATCATGACCTTCCCCATGCTCCTGCCCTCGGGGAAGGTGATCGACCAGACCACCTTGGAGAAGTGCAACCGGAGCGAAGCGTCCTGGGGCAGGGTCCCCAGTGATCCTTTCACTGGGGTGGCCTTCAGCCAGCACTCACAGCCCCTACCTCACCCCACCCTCAAGGCTAGGATAGACCATTTCCTCTTGCAGCACAGCATTCCTGGCACCAACCTGCTGGGGAGGGCTCATGCCTCGGAAATGCTCGTCCCTTCTTCCGTAACAATGTCTTCTCTGAAGAGGAAAATGGACTGCATGGATCAGAGCTCTGTGCAGGCACCTTATTTTTCCTCTACAAACTTACTTGTCACGGCTACCTCAGAGAACAGTGCTAAAAAAATGAAAGCTGACAATGACTCACATTTGATCCACATGGACTGTTCCACAGGTACCGGGGCTCCCCAAGTCCCTTGTGTTCCTTGAATGCCTTGAGAGCCTGGAGCCAGGTTTTCAAGTCAAGAGGCTCCACGCCAGAGTCCCATCCCACCTCTACAATGCTTTAAGGCCGTTGTGTTTTGCTGCTGATAGATGCCATGAGAGTCAGGTCATCATCTCATTCACCTCTCCTCAGCACAACCTGCCATGCTGGATGCTGTTTGCTCCCATTCTCTTTCACCTTTTCTCATCTCTAGGCTCGTCGTTCTCATTGTGTTACCTGTGCAGTCTCCTTCGCAGCCCTCGTGTTTGCTCAGGTCGCCTTGTTCCCCTTTTAGTTTGTATTTCCTTTCTCCTCCTTGCTTTCAAGCCACTGTCCATGTGGAGACAACGTTTTTCTCACGGTGTGCTGGTTTAAAGTCTCTTTATCATGGGTGATTTATTACCTTACCCATCAGTGTGTTCTTGCATCAGCAAGAAGGTATCCACAGCAGGAAAAGAAGTGTCTTGTGGTGCGGCAGTGATGGCACAGGGTGTCCTGAGTGGTGTGGGTCTTCTCCTGAGGAGTGAGATGGGGAGGAAGGCAGGAATGAGGCACTCACCCTGCTCATGGCTTTCCCTGGCCATACTCTTGGTGCAGCTGATTCCCTGCACACTCAGTGTCCCTGCACAGATTGTGTCCCCAGGGATGTGCTGGCTCCTTCGCTTCTCACAGGGCTGCTCCTGCTGTGGCAGAGGCTGAGTGGGGAGTGTGCGGCTGTGCTGCCTCCAGTCTGCCTTGTCCTTAGTGCAGCAGTGCAGGGGCTTGGGACTATAACAGCAGCAAGGGAATGGCTCCTTCAGAGCAGGGAGGAGACAGCCCAGGCTGGGAGAGGCTTGCCCAGGGTTTGCAGTTAAAGCGGAAAGCCATTAGAGACATTAGACCAGGGATGCAACTTGTGTCTCCAGGGGAAGGAAATGGGTCCTGCTTTCCTTTTATCCTTGTTTTTCTCAGCAATACGGTAACAGCAGCACTGGGCATAAGCTCCCAGAGGCAGAAAACCAGCCCAGACCTGCATCTCCCAGATAAATTCCCTGGAAAGCTGAGTGCTTCCACTCATCTCAGTCCCCAGCCGTGCCACAGCTTCAGACCAGGCAGGCAAGGCAGCGTTGTGGCAGCACAGGCAGGCTTTTGGACCCGCGGAGCACTGGGAATGTAGGATGCTCCTTGTAGGTCCAGCAGCATTCAAGTGCAGGACTGCTGAGAAGGAGACAACCTTTAGAAAGCCAGGGTGATCTGTGGGGTAAATACCAAGGAGATTCCCACCTCTCATCCCAGAATCTATTAGCTCTTTGTGCTTTATTCCCTGATGACCAGAACCTTCACGCCACGGTGAAGAGTGGCTCCCAGGCAGCTGCTCCTCTTGCTCCATGCTAGATCTTTCTCCCCAGATCCACATCTGTTTTGCCATGTTTGCTTTCTCTCTTGTTGGCACAGGGATTCCTGAAATCTATTGGAGTTGCTGGCAGTGCAGCTGTTATAGGCATGTAACTACTGCACACAGCAACGCTTAAAGCTTCTCTCTGGTGGCTTAAACTGAGTTACTGCTTTAGGTAATGGTCCCACTGCAGGAAGAAGGCAGACTTAAATGGGAACTGAGGTAGGAAGGAGATGTTTTTAACAATCTTGTATTTAGATGAGCTTTAAAGGGAGCAAGTGTCTGTGAGGTTGTCTTGTCATGTAAGGGCTGTCTCTCAAGGCAGGTAAGCCGACTTTCCTTGTGTTCTCTAATCTGGAGGTCTGTAACATGTCAAAAGGTGGCCTAATTCCTGCTGGAACCTGTCCCCTCCTTCACCTTTCCCCCCAAAATGTTTATAGGAAAAAAGCTCAGTTTGATTTTAAACGAAGTCTTTAAAGACCTGGTTGAAAATAACTGATGTTCATGGCACCAGAATGAATAGGAAGAAGCCAGACTGCACATTTCTGCTCTGATCTCTCACTCTCGCTCAGTGCTTTAGGAGGACTCATCAGTTATTTTCCCTGCAGAGATGTGTAACAGCTCCCGCTGGGGATGTGCCCCAGCCCCATAGGAGCAGGGAATGCCCTGTGGGGTCCTGGATCTCCTGAGGGAGCCGTGCCCATCCATAAACAAAAGCACCTTGCTCAGCGCAGGGCGCTCGCGCTCCGGCGTTTCATCAGACTTGATTGCTGTGGCAAATGTGCAGCACTAATTCAAAGCTCTTCCTTGGGGAGATGGATGTAACAGGATTGGTGATGCAGACAGCATCCTCTTAATGCACAGCCTGAATGAACGCCTTTGGTGGGGCACAGGGCAAACACTGCAGGGAAGAGTCCGACCCTGCGCCTTTGGCTGCATCCCTTGACTCAGAACTGAGACAGAATAACATCAGTCCCCCCAGCTAGTATTAATGTCTTCAATGTTCCCAGTTAGCTGCATGAAGCTGGGCTGGGAGCACTGGGCTGGGTCCCTCAGTGGGGAAGGCTGAGGGTTCAGAAGCTGGTTTCTGGATTATTTGGGGGTTTGCCCATTTTCAGACCTGCAGATAGAAGCTGGCGCCTGAAGGTTTGTTGGCCCTGGGGCACGGCATGGGTGTCTGGCAGAGATCTGTAGGACTTATCATGTTTAGGACCCAAAGGAGAAGCACTACATCCCCATCCTGGCACCTCGGCAGGGAGAAGAGACCTCTTGAGAAAACAAGTGGCAGGGCTCCTAAAACCATAGAATCCCAGCCTGGTTTGTGTTGGAAGGGAGCTTAAAGCTCCTCCAGCTCCAACCCCTGCCACGGGCAGGGACCCCTTCCACTGGAGCAGCTTGCTCCAGGCCCCTGTGTCCAACCTGGCCTTGAACACTGCCAGGGATGGGGCAGCCACAGCTTCTCTGGGCACCCTGGGCCAGCGCCTCAGCACCCTCACAGGGAAGAGCTTCTGCCTAAGAGCTCATCTCAGTCTCCCCTCTGGCAGGTTCAAGCCATTCCCCTTGGCCTGTCCCTACAGGCCCTTGTCCCAAGCCCCTCTCCAGGTTTCCTGCAGCCCCTTTAGGCACTGGAGCTGCTCTCAGGTCTCCCCTTCAGGAGCCTTCTCTTGTCCAGGCTGCCCCAGCCCAGCTCTCTCAGCCTGGCTCCATACGCGTGCTGTCCCAAAGATTCAGAGGCAAAGCAGCATTCCTGTTGCTCATTCTTTCCCCCCTGTCCTCTTCTTGAGCTTGTGCTTCTCTTTGCAGATCTGGTCTCTCACGAGCAAAAGCTCTCAGAGAGTTTGGACACTGCCTTGACCTCGGCGCTCAGCTCCATGCCCTCATTCACAGCCAAGCTGATGAAGAGCCAGCAGCAGGCACAGAGCGAAGGAGGCTGCAGCAGTTCCTGGAGTGTGGGCACCGTCCTCGGTAAGCAGCAAGTGCCTTTGGGTCACCTTGGGGAGCCAGAGAGGAGAAGAGAGCTGGGGCTGGGTTAGCAGCGAGGGTTGTGCTGCTGCTCAGCCTCTTCCGATGCTTCTTCACGCACCAAAATAGAACCATAGAATGGTTTGGGTTGGAAAGGACCTTAAAATCCTCCAGTTCCAACCCTCTGCCATGGGCAGGGATGCCTTACACTAAACCATGTTGCCCAGGGCTCTGGCCTTGAGCACTGCCAGGGATGGAGCATTTACTATATAAATACCCAATATTAAACATTATGTTGCCTGCCAGCAAGCTTTACTTTACAATCCCTAGGCCCTGCTTTTTCATCTCAGGAGATTTAATGGTTTATTCTCCCACTGAGGCAGGTTAGACCTTGTTGGCCCCCAGAAAGTGATGTCCGGTGTCCATGCCCTCAGTCAGGGCAGGCTTCAGCAGGAGTGCTGTGATCTGCTCATTGCCACTTGTCTGTGCTGCCTGAGGGATGCACTGCACTGCACTGCACTGCACTGGGACATGATGCTAAGCCCAGCCTGCACCAGGTTAGCTCAGACTGAGAGGTTGCCCCTTGTCAAGGCTTGGCTGCTCCCAGGGCTCTGTGATTTGGGCTAAGTGGCTCAAATCATAAAGTCATGGAATAGTTTGGGTTGGAAGGGACCTTCAGAGGTCATCTAAGTCCAACCCCAGTGTCACCTGTTACCTGCACAGGGTAAGCTGGGGTGTTGCCATGTGGATTGGGAAGGAGCCTGGTGTGGAGATGCAGGTGGAGAGGTGTAAATCTAGCAAATACCTCTCAGCATGGCGACCCTTAACAGGAGCAGGTAATGGTAGCATCATGGGTCAACCAAGCCAAGTGTGTGCCCAGTGTCCCATTGGATTTGACTATATATAGACCAGGCTGTTGAGTCCTCGCAGTTACATCCCACCAGCTAGACATGCTAATCCAGCTGTGTATGCATAGAATCATAGAATAGTTAGGGTTGGAAAGGACCTTAAGATCATCCAGTTCCAACCCCCCTGCCATGGGCAGGGACACCCCACACTAAACCATGGCACCCAAGGCCTCATCCAACCTGGCCTTGATTCCCAAATTGATTCCATTGGGGCACAGGGAAGCATTGAACCTCCCTATATCCCTCCACAGGCTGATGCCCTAACTGAAGCTTGTTCCTCTTCTTCTCTTCTAAGATATAGAAGATCCTAGATCTTCTCAAGGATCTACCAGAGAAGGGTGTTCAGAGGGACCAAATACCCCGGAGAAAAGGCTGGCGCTGTCTTTCTCTCTCAATAGCTTTTGCTGTTTCACAGTGACATGAAGCTATTAAGCTTCATTCCCTGTCCCCTTTAAAATTGCTGCTGTTTAAGAGTTGACTGAGTAGCCCTTGATGGACGGTGTGTGCCAGGAATGCAAAGTGATCCCTAAAGCGTTTCACTCGGGAATAGGTGATTTTAATCCGAGCGTTGGAAAAGCGGAAGACGCTGATTTAGCCTCGGGAGAAGTGAAAAGCCCTTTACAGTCATCTGTCCTCAATTAAAAGCCTGACGGTGCAAGTGCTGGTGTGATTCAGCCCCTTCTGAGCACAACCTGCCCCAGAAGGAGACTGTTGCCTTTCCTTATGGTAGTGATAAAACAGTCCATGGTCCTGAGCCATGAGCTGTGCTGTACAACTGCAGAACACGGGGTCCTTGGCTCCTAGGCGGGATTGGGCATCTTAAGGGGTGGCACAGCATGGACTTGGTCCTGTTTATCAATGACCTGGATGACGGGATAGAATGTACCCTCAGCAAGTTTGCTGATGATACAAAGCTGGGGGAATGGCTGCTACAACCTGAAGTGCTGCCTTTCAGTGGGACCTCCATAGGCTGCAGAACTGGGCAGAGAGAAGCCTCATGAGGTTCAACAAGGGCAAGTGTAGGGTGCTGGACCTGAGGAAGAAGAACCCCAAGTACCAGCACAGGTTGGGGCTGACCTACTAAAGAGTGGTTGAGCTGAGAAGGACCTAAAGTGTTGGTGGATGATGGGTGGACCATGAGCTGCAGTGTGCCCTTGAGCCAGGAGGGACAAGAGCATCCTGGGTGCAGCAGGAGGAGTGTGGCAGCATGGCAAGGGAGGTGATTTCTCCCCCTTTACGTGACCCTGGTGAGCCCCCATCTGGAGCACTGTATCCAGTGCTGTGCTCCCCAGTACAAGAAAGACAAGGGGCAACTGGACAGGGTCTGGCAGAGGCCACAAGGATGAGCAGGGGTTTGGAGCATCTCTCCTGGGAGGAGAGATTGCGGGAGCTGGGGCTGGTTAGTCTGGAGCAGACTGAGAAGGGATCTCATTAATGCAGATCAGTATCTGAAACGGGAGTGCCAGGAGGGTGATGCCAGTCTCTGTCAGTGACAGGACAAGGAGCAATGGCCATAAACTAAAACACAACAAGTTTCTTCATGTCAGCATGAGGAAGAACTTCTTTACATTGAGGGTGTCAGAGCACTGGCACAGGCTGCCCAAGGGGGTTGTGGGGTCTCCCTCTCTGGAGACATTCAAACCCCACCATGGACACATTCCTGTGTAACCTGCTCTGGGTGGCCCTGCCGTGGCATGGGGTTGGGCTGGACGATCTCCAGAGCTCCCTTCCAACCCTGATGATGCTGTGACTTGTCACCCCTCTGACCAACCCCTTCTCCTGTCACCTTTGCAGAGCACAGCAGGAGCAGCCAGACCCAAGGATGCTCTTCCTGTGGCAAAACCTTCTCCTCCTACTTCAAAACGGAGCCCGTTTACCAGCTTCCCTGTGGCCACCTCATGTGTCGCCCCTGCTTGGCCGAGAAGCAGAAGTCTCCATCCTCAATACTCTGTGGGAGCTGTAAGAGGCCGGCTGCCACGCACGACGTCAGGAGGGTTCACTTCTGACCCCTCGGCTGCCAGAGCCTTCCCAGGAGGATGAGAGCGAGGAGCTGCTCCCTGTGTCTGTGTTGGTCCATAGGAGGATGAAGGCCTTTGGAGGAGCTCACCAAGAGGAGCTTGGTCTTCTTGTGCTTACAGAGTTGGGGGGGGGGGGTTTAGAGCATCGCGCCGGAGCAAAGCGATCCGAGGATAATAAAAGCCATAGCTTCTTTAACAAGGAATATGTATTTATACAGGACTGGTTTCCAGCTGTCACCCTCTTCCTGCCATCCCAGTGGCTCAGTGGTTTAGCATAGGTGCCTTTTGGACTGTGAGTTTAGCTTCCCTGTGAGTTCAAACCATTTACATATCTGACGCGCAGCCATTCGGTCGTGGACCAGGCCAAGTCCTCGTGATGGACAACATGCATCTACCTGACTTCTCCCCTTCCCCGCCTCACTCCCCTCCTCCCTATGGTGCTGCAAGAGCGCATCAACCATCCTGGAGTCCAGCAAGTGACAAAGAGAGGCCAGGGGCAACGTGTGAGTAAGTGGCAGCGATCTCATCCTGCTCATAGCAACTCCTGTAGAAAAGCCATCGCATCACACCAGACGTCACCCTCGGTTTGTGTCGTGTGTCTGGACCAGCTCCGTCTGGCTGATAGACATTTAAGCCTTAATAAAACTTATGTTTAAAGTCAGGTTCTCTTTCTGACTTGTAATTGTGCAGCTTCATCACCCCGTGGAGTGAAACCTCATCACAGCACTGAGGAAACGAGGTGGGGAAAGCAAAAGCAACGCAAAGGATCTGTGGGTTCTGGTGGGGTTATAGCGGCAGCCGCATGGACCGCCATGGGCTGAGACTGAGATGCCTAAACCTGAGGAGATCTGGTCTTCAGAGAGCTCCTCAGAAGGAACATCACTTGGGATGCATCCTGTCTCCAGCACATCCTGGATGTGCCAAGGGTGACAGTGGAGGGTTCTGTCACCTGTACAACCCCCCCATTGTCACCACTTAATGGGTAATTTCTCTCTGTGGAGCAGATGCTACTCGTTGATGCTCCCTGCAGTTACTCTGAGGTAAGAGGCTGCAGCTGACTCGGTTCCCCTTTACATGGAACACCTTTATTGCCTCTTAAAAGGCACCTGCTTTGCTGAGCAACCCATAATATTCCTGGCTTTCTGGTCATGGGAAATAGCAGGCTCATCAAGCAATGAGAGCGCAGCTTTGTGTCGGCACCCAACTGATGCCGCCTTTTGCGCCAGTGGGAGTTTACAATCGTCTCCCTTTGTGGCAAAAATAGCAAATTCCCTTCTTTCAATCAGAAATGGCCAGGAAATAGGCAAAAACTCTCCTAAAGATCCCACAGTTGAGAGGCAGCACAAATCCTCTTCCTCCTGTGGTGTGTTTGCAGTGAAGCATCCCGATGTGATTCAGCTCTCGCACCTCCTCCACTCCAGCTCTGAGGAGCGATCACTGCTGCAGGAGCTCCCATCCTCACCCATCTCCTGCTTCTCTGGGATGAGCAAAGCCTCCAATGAAACCCAAAGCCTCTGGCTCAGCCTCCTGCCCAAATGTTTCTGGTGGTACCATGCTGGTAGGCAGCAACTGAGGCGGGGGGATGATGACAAGTTATCTCTGGAGGTTCCCTTTATTCCCCATGGAGGGACAGGGAGCAAGCACAGAGCCGGATGGAGCAGAGGCTGGAAGGGATGGAGTTGCAGGGGGGCATCTCTGGTCCATCACCAGTTCAGAAGAGGGCTCAGCCTTCAACTACACGATTTCTCCTCGTCGTTAACCCTGTAGACTCACGGAATCCCAGCCTGGTTTGGGTTGGAAGGGACCTTAAAGCTCATCCAGCTCCAACCCCTGCCACAGGAAGGGACCCCTTCCACTGGAGCAGCTTGCTCCAAGCCCCTGTGTCCAACCTGGCCTTGAACACTGCCAAGGATGGGGCAGCCACAGCTTCTCTGGGCTCTTCTCTATAGGACCCTTTAGCAATGAGTTCCAATCCATGCGTCTCCTCTCACTTATAACAGGGAGGGAAAGGGATTCATTTCCCTCTGCGCCCACCTCTCCTTGCTTAGGGAAGGCTCAAATACCCCCAGCTGGGTGCGAGTCCTCCTCATCACTCCCATTGAAACCAGGGGACACTGAAACCCCTGTGGGGGAGCAAAGACTCTCTCTGCACCCCAAGAAGGGGGCTTGGTGGTGGGTCACACATAGCCAAAACTTCCCATGGGATCTTCTGCCAGGACCAACAGCAATGCCCTAAATCTCCTATGCAGAATGGGCAGATACAACCAGCAAATTCCTAGCATCGAGCCTGCGCTCTCTTTGGGAGGTGGGGAACAGCCTTTGAAGCTGAGCAATTTCCTCTGTTGCTGCCATTCAAGCCCTTTGAGGAGGCCAAATCCATCCCCTGCTGCTCAGCGACCTCCTGACGTGACGCCTGCATCCCAGCGGGATGGATTTGGACCTTGATGTCGCTGCGCTGCTTTAAACGAGCACCATCAGAGCTAATTCACATCACGTCATGGAAGCAGAGGAGCATCTTCAGCCCTGACAGGGGAAAAGAAGCTGCTGTGCTCAGGCAGGAGGTGCAGGATCCAACCCCACCATCAAGCCATTAACCCCCTGTCAGCCGCCGGTACATGGTGACTGGGTGAGACACCGGTGACAGGCAGGTTCTGTGCTAAATGCCACGCAGACAGGCCCATTTGAGGAGCATCAACGCACCCAGACAGGAGCTGTTTTCTATCCCCAGTACATGAGCAATGTGTAAAAGAAGTTTCTCCTCCTGTCTGCATCCCCTTCCAGCCACAGCAAACGCACAGGTCGGTGAAAACCTTCCTGTTTTCCATGTGGTACCCAGTGTCCTCTGGTTAATTCTGATGGAACTTTGTCACTTTGACATCTGTGGAGCACTGCAACCTCCATCCTCTGTCCTGCCTGTGTTCTGGCTCTCACAAACCTTGGTGGAGGCTTCAGAGGTCACAAAGCTCCTGCTTTGTTAATGAAGGATGCTGTTAATGAAGGATGGGGAAGAATCTACTTGTGGTTTGCCCCAACCATATGCAAGGATGTGATTGCTTGAGGACTGGAAAATCATTGTCATTTCTATGCAGTAAAGATGCTTTGAAGCTATAGGTGTAGCTGGAGGGTGTTTGATGCGTGGAACAGCACAGGAGCATCGCGGGTCAATGATGGACACCCTATTTCCCATTACTGATTTGTGTTGGAAGGATGCTTAAGGCTCATCCAGCTCCAACCCCTGCCACGGGCAGGGACCCCTTCCACTGGAGCAGCTTGCTCCAAGCCCCTGTGTCCAACCTGGCCTTGAACACTGGCAGGGATGGGGCAGCCACAGCTTCTCTGGGCACGCTGTTATTCCGTGTTGTGCAAAGCGGTTGGGAAGGGCACAAGCAGCGAAGCTCCAGGGCTGAGCCCTTTCCCATCCCCTTTGCTGCTGTCTCGGAAGAGCTGGGGGATGGATTTGAGGCTGCTGCCCCGCTCCCCGCCCCATGGCAGGCCTTTGGGGCTCTCCTGCATCAGCCCAGGCGAGCAGGGCTGGAGGTAGCAGGCAGCTAACGCTGCCGATGAATGCTGCAGCACCCCCATCGCCCGCCTCGCATGTCGTTAGGACATCAGCGCTAACGAAGGGGGCTCCTCTGGGGCCCTGCAAAGAGCAGGGACGTGGCAGAGCAAATCCGGTGCTGGGGACACAGAGCAGGGACCCTGTGCCTGAGACGGGGGGATGTGGGGCACAACTTCCAGTAGCCCCAAAGCATCACTTAGGAGCTGGGTGTGGGTCGGGGGCCCTGCATCACCCCCGGGTACCACTGAGCATCACTGCGCGGCAAGGATGCTGCTTAAACCCCATCACTCTGGGATCACTGTTCCCATGTCTCACCCCAACAGACCCCCATATTTGCATCCCTTAAACCCCTTCTTTACATGTCCTACACATTCTGTTGCCTCCCCCTTCCCACCTCATCCTTCCCTTGATTCCCGTAAGTGATTCCGCATTGTGGCTGCGGAGCCTCTGCAACTTGGAAATAAACATTTTATTAACCTTGCTTGACTTTAAAGAGCATAATTACATTTTAATCTCATATTCCCCCGTTATCATTCCAGACACAGAGTCATTTGAATGCAGATCGGTCCCGGCTAATGTAATCTTACGATACAGTAATGAAGAGACGGAGCAGGAGCGCCTCACACCCAATTTAGAGCTGACATTTGGGGTTCTTCTAAAGAGAAGTTTGCCCAGCCGAGGGCTTTCGCATCCTCCTCGGTCCTGCAATGCCAATGGGATTCGGCTCCCGCTGCGAAGGGAAGGGTTTGGTTGGGCAAACGTGGCTGGTGGTGATAATATTGGTCATTAAAGATGCCCACGGCTGCCCCGTGCGGGTGATTCAGTGTCTCTGGTGGTGGGCACGGGGCAAGTTTGGGAACTCGCTGCTCCTTGGTCCCATAGAGGCATGAATCAGGGGCTGTGGTTACATTCAGCCCTCCTTGGGGGGGAATGAGTCTCATTTTATCCATCTAAAAGACCAGAAGTGCCCCAAAAATAGGACCCTCGCATCTGCAGATGGATTCATCCCTCCATAAGCACAGGGCAGGAGACAGCCCCCCCCAGGTAGAATCATGGAATCAGACTGGTTTGTGTTGGAAGGGAGCTTAAAGCTCATCCAGTTCCACGGGCAGGGACCCCTTCCACTGGAGCAGTTTGCTCCAAGCCCCTGTGTCCAACCTGGCCTTGAACACTGCCAGGGATGGGGCAGCCACAAATGGAATCGCTTGGGGTGGCTGGAGCATGGCTTTTCCCCACCCTCATCAGCATCCCTTTTAGGCTGGATCAATGACCCATCCTTGCTCAGCCTGATTGGAGCAAAGGAGGTTACAGTGGTACCCTGGGTAGGGTAGGAGGGGCTGCTGCTCTGCTCGAGCATCCCAAAGGAATCTGTGGTCCCACTGCAATCCACATTGGCAAAACTGAAGTGCTTTGGACAGCAAAGTGAGCACAGTGCCAGACACCACAGAGGGACATTGGAGAGGGATGAACCCCAGAGCATCACTTCAGTGCCCAGGGGAAACTGAGGCACGCAAGGGTAAGGGTCTATTTCCAGAGACCCCCCCTGCAGCCCTGATCCAGCTCTGGGGCAGCAGCACAAGAGGGACGTGGAGCTGCTGGAGCGAGGCCAGAGGAGGCCATGGAGATGCTGCGAGGGCTGGAGCAGCTCTGCTCTGGAGCCAGGCTGAGAGAGCTGGGCTGGGGCAGCCTGGACAAGAGAAGGCTCCTGAAGGGGAGACCTGAGAGCAACTCCAGTGCCTAAAGGGGCTGCAGGAAAGCTGGAGAGGGGCTTGGGACAAGGGCCTGTAGGGCCAGGCCAAGGGGAATGGCTTGAACCTGCCCGAGGGGAGACTGAGATGAGCTCTTAGGCAGAAGCTCTTCCCTGTGAGGGTGCTGAGGCGCTGGCCCAGGGTGCCCAGAGAAGCTGTGGCTGCCCCATCCCTGGCAGTGTTCAAGGCCAGGTTGGACACAGGGGCTTGGAGCAAGCTGCTCCAGTGGAAGGGGTCCCTGCCTGTGGCAGGGGTTGGAGCTGGAGGAGCTTTAAGGCCCCTTCCAACCCAGACCAGGCTGGGGTTCTGCGATGTTTGTTTCCTCCATTCTCCATCCTTGCTGAAGACGAGTTCAGGGTGGGACGAACGCCCAGAGGCTGGACCACAGCTGCCAGCACCCCCCATTTCCATCCCCATCCCTCCCAGCACCCCAGTGGAGCCCTCCTGAGTCACCATCAGCCAAACCCAGCCTTTCTGGGGCAGGGGAGAGCAGCGGATGCTCATTAAGTGCCTGATTCCCCTTTACATATTAATTACACGCTGCTGAGGTCACTCCTGGAGTTGCTGGCAGGGGGATCTGGGACCCGCAGGAATATTCATGGCTGGATGAGGGGAGGGAATTGTTGCTGTTGTTTTCCCTGTACCGTTTCCATCGGTGACACGAGAGTGCTGGGTCTCAGCCCAGGTAGGACCTGATGGTTGCCAACAGCAGGGTCCGTGCCAGCCCCGAAGGTGCCTTTCCTTCTCCTTGCTCCCTCTGCCGCTGGTTTCTTTGCTTTCTTAGCTGAAAAGAGGCCGATGAGCCACAGGTGGCAATGACCGGTCCCTATGGGCTCAGGCTGTGGCACGATCCTGCTCTGCACCTCAGTGCTGTGTGGTCCAGCGCTGCAGCTGAGCCCCTTTGGGTTGGAGGGTGCTTTTGTGCACCCCAAAGTTATGCCCTGGCCTGTCCCGTTGCTGTCCCCAGCATCTCCTCGTGGACCAGCATCATTCAAAGCATCATCCCTCCAAACCAGCATCTTCTAACTGAGCATCCCACCCTAAACCAGCATCATTCCAAAACCAGCGCACACCCTCCCCAAATCTGCATCCTTCCCAAAGCAGCATCCCTCCAAAGCAACACCCCCCTCTGAGCCAGCATCCTCTGGATGAGCATCTGGCCCCAGACCTGCATCCCCCCATCCCCAAGGCAGCATCTTCCAGAGCTGCATCCCTCCCAAAGCAACATCTTCTAAACCCACATCTGTCCCTGTCCAGCATCTTCTAAACCTGCATCCCCCCAAAAACAGCATCTGGCCTCAAACCTGCATCCCCCCATCCCCAACCCAGCACCTTCCAAACCTGCATCCCTCCCAGCCCAGCATCTTCCAGACTGGCATCCCTCCCAGAGCAGCATCTTCCAAACCTACACCTCTTCCAACCCAGCATCTTCCAAACCTGCATCCCTCCAAACCCAGCATCTTCCCCTCCCTAAACCCACACCCTCCAATGTCCATCCATGTGGTGCCCCTCGGAGCAGCCAGGGCTCGGGGGGTGCTGGTGGGATTCACCATCCCTGCGCTCAGCTCCAACACTGAATCATCTCAGCCACAGATTTGCTTGGATGCGATTTGGGGAGGGGAAAAAAAAGCAGCAAAGCAACAAAACAACAACCCAGCCCTTTCCTTCCTCCTCCTCCTCCTCCTCCCCTGGGAAGGGGTGACAGCAGCATAAATAGCAGCCTGCACAGCACAGGGCCAGATGCAAAGCGAGCGGCACCCGTGGCACCATGGCAGAGCCTTCGCTGCCCCTCTCCTTCCTCTGCCTCCTCGCCTTGTCCTCCGCATGCTACATCCAGAACTGCCCCCGAGGTGGCAAACGGGCGCTGAGCGACACAGCCCTGCGGCAGGTATGGGGTGGGATGGGGCTATGGGGATATGGGATGGGGGTTCGGGGAGCACAGGGAAGCTCTGTGGGATGCTGAGGCTCCCCATCGCCTATGAGCACCCCTGGCTGTGCTATGTTCCTCAGTGCACCCGCTATTTGGGAGGGTTGGGGGACATGCCCAGGGGCACGCAAGTGGAGGATGAGCACCCCGAAATGCTGTTGTCACCTCAAGCTTGGACACAGCAGAGTGGGGGGACAGGATACATCCATGCCCATGGCGGGGGGTTGGAACTTGATGATCTTAAGGTCCTTTGCAACCCAAACCATTCCATGATTCTATGGAGCAGGGACAGGGAGCATGGGGACAGAGGGGAAATGAGGAGTGCCTAAAGAGGGACCGCAGCATGAGGACATGCTGCTGGAGATGGGGACAGA
This sequence comes from Psittacula echo, assembly GCF_963264785.1. Classification (NCBI taxonomy): domain Eukaryota; kingdom Metazoa; phylum Chordata; class Aves; order Psittaciformes; family Psittacidae; genus Psittacula; species Psittacula echo. The sequence continues at coordinate 3,079,465 of NC_137735.1, forward strand.
ACCTGTGCCAGGGTGGCATCTCCAAGGGCTGGCAAAGCAATACGAGATGCAAGAAGGGTGGGAAAGATGGGGAATAAGGACATGGTGGGACAAGGGGAATGGCTTTAACCTGCCAGAGGGGAGACTGAGATGAGCTCTTAGGCAGAAGCTCTTCCCTGTGAGGGTGCTGAGGCGCTGGCCCAGGGTGCCCAGAGAAGCTGTGGCTGCCCCATCCCTGGCAGTGTTCAAGGCCAGGTTGGACACAGGGGCTTGGAGCAAGCTGCTCCAGTGGAAGGGGTCCCTGCCCGTGGCAGGGGTTGGAGCTGGAGGAGCTTTAAGGTTGCTCCCATCCCAAACCGTGCTGTGATTCGGTGCTGATGGAAGCATCTCCCCCCTCCCAGTGCCTGCCCTGCGGCCCCGGCAACAGAGGCAACTGCTTCGGGCCCGGCATCTGCTGCGGCGCGGAGCTGGGCTGTTACCTGGGCACGGCGGAGACGCGGCGCTGCGCTGAGGAGGATTTCCTGCCCTCCCCGTGCCGGGCCGGACGGGAGCCCTGCGGCAACGGCGGCCGCTGCGCCGCGCCCGGCATCTGCTGCACCCCCGGTGAGGCGGGAGGCGGGCGACGGGGAACGGGATGGAGGGGTTGGGACCATGGAGAGGGGAAACGGAGGCAGGGAGCGGAGGTTGGGGATAGGCTTGGGACAGTTGGGTTTAGGGTGGGTGGGAGTTGTGCATCGTGAGGGTGCTGAGGCGCTGGCCCAGGGTGCCCAGAGAAGCTGTGGCTGCCCCATCCCTGGCAGTGCTCAAGGCCAGGTTGGACACAGGGGCTTGGAGCAAGCTGCTCCAGTGGAAGGGGTCCCTGTGCATGGAACTGGGTGAGCTTTAAGCTTCGTTCCAACCCAAACCATTCTATGCAGGTTTGGGGCTCAAAGCTCCTTCCTGAGCCACCACAATGGGATATTTCCCATCCAGGATATTCTCACTCCTCGATGTGCTGGATTTTCCCCTGCCAGCCCCACTCCCTGGTTAACAGAGGGAACAAAACCGGAGCATGAGCATCCCGGGTGCCACCACCACCCCCTTCCCCACCTGCAATGACCCATTCCCGGTCCTAAATAACCTCCCTAACCAACCCCAATAACCCGTCCCTGGTGCATCGCTTTCCATTGAAGAGACCTGCGCCATGGACACCACCTGCCTGGACGAGAGCAGCGATGGGGCTCAGGAGGCAGCCGAGAAGAACCTGACGGTGCTGGACGGCTCTGCTGGAGACCTGCTCCTCAAGCTCATGCACTTGGCGAACCGGCAGCAGCAGGGCAAGCATCCCTCCCTCTGAGCCTGGGGTGATCCCCCCCCCCCGGCCAGCACCGACACCCAGACCCCAGCCTTGTAAATACCTGACCCAATAAAAGCCCTTGTGCACTGTGCTGGCTTCGTCCTGGGGGCTGGGGATGGGTCGTGGGGGGCTCCAGAGGACACAGAGAGGGTGTGGGGATGGATGTGGGGCAGCATTAGAGGTGCATGGGTCTCCTTTGTCGCCCTGCCCATGTCCCCATCTATTCCCATGCTGTTCCCCAGTGGTTTTGCCAGGATTTGTCCCTGTTCTTCCAGTGCTAAGGGCAAGAAGCTCAAGCAGAGCTGCCCTTTGAGTCCCACCCGATAGCCCCAGCAACATGCATGGATGCTGAGCTCCCAGCATCCCCAGTGATGGGGACACTGATGGGATGCGCCACCATCCTGTTACCTCTGACCAAAACCCCTTCTTGGGGCAGATCCAGGGCCTCGTTGCCTTCAGGAACCAGCACAATGGGCTGCTTCAAGCACGTCTCCTAAAAATGATAGAAAACAAGGAAAAACACCCCAAAACCCCTAAAATCAGGAGGATTTGGGCTCCCAAACTCATACAACCCCTGGGGCTGGTGGTATCTTCCCCCATCATCATCATCACTAAATGGGTGATGAGGGATCAGCCCCGGTTATCCCAACCCTCTCCCCCTATCTGGGGTACTGTTATCCCAACCCTCTCCCCTCCCCTGGTCTCTTACCCTGCGGGGTCCCTGCTCCGGGCTCTCTCTGGGTTGGATCTGGGGACAACTCATCCTTTATAATGTCCCTGTGGGAGGTGGCACCTTCAGGAGGTGGAGCTCCGCCATCCCAGCGGGTCCCATCCTGCCCCTCACAAGAGCGCAGGATTGACCCAGCGCTCCCGGCAATGGGAATCTTATCCCAGCCCTTCCGAGGTGGGAGACCCAAAATCACCCCCAAAACCATTGGGAAAGGGGCAACAGCAGCCTGGATGGATGATTCCAAGCTGGGAACACATGGGAGGAAGGAATCAGGCTGTTCAGCTCAGTGCGGCATCCCGGGATGCAGGACGTGAACCCCAACATCTCCTGTAGCATCAGGGACGTGTGGCTGAGCCGGGATGCGGGATGCTGATGGGAGCTTGGGCATCAGGGCATCGACATCCCGAAAAGCACCAGGAGCTGATAACTGAGGGCATTTTCCACCCAAGACACATCCCAATCCTGCCCATGGGGGTCAGGGCACCCCCAGACCCGGCTGGGGTGCTCCAGGAGGGTGTTTTTCCCCCCCAGTCCCATCCCACAGCTGGGATTGAGCCGCTGGGATGCTACAGGACTGGTGCTGAGCCCCATTTGCATCCCATTATCATGGACACCGGTGCCCGGCTCGTCCCCAGGGCCCTGCTGCCTGACCCCGGGTGTGTGAGCAGGACCTGGTGCCCTCAGTGCCGGCCACTGTGGCCACAGTAAGTGGCACATTTGAAAGCAAGCCGGAGGGGATGAGGAGAGGTCGCGGCCTTCCGGCTCTGTGCTGCCTAATTCCCAATTAAGGAGGTGCAAGGAGGGACTGGGATAATGGCCTTGGCATTCGGGTTTGTCCACAGCAAAGGAATTGATTCAGCTCTTAATTGTGGTAATGAAGGCAAAGGGTTGGGGCGAGCAGGAGCCTGTGTGGCTGCATCCTCGGTGCTGTTTCTACAGGGACCCATTGGTGATGTGGTCCAGGGCATCACGTCCAAGCTCCAGAGCAGGAGCCAACAGGGAAATGTGGGGGTTCAGGCCTTTGCCAGTGCAAAAGTACAGTTAGGGATGGGATCGTGGTCACCATCATCCCAAAGCAGATTGAACCCGGCACGGAGCATCTCCCAACACAGGCAGAGATGGGTGGGAAGGACCCATCGTTTCCCACCCCAGATCCCATGGATTATCCCAGTGGAGGATGGGGCTCGTTCTGCTCCCACCAGAAGGGATTTTGAAGCCAAGGGAAGCACGATGCCCCTCTCTCCTCCATCCTGTTGCCTTTCTCCATCCCATCCCAAACCACACCAGAACGATCCCAATCAGAACATGGAGCAACAAGCCACAGCCTTGAGGGATTGGCAGAGAAGGGCCCCAAACTGATCCACAACCTTTGCACGTTTCCCTCCCCGTCATGGTTGGCCTCGTCACCAAGGAGCAAACCAACACCTTGGCCTTGACCTCACGTCCTCGACCTCCGGCTATTAACAGAGCCCTTGGTGTGGGAAGCAATTCCTTGTGGTTCTTAAGGCAGACGGGTGACGCTGGTGCCGGAATGTGTAAGTAGGAGCTGGCACTATATATCCAGGGCTGCTTTTCCAGAGGGGAAAGCTGGGAAGCCTCCCAACCCGCAGCCATGCCCTGCAAGGCGCTCGCTGTCTGCCTCTTGGGGCTCTTGGCGCTCTCCTCCGCTTGCTACATCCAGAACTGCCCCATCGGGGGCAAACGCGCTGTCCTGGACATGGATATCAGGAAGGTAAGTCCTATCCTTTCCTTTTCCCAACGTTCCTGGGTATCCAAGAGGGAAGATGCTGGTAGAAGGTGGGAAAAGACCAAGGGGAAGGCTCAAGTGCAGTGCACTGATTGGAGGTGCTTCCCGGTTGACTCTGTTCCCGAGCAGTGCCTGCCCTGCGGTCCCAGGAACAAGGGCCGCTGCTTCGGACCCAACATCTGCTGCGGCGAGGAGCTGGGCTGCTACCTGGGCACCTCGGAAACGCTGCGGTGCCAGGAGGAAACCTTCCTGCCCACCCCCTGCGAGGCGGGACACAAACCCTGCGGCAGCGGCGGAGGGACCTGCGCGGCCCCGGGCATCTGCTGTGGCACCGGTGGGTCCCAGCCCCCTCATGGGGAGGTTGTGATGGTAAAGTGGGAGGGGGGATGCGTCCCAAGGGATCTGCTTTGTCCTGTCCATCTGGTGAGGAGCGGCTGAGGGACCTGGGGGGTTCAGTGTGGAGAAGAGAAGGCTCAGGGGGGACCTGATGGCTCCCTACAAGTGCCTGAGAGGAGGATGGAGCCAGGAGGGGCTGGGCTCTGCTCCCAAGGAACAAGGGATGGGACAAGAGGAACCGGCCTCAAGCTGCACCAGGGCAGGTTTAGATGGAGCTGAGGAACAATTCCTGCCCCAGAGGGTGCTCAGGCATTGGAACAGGCTGCCCAGGGCAGGGCTGCAGTCACCGTCCCTGCAAGTGTTCACAGCCCGTGGAGACGAGGCCTCAGTGCCATGGGTTAGTGGTGGCCTTGGCAGTGCTGGGGAATGGTTGGACTGGATGAGCTTAAGGCACTTTTCCAACCCAGTTGATTCCATGACCTGTCCATCCACCCAGCACAGGATTGATCCCAACATCAGGGAGGGTGATAACAGACCTTGAGTTTTCAGGGACAGAAACAAGCAGACAGCAACCAGGGGGCTGAGCAAGCAGCAGAGCTCCTGTGGTGCACAACAGTCCATGCCCCCTCCTGCTTCCATCACGCTTTTCCAGCCTTCTCCCTGTATTAGACCCTACCAGAGATCCCACCACAGATCCTGGGGAGCTTCAGGACACGATCTTGTTATTAAACTCCATGCAATTAGAATCCACACCGGGGGGGCTCTGAGGGCTGGTTCCTGCTGTCTCACTCCATCCCCTTTCTCCCCCCATGCAGAGGGCTGCCTGGTTGACTCATCCTGCGACCAAGAGACGCTGTTTGCATAGAGCACCCCGGGGAGAAGAATCCCTGCAGGATCCCTTATCAATCACTGCAGCAGCCCCACGGCAGGTGGGGAACAGACGAGGCAAGTCTGTGACTCAGCCTGGAGTGATGCTCTTCACTAGAAATAAAACTTGTACAGAAAAACAATCACAAGCGGCTGTGGGGTTTATGTGATGAAAGGGGTTGGGTGCAGGCTCAGGAGGGTGGGATGGAGGGGAAAAGGTGGGTTCAGGGAAGGGATGGGATGCAGAGGGACCTGGACAGGCTGGAGAGGGGGGACTGTGTGAACCTCAACAAGTGCAAGGTCCTGCCCCTGGGGCAGTTCAATCACAAGGAGCAAACACAGCCTGGGGAAGACTGGGAAGAGCAGCCCTAAGATGGACTTGGGGGCATTGGCTGACCTCATGGAGCAGGTCCAGAGGAGGCCATGGAGATGCTGCGAGGGCTGGAGCAGCTCTGCTCTGGAGCCAGGCTGAGAGAGCTGGGCTGGGGCAGCCTGGACAAGAGAAGGCTCCTGAAGGGGAGACCTTAGAGCAGCTCCAGTGCCTAAAGGGGCTGCAGGAAAGCTGGAGAGGGGCTTGGGACAAGGGCCTGTAGGGACAGGCCCAGGGGAATGGCTTGAACCTGCCCGAGGGGAGACTGAGATGAGCTCTTAGGCAGAAGCAGCTCCAGGTGATGAATAAAATAAGGCTGAAGGAAGAGACACATGAATGCCAGTATCAGAAGTGATTCTCCACGCGCTCTCATTCAGCCACAGCCCAGATGTGCTTTAAACCCTTCTTTGCACAAACAGGACCAAGAGGTCCCTGGGCCACAGCAGGAACCAGAGGCACAATGAATTCTTACCCCCTAACAACATAAAGGGGAGGGTTGGTGTTTCCTGCTAAGCCACTCAGACCCGTTTTCCTTCATAAGCACCTAGAGGGGTTGAGAAACAGCCCCAGGGAGCGCAGAGCCAGGATGTGCCTTGGGATCATTCCTGTTTTCCACCCCCTACACGTTTGGCGTGAAAACAGAAGGGATGCTGTGGGAGGTGCAATCCCAGAGGCAGAGCAGGAGGCACACGAACACCAGCAGCTCCCTCAGGCAGCAGGGCTGAGACTCACTTGTTGTGAGCCCAAGTTTCTCCCTCACCCTCCTTCCCGCAGGCATTATCCCTTCAGAAGAAGCAGAGCCAGAGCCAGAGGGGTGTTCTCCACCACTTCCAGGTGGATGGATCCATTAGGAGAGAAACTGGCTCCTAAGAGGAGCTCTTAGGACAACATTGTCCGCTTGACAATCCGCCCTTCCTTGTCAACGGCAAAGTTGTAGTTGCGGGGGTTGTCCAGGCATTCCTCGATCCGGGCATCCAGGTTCTCCAGGGTGATGAAGGTTTTGGCTTCTTCCTAAAGGAAGGACAAGGAGCAGCTCTTAACACACGGCCGAGGCACCATGGGAGCTGCTGGTGCTCTGAGAGGCCCTGTGGTGCCACCAGAATCTCAGCAGGAGCTGCATCCAAGAGGAGGAAACTGTTATTCCCTTCCTTGGGATGATTCCACCCTGTTTTCAGAGCTCTCACTCAACCCCCATCCCATCCACACGCTGTCAACGCTCCTGGAAGGTGCCAACATACAAATCCCTATGGGAATAAGCCTCCAGCTTCCACATGGCTCCCAAGAGCTGCCATCAAATCCCACGCAGGCAGCACAGGCAGTGTTGTGCTGCTCTCACCTGGAGCCGGACAACTTCCTTCTCCCTCTCCTTCAGGAAAGCCTCCCTTTTCCTGGCTTGGGTCTCAGCAGCCTTCAGCTTCTGCCTCCTCTCCTCTTCCTCTTCTTTCCTAAGTCTTTCCTCCCTGCCACAGGGAAAGGAAAGGAAAACAAGATGATTGACCACACTCTGTGGAGTGGCATGTTGGTGAGACACATAATCCCTTGGGATGAAAAGCAGAGCCAGAACAAATGGGAAGGAGCAGCACAGCCAGGATGGAGAGCCCGGGCTGAACTCAGCATGGGGATGGAGTGAATTCCATCCTTCTCTGAGCGGGAAAATAGGGGACAATCTTAATGCAAAAGCTTTCAAAGAGACTGGCAATGACATGAGTGCTGCAGACCTGAGACTCAGCAGGGTCTGGCTCCATTTGGGAGCTCCAATGGGATTCTTCCAGCAGGATGTGGAAGCTCGAGTGCTTTGGCCATGGCGATGGGACTGATGGGCTTTTCCCTTCAGCCTCCTCCTGTTTTCCAGGTTCAGCAGACACTGATTTCCTTGGAAGCACGCACACACTCCCAGGGTATCCCGAGGACACTTCCCGTGTCTGACCAGAGGATGGCGACGGAGGGAAGGTGGAGAAACCTCTCCCGCTGACAGTCATCTCTGCAGGGGAGCAGGAGGTGTCCAGAGCTCCGTGACCTCCCCTTCAGCCCCGAGATGGGACTTCTGCGTGTGCGGATTTAGTTAATAAAGGAAAAGCTTAGATCACACAATCCCAGCCTGGTTTGGGTTAGAAGGGACCTTAAGGTTCATCCAGTTCCAACCCCTGCCACGGGCAGGGACCCCTTCCACTGGAGCAGCTTGCTCCAAGCCCCTGTGTCCAACCTGGCCTTGAACACTGCCAGGGATGGGGCAGCCACAGCTTCTCTGGGCACCCTGGGCCAGCGCCTCAGCACCCTCATAGTGAAAGTGTCAAAGAGAAAAGTGTCTTCGTATAAACGAAGCTGCCTCTCATTAAACTGAATTTAGTTCTGCATAAGCAGAAGTTGAAGGCACAAAGGGCAGGGAGCTTGCACAGATAATAAGTTTGCTTTAGAACAAGAGGAACCGGCCTCAAGCTGCACCAGGGCAGGTTCAGATGGAGCTGAGGAACAATTCCTGCCCCAGAGGGTGCTCAGGCATTGGAACAGGCTGCCCAGGGCAGGGCTGCAGGCACCATCCCTGCAAGTGTTCACAGCCCGTGGAGACGAGGCCTCAGTGCCATGGGTTAGGGGTGGCCTTGGCAGTGCTGGGAATGGTTGGATTTGATGAGCTTAAAGGGCTTTCCCAGCCCCGTTCATCCCATGCCTCCACGGTGCTGACCTGCGCGCCCGCTGCCGCGCGTTCTCCTCCTCGTTCCAGGCCATGAGGCGCTGGTGCTCCTGCAGCAGCCTGGCCGAGTCCTCCTGGGTGAGCAGAGCCTCCCGCTTCTTCTGCAGCACCTCGGCCCTGAACTCAGCCCTGCCGGGAGGGGACAAGCACAGGGGAGGCTGCTCAGCTCCTGCTTGGCAATGAGTACCCGGGGAGGGGAGTCTCCTAAACCTGCCCCACAGCCATCCCAGCCCCAATCCTGCCCCACTGTAATCCAGGGTGTCCAAACACCCCTACTGCAAAGTGGCTCCAGAGCCTCCAACCGTTTCCCGCCCTACAGCAGCCCCACAACCAGCCCCCTGCCCCACCGCAGCCCCATACATTGACATCCAACCCCACCCCACAGCAGCCCAAAATGGCCACAAGCCCAATGCTTCTCTACTTCACAGGTGCCCCACAGCCAGCCCCCAAACCCTCCTGTGCCCCATTACAGCCCCACTGACAAGTCCCCTGTCCCACAGTAGCCCCACAGCCGGCCCCATACCCAGAGTCACTGCCAGCCCCCAACCCTCCCCTGCCCCACAACCAGCCCCACATCCCAAATTACTGCCACCCCCAAACCCCAGCGCTCCCCTGCCCCACAGCCAAGCCCCAAACCTTCCTGTGCCCCATTGCAGCCCCACTGCCAGCCCCCGACCTTGCCCTGCTCCACAGCCAGAGCCACTGCCAGGCCCCAAACCCTCCTGTGCCCCATTGCAGCCCCACTGACAAGTCCCCAGCGCTCCCCTGCCCCACAGCGGCCCCATCCCCGGCGGTACCGGAGCGCTCCGAGCACCAGGCGGTGCTGCCGGTACCGCTCGGTGATCACCACCAGCTCCTCGGGGTCCACGAGCGGCGGCACCTTCAGCCGCGACGCCTTGGACTTGGCGGGGAGGTCGTGCCGCTTCTTGCGGCCCCGCGCCGGGACGAGCCGCGGCCCCCAGCAGGGCCCGAGGCCGGGTCCGAGGCCTGGTCCCGGTGCGGGGCTCAGGGCCAGCCCCGGCCGGCAGCGCCACAGCGCCCGCAGCATGGCGGGGCGGGCCGCGGATGTGACGTCACTGGAGTGCGCCGCCCGCGGGGTATCATGGGAAGGGGAGAGGCCTGCGGGGCATCATGGGAAGTGTAGTCCCGGGGGGAATAGGGATCCCATGGGACCCTCTGGGGTACGGACACCACTTCCTACGGGATACGGTATCCTATGGGACAGCGACCACCTCACGGGACACGGGACACACGCCCTCCCCACCCCCCACCCCGCAGGATACAGAACACCGCGGGATATGGACCCATCCCAATAGAACAGGGGCCACCTACCTTCGGGACAGGGAACCCCATCCCGCGGGATACGGACCCCTATGAAACAGCTCCTTCTCCCCGAAACACACATCCCGAGGGATATAACACATCCCAAAAGGGACAGCACTCCCACGAAACACAGCCATTCCCTCCGGAACACGGCACCCCCCACGGCACGGTGCTCCCCATGGGACACGGGATACGGGACATGGAACTCCCGGGATGCGGGACACTGGATGCGGGACATGGGATACGGGACATGGAGCCCCGCGGGGCACGGGGTACAGAACATGGAAGCTCTGGGACACGGGATGAAGGATACGGAACTTGGAACCCCACAGGACACGGCTTCACCGGGACAAGGGACTCGGGATATAGAACCCCGGGACACGGGATACGCGATATGGAGCCCTCGGGACACTGGATATGGAACCCCCTAAGATATGGGACATGGAACCCATAAGGGGCCCCTGGACTCTGCTCCCCCGGGATACGGGACATGGAACCCCCCGGGATAGGGCACACGGGATAGGGGACCTGGCACCCCCGTGCACACACACACAAACACCCCCGAGCCCCCGCTCCGCCGCACGACTCGGTCCGGTCTCCCCGCGCCCCTTTATTGCCGCTCGGTCCCGGGGCTCGGCCGGTGCCGCTCCCCGCTCCCCGCTCCCCGCTCAGCGCTCCTCGCCCCGCAGCACCGCGCCCTGTGGGGGAACCGCCCGTTGGTGGGGCCGGGGCTGCTCACGGAGCAGAGCCCCAAGTCCCCATCCCTGGTCCCCGTCTCCATCCTCATCCAGGTCCCCATCCCCATCCCATCCTCATCCACATCCCCTTTCCGGTCCCCATCCCCATCTCTATCCCCATCCCCATCCCGGTCCTCATCTCGGTCCCCATCCCAGTCCCCATCCCCATCCCCATCCCTATCCCTATTCCTATCCCCATCCCCATCCCCGTCCCCATTCCCATCCCTATCCCCATCCCTATCCCCATTCCTATCCCAATTCTTATCCCCATCCCCATCCCCATTCCCATCCCTATCTCCATCCCCCTCCCCAACCCCATCCCCATCCCGGTCCCCCCCCTTTCCCGTTTACCAGCAGCGGCTCCTCCCGCCGAGGCGGGCACCGGGGGGGGCGGCAGCGCCAGAGCGGGGCTGAGACCTGCGGGAGAGGGGACACGGGGAGATCCATGGGGAATCCCGAGGGAACCCGGGGTCCTAATCCAGGGTCTCAATCCGGATGTTTAATCCAGGGGATAATATCGGGGGTAATCCCAGGGGCGTTAACACAGGGGGAATCCGGGGGGGTTAATCCGGGGGCTAATCCTTGGGGAATCTGTAGGATTTAATCCCATGTGGTTCATCGATTACCCCAGGGTGTGAATCAAAGGGGTAATATCAGAGGGTTAAACCGGGGCAGTTAATTCCATGGGGTTAATCCAGGGTCTTAATCCAGTGGGGTGTTAATATGGGGAGGATCCCAGCAGGGTAATCCCATGGGATTAATCCAGGAGGTTAATCCGGGGGGTTATTGAGGAAGGGGTAACCTCAGGGGGGTAACACAAGGGAGGGGGGGAATAACAAATCTGAGTGGGGGTAACTCGTGGGGATAATCATGGGGAGAGGGATAATCCAACAGGGGGTAATCCATAGGGGATAATCTAGGGAAGTGTAACCCAAGGGGGATAATGGGGATTGGGGGGGGGGGGGGGGCAGAAAAGCACAAGGGGTTAACCCTGGGAGAGGGATAACCCAAGGAGAGGGATAACATGGAGGGATTGTAACACCTGGGGGGGATAATCCTGGTGTGTGGGGCACAAACCTGGGATAAACCAACCCGGGGGGGGTGTCACCCCACTGCGGGGGGGTCACCCCATTGCGGTGCCTACCTGCAGGGTCGGAGGGGGTGCCAGGTCCCGCTTGCCCCCCGGGTACCAGCCATGGGACCAGTGCTGGGTAGGGCAGGGGGGCACAGCACAGGCCAGCAGCAGCAGGGCCAGCAGCAGCAGGGACCCGCGGGGTGCCATGGCCGGGGGGGCTGTGGGGACGGGGGGGGGGTTGTTCCATCGGCACCCACAGCGGGGGCACCCCTGGGGGCTGAGGAGGGGTTTGAGGGTGGAGAAGGGGAGGAGCACCCGTGGGTGCTGATTGAGGTGGTTTGGGGATGGAGATGCTGGAGGGGATGAGCACCCATAGGTGCTGATTGGGGGGGTTTGGGGATGGAGATGCTGGAGGGGATGAGCACCCATAGGTGCTGATTGGGGGGGTTTGGGGATGGAGGTGCAGTGGGTAGGAGCACCCGTGGGTGCTGATTGGGGTGGTTTGGGGATGGAGATGCAGCGGGTAGGAGCACCCATGGGTGCTGATTGGGGTGGTTTGGGGATGGAGATGCAGCGGGTAGGAGCACCCATGGGTGCTGATTTGGGTGGATTTGGGGATGGAGATGTGGAGGGTATGACCACCCTGGGGTGCTGTTGGGGTGGGTTTGGGGATTGGGATGCAGAGGGTATGAGCACCCATGGGTGCTGCCTGGGGTGGGGATGGAGATGCTGGAAGGAGTGATGACCCCGAGATGCTCTTTGGGATGGTTTGGGGATGGAAATGCAGATGCTATGAACACCCATGGGTAGATGCAGTGGATATGAGCACCTTTAGGTGCTCTTTGAGGCAGATTCCAGCATGGAGATGCCGGACGGGCTGAGCACCCCAGGATGCTGCTGGAGTTTGGATCCAGCATTGACAGCCCTTTGAGGGTGCCATTAGGGTCTGATTCGGGATGATCAGGAGCACACCCCCCAGGGTCCCTGCATGGCACCAGCACCCCTCAACCCACCCCACACCCTGGATGCAGGCTTACCTGGCTGGGTGGCAGTGACGGTGGCAGTGGTGATGGTGGCAGTGGTGGCCGGGCTGAGCATCTCTATTTGTAGGGCTTGGTGCTGGTGACGTTGTCCCTGTCACTGCTCCCATGGGAGACCATGGCCTCACTGATGGCATCGCCCTCCTCCATTGGACAGGGCCAGTGCCCATCACATCCTTCCCTCTCAAATCCCCTCAGGACAGCACCCAGCACCCCTCTTCTGGGGGTCTCTGTTTCATCACTCAGGGCTGGGGATCCCTGGGAATGGGCTCAATTCCCAACACGGCTCCTGGTGGCTGGGACAGGGCAGGATCCAGCCCAGATGGTCCCCGGCCCCATGGACAGCGCAGCTCTCGGTGAAGGATGGGCAGCAAACTCTCCGTGCCTCAGTTTCCCCACCCAATATCCTCAGCTCTCCCCCTACTTCATGCTCATCACCCCCAAATCGATGCTGGCAACGGGCACACAGCCCAAAGCCACCGGCTCCAGGGATGTGACACAGGGATGGGGATTTAGGCAGGATACAGCCCCGGATTAGCTCCAGCAGCCGCTCGTGTCTCTGCTGTTTGCAGTTGGAAGCAGCAGATGCTGTGGGGAAAGGTCAGGGCAGCTCCACACACCCCGAAATCCCTCCATTGGGAAGGCAGGGATAAAAGGGAAAGAACATCATTAATAGGATCATGGAGCAGCCGGGATGGAGGCGTTTGGGGTGGTCCCTGTCCCCAGGGAGAGCATCCATGGTGGGTGAGCGCAAACCCTGCATCCCAGGAGGGTCCCTGCTTCACTTTGGGATGTGATGTACAGATCCGGCCAAAACCTCCCAAGTCAGGAGCCAGAGTTTAGTGATGATGATGCTGGGGTTCATGGGGGGCAGGTGATGGATGATGGCAGCAGTGGGGTCATTAATAGGGGGTGTTTTGTGTTGTTTTGGGGGTCTCCCAAAAGATTGGGATTGAGATGAGCTGGAGACTGAGCTGAGCTCTTAGGCAGAAGCTCTTCCCTGGGAGGGTGCTGAGGCGCTGGCCCAGGGTGCCCAGAGAAGCTGTGGCTGCCCCATCCCTGGCAGTGTTCAAGGCCAGGTTGGACACAGGGGCTTGGAGCAAGCTGCTCCAGTGGAAGGGGTCCCTGCCCGTGGCAGGGGTTGGAGCTGGAGGAGCTTTAAGGTCCCTTCCAACACAAACCAGGCTGGGATCTCTTGAGATTCTACAAGAAATAACCTGAAATCTCCTCCAGCACCTCGGGATGGAGGTCCCCTGGTCCAAGGATGGAGGCTAAAGCCTGCAGCACGCTGTCAATTGGAGATGGGTCCGTAATTGCTCTGTTGGTTCTGTTATAGACCAAGACAAGGGAAGGGTCTGGGTGGCACCTGGAAGGAGACACAGAGCTCAGACCATGTGGAGCCAGCCAGAGCCTCCAGACAGCAGCATCCTTCACTGCTGGGGTCGGCAGAGTCACTGTGAGCATCCTCAGCACAAGGCCACAGTGGCCCCAATCCCTGCAGCAGGCCCCAAATCCATCACCAACTCCATGGATGTTTCCTTCAGGGAGCAAAACCCCTTTTGTTTCTCTGGGTTTCGGGGCTATTTTGGGGGGTGAAAATCCCAACAGTTGCTGCCACCATGATCCTTATGGTTTCCAAACCAGCAGCAAGTGGTGGCTTGATCCTGAAGGATGAAACTATTTGCTTTGGCTCCAAAACCTCAGATATTTACATTAGATCTAAGGAAGCTCTTCCCTGTGAGGGTGCTGAGGCGCTGGCACAGGGTGCCTGGAGATGCTGTGGCTGCCCCATCCCTGGCAGTGTTCAAGGCCAGGTTGGACAGAGCCTTGGGTGACACGCTCTAGTGTGAAGCATCCCTGCCCATGGCAAGGGGTTGGAACTGGATGAGCTTTAAGGTCCTTTCCACCCCAAACCATTCCATGCTTCTATGGCATTTAGAGCCGTGCACACACAGGGAAGAGGCTTTTCCCTTTGTTCTCCTGCCTTTTAAGAGCAGAAAAGCGCGAACCCATCTCCCTGCAAGCCCAGCACCTTGTGCCCATGGGTTCGGGCTGGTTGTTGAGATGAGATCCAGGCTCTCTTTTCCTTCTGGTTTTGTAAAAAGGCTTTTACTCCCTCCAGAGAGAAAACAAAAAGAGATTTACAAAGCGAATCCCAGCCTGCCCGAGCCCTCCGGCACAGAGAGGGGGGCACAGTCTCCATCCCAACATCACGCTGTTTAATTCCCCAATAGAACATTGGAAAAAAAGGAGCCAACAGTATCCGCACTAACACTTTGCTACATATAAAATCTCCAGCTAATATGAAGCTTATGGTACCAACCTCTAAAACAGTTAAGATATATACACATATTTTGTTGGTTTTTTGGGGGGGAAAAGGGGTATATTAACAAACAGAATATTACAAAATATTAAAGAAGGCAACTCTTCTGTCATTGGATTCGGGGTGGGTTTCTCCTTGTCTTCACTTGAAGTTGGCGTAGTCTGAGAAGGCGTCGATGTATTCCTGCACCACCTTGTAGCAGAATTCGTACTGTTCCTGGGGGATTGGGGGAGAGCACAGGGTTAGAGCAGGAAAAGCCACTCTTGGGGCAGGATGTGGTGCATGGAAGCGTTGGAAACACGTGTAGATGAGGCCCTCAGTGACATGGGTTATGGTGGGCTTGGCAGTGCTGGGTAAAGGCTGGACTTGATGAGCTTTGGGACTCTTCAGCAGGGAGTGCAGTGATAGGACAAGGGAGGATGGGTTCAAACTGAAACAGGGGAAGGTCAGGTTGGAGATAAGGAAGAAGTTCTTTATTGTGAGGGTGCTGAGGCGCTGGCCCAGGGTGCCCAGAGAAGCTGTGGCTGCCCCATCCCTGGCAGTGTTCAAGGCCAGGTTGGACACAGGGGCTTGGAGCAAGCTGCTCCAGTGGAAGGGGTCCCTGCCCGTGGCAGGGGTTGGAGCTGGAGGAGCTTTAAGGTCCCTTCAACCCAAACCACGCTGGGATGCTATGATCTTAAAGGTCTTTTCCAACCTAGCTGGTTCTGTGATTCTATGCTGGTCTGTGGGAAGCTGGGACCAAGCATGGTCAGGTGTCCTCAGCCCAGACCGAGGGCAGGAACTGCATTTCCACCCATGAGCAGGTCCCATCTCCTTTGTGCCCCCCAAAACTGGGCTGCCCACCTTCCTTGCTGGAATGCCATCAGCAAAAGAAACTCAGCTTTCCCATTTCTCTCTGAGGTCCTATTTTGATCCTCAAAGACCTTATTTTAAATCCCTGAGCATCCTTGCAAACTACTCTTGCAACACCTCATCTAGTCCTGCCTGCTCCAGTGCCCCCCTGCATACCCAAGCAGTGCCACAGCTTCTCCTCAAGCCCACACATACGTGGGCTTTGGCTGAGGATCACGGAATGGTTTGGGTTGGAAGAGACCTTAAAGCTCCTCCAGCTCCAACCCCTGCCACGGGCAGGGACCCCTTCCACTGGAGCAGCTTGCTCCAAGCCCCTGTGTCCAACCTGGCCTTGAACACTGCAGGGATAGGGCATGTCTCCAAGGAGGTTCCTAGAGCTTGTGTCAATGCTCTTAAGGGACTTGATGCCCTCATCCAGCCAAGGTCCACTCTTCCAGACATCCTAACAAGAGGATGGGGAGGTACCCCCTGACCCCCCTCCACCCCTCACTCTTTGATGGAGAGATGAAACCCTCAAGCTGGGGTTGAGTGCTCCATGTTGAGTCCCCAGCTTGCTCCTGTGGAGCTCTGGGGTGGCAGGAGGAGCAGGGGGCTCTTACCAGTGTCTGCACCATATGCGGCCTCTGCAGTCTTAAACTCTTCACTGTCTGAAAGACATCGAGAATCCCTTCAGCCTTCACCCGCTCCAGGACAGTGCTCAGGGCACAGAAGGTGCCTGTTCTTCCTGCTCCGGCACTGCAAGAGAAAGCAGAAGGTAAAGGACACATCCTGCAGGCTTGGCTCAGGGGGCAATCCATAGGGAAACCACCGGAGAACTGGAGGAGCCACCAGTGGTGCCCCAGCCTCTCCCAGTTAAGCTCTACAGGACCAAAGCCTTTTTGCTTAGCCAAGCAGGAAAACCCCATAGCACGTCTGCATGGGCTGCTCCTGCTCAGCCCAAGTCTTCTGAGGGACCTTGGACCACCATCTCCCAAGCTCCTCGCAGAGCAGGTCCCCATGGAGGGGTGGCCAAGCCCTGCTCCACACAGGCTTTACCTGCAGTGCACAGTGATTGGGTGGTTGCCAGACTGCTGCTGCTGCTTCTGCACAGCCGCGATGATGTTGATCATTCCCTTCCCATCCCCAGGGATCCCAACTTCTGGCCAGCCATGGAAATGGAACTGCCGAATCTGCCGGCTCTTGTTTTCCTGGTGGGAGAGGACAGGTTGAGGTCAGTAAGTTGGTGGGAGACCCATAGCATGAAACCCACCAGCTCAGGGCTTTGGGAAAGCCTGCTTGTGAAGGGAGGGCATTCCCATGTCATGGAGCAGGGCAGGATGTGGGGAACCAGGAGCAGGAGGGAGGCTGGGTGGTGGGCACAGGGATGGGGCAGAAGGATGAAGGCTGCTGGGTGGCAGCAGGGAAGATGGATGAGAAGCAATCAGCCAGACTCTTGGAATGGAAGGTAAGCAGAGGGAACAAGGTGGGATTGCAGGGCATGGACACCATTTTGGGATGATGGGGACATGATGGAGCTGAAGACACCAGAGGGAAGGCTCAGCACTTCCAATAGGAATCACAAAGCACCGTTAGTGATGGTTAATGATGGCCAAACCCAAGAGCATCCATTGCTCCCTGCAGGAGGAAGGTCAGACTTACTCTGGTGTTTGTTACCAGCAGGTCCCGCACTGTGTAGCTCTCACATTCCTCCTCCTTTTTCAGCTCCACGGTGATGTCTCCATAGGACACAGAGCCATCAGATGGCCAGTACTGGGCACACTTCTCCTGAGAAAGCATTAGAAGAGGGGACAGCGTGAAGAACCTGTCTTTTCCCATGGCATTGAATAGAAGAAGCCTTCTCCAGGGGCTGGCATGCCCCAAACCAAGTGGGATCCCATGGGTGTGCTTTGGAGAAGAGCAGCTCATTGCACCCAAGAGTGCTTTGAGGACTGAGGGTCCAGAGTTGATTCATTGAACATCTCCCCACCCCGGGGTCTACAAACAACTGGACTCTATGCATTAGAAGCAGAGACTGAAAGGTATTGCCTGACAGAGAAGAGATGACACAGCACCCAACACGAGTGGTGCTGGCAGTGCCAGGGCCACGGGGACAATTTAAGGGGTCACACTGATTCACTTTGCTGGGGCTTAAATGCAGCTATCCCCTGGTGCTTACCTGGCCTCTCTCCTCCAGCTCTGTCAGCATCACTATGGAGCAGGATTTCCACTCCCAGATCATCCTCCAGAAGTCCTCTATCGTGTGCTGCAGCGGTCCTTGGCTGGCGATGTAGGAGTCCTTCTGGCGATAGCCCTGCATTGAGAAGGGGACAGTGGTGAACGGCAGAGCCTGGATGTTGGGAGCACTGGGAGGAATGCTCTTAGAGATGATTGGGTTACCAAGCCCAGTTAAATGTGGGGAGCATCATGTCTGGCCATGGAATGACCACAGAGAAACCCCCTCTCACAGTGGGCTATGTCCCCAGCATGGGCATTACCACACCACTGCTCAACAGCTGAGGTGTCATCAGCCAGAGCTTTACCATGGTAGACCTTTACTCATAAAGAAATGCAGCAGGAGGAGGAGGCTCACATTCCCTGCACATGCATGGCCTCATCCATCTGGTGAAGAACCCAAACCATTTGGGTTTCCAGCACTCCTAAGAGATGTTGCAAAGTGGAGGCTGCCCCATCCCTGGCAGTGTTCAAGGCCAGGTTGGACACAGGGGCTTGGAGCAAGCTGCTCTAGTGGAAGGTGTCCCTGCCCGTGGCACGGGTTGGAACTGGATGAGCTTTAAGGTCCCATTCAACATAAACCATGCTGGGATCTGTGATCTATGCAGACCAGCAGCAGGTCTGGGTGACTCTGGCTCTTCCTCCACCACAAAGAGCTTCTGTTTCCAAACCCTTCCGATGTCCCCTGTGCCCTCACTGCAGACTGTGACTGAAGCTGCTTCGTCATTTGGAACTGGTCATTTAAGCAAAGTTCAGCAGAGGCAGGAAATTGAATCCTGGACAAAAATCTCTTCCATGACATTTAAGCTTTCTGATGCTGGAGCAGAACACAGAGGCTGCTCCCACTGCGCTGTGTCGGATGCTCACACAGCCGGAGCAACCCATAGGGACCAGCAAAAGAGATTGCAGGGAGCAATTGATTTGGGATGTTGTAATTGGGAATAAGCTGGTTTTACCGGTTCAACCCATGGCAGTGATTGAACTTTAGGGGGAAAAATCACCCTGCTATTAGGAGATGGAAATAGCAATTGGAGTAGAAAAGAGCAGGGCTCTGTTAGGCAGCCAGCTCTGGCATCACTGCACCAAGATAAATACTCAGACGAGATGTCCCCCTGAAGTCAAGGATTACTCACAAGAAAAGGATGTGCAATCACTTACCTCCTCCTTGGAGTGAGGAAAGCACTTAACCTCTCTGCCTCACCTCCTCCCATCACCCAGACAGGTATAATGGGATTGACCCGGGTTTTCTCAAGGGCTTTGGGATCCGTCTATTGCTCCATTACCTAATCTAGTGGATGTTGTCTGACCAAATGAAGAGCGCTGGAGAGCAATCACTGCCATGGCTACGTGCATCTGGTTCTCCAGAGCCAGCATCAGAGCCCAGAGTGGGAGTGAGACCAAGATTTGGAGGCTCAGCTTTCCTCTCCCACATAGAGAGGTTTCTTGGAGAAAGAAACCAGCACCATCCAGTGACACAAAGCAAAGTCAAGTGGAAAGAGCCTTATGGAACCCAGGGAAGGAGTCTGGGGACAAATCCTTTCCATAGGAAGCAGCGTGAGGTAAAGAGTTTCCACTGGGAGAAGATGGAGAGAAGGTTAAAGAAGACTCACGTCAATGAAGGACGCGTTCACGTAGTCTGTGTTCTCTTCACCTCTCTTCACTGGAATGATTACTCGGTTGAACTCATCTGAAACAGAAGGGAAATGATCTGAGTTCTGAGGAACACCTTCAAAGCATCACTCTGGTAACCAGGCATGGCCTTCAGCTGGGATGTCACCAAGCCCTGAGTGAGAGGACAGAGATACGGGAAGGGGAGCACTGTGTTCACAGCACCTGACTGGGACAAGGAGGCTCAAGTCTACCTAAGCCACCCAGAGCTGGCTGCCCAGAACTGATTCTTGTATCCCCAAGGATGGAGACTCCACATCCTGTGCCAGTGCTCAGTCACCCTCACACTCAAATGTGTTTCCTCATGCTCAAAGGGACCCTCCTGCGTCTCAGTTTGTGCTCACTGCCCCTTGTCCTGTCACTGGGCACCCCTGGAAAGAGCCTGGCTCTGTCCTCTTTGCACCCTCCCCTCAGGTACCTACAGGAATTGATGAGACCCCCCTGATCCTCCTCTTCTCCAGACTGAGCAGTCCCCACTCTCTCAGCCTTTCCTTATAGCAGGGATGCTGCAGCCCCTGCATCATCTCTGTGCCCTTCACTGGGCTCTCTCCAGTCTGTCCATGTCTCTCTGGTGCTGGGGATCCCAGAACTGGACACAGCGCTCCAGGAATGATCCCCTTCCTCAACCTGCTGGCAACGCTCTGTCCAATGCAGCCCAGGACACCACTGACCCCCTCTGCCACAAGCACACGTTGCTGGCTCATGGTGAACCTGGTGTCTACCAGGACAGCCATGTCCTTCCCTGCCAAGCTGCTTTCCATGCTGGTGCCTGGGTTATTCCTCCCCATGGGCAGGACTTTGTGCTCCTCCTATAGGAGTTTATGAGGTCCCTGTTGGCCCATTTCTCGAGCCTGCCTCCTGTCCCCATACCCACCATGCACACCCTCCCCAGCAGACAAGCAGCTCTTACATGGAATTATCTGAAGCACCCTGTTCTTCTTCATGTTGGCCGGCAAGTTGCCCGTTCTCATCTTGTCATTTTGAATTTTGATTGAAGTGAGCTTCTGCAGAGGAAGGAGCAAAAGCAGAGGCAGCTTTCAGCACCAGGCAAGCACACGGTGGTCCCCAGAGCCCAGCATCATCCGAGCAGATCCAGCAGACAACAGCCAGGCTCACCTTAAACTCCTCCTCCAGGCCATTGCTGCTGGTCCCTGGCACTTTGTTGTAGATCTTCTGCAGGTGGATCTCTAACGAGGTCACCTCCAGCTCTGTGTCACCGTAGAGATAATGCTCCAGAAGTGCTTGGTAGATGAACACGTACTGCATCTGCAGGGGTTTGCAGGGAGGAGCCATCAGCCTCTACTCCATGCTCAGTGAGGGCATCCCAGTGCCCACACACACATTG
Source organism: Psittacula echo (assembly GCF_963264785.1). NCBI lineage: Eukaryota > Metazoa > Chordata > Aves > Psittaciformes > Psittacidae > Psittacula > Psittacula echo. The sequence continues at coordinate 3,100,093 of NC_137735.1, forward strand.
GCTGCAAACCAACTACCCCACTGCCCACCCACGCTTGTGGAGCACCTTCTGAGACCTCAGAGAAGCGGGTATCAACCTTCCTGCTGCTGTATGGGGTCTGGGTCCTTATTTGCTACATCAGCCAAAGCTGACACAACACAAAACTTAAAGGCTCAAGGGGGACCTGATCGCTCCCTACAAGTGCCTGAGAGGAGGATGGAGCCAGGAGGGGCTGGGCTCTGCTCCCAAGGAACAAGGGATGGGACAAGAGGAACCGGCCTCAAGCTGCACCAGGGCAGGTTCAGATGGAGCTGAGGAACAATTCCTGCCCCAAAGGGTGCTCAGGCATTGGAACAGGCTGCCCAGGGCAGGGCTGCAGTCACCATCTCTGGAGGCATTTAAAGGATGTGTAGATGTGGCACTGAGGGACATGGTTTAGTGGTGGCCTTGGCAATGCTGGGGGAATGGTTGGACTGGATGAGCTTAAAGGGCTTTTCCAACCTAAATGATTCTATAATTCTATGAAGGGGATTAAAAATAGCAGGAGCCAGTGAAAGGCTCCTGATGCAGCATCCTTCAAAAATCATAGAATCTCAGCCTGGTTTGGGTTGGAAGGGACCTTAAAGCTCATCCAGTCCCAACCCCTGCCACGGGCAGGGACCCCTTCCACTGGAGCAGCTTGCTCCAAGCCCCTGTGTCCAACCTGGCCTTGAACACTGCCAGGGATGGGGCAGCCACAGCTTCTCTGGGCACCCTGGGCCAGCGCCTCAGCACCCTCACAGGGAAGAGCTTCTGCCTAAGAGCTCAGCTCAGTCTCCCCTCTGGCAGGTTCAAGCCATTCCCCTTGGCCTGGCCCTACAGGCCCTTGTCCCAAGCCCCTCTCCAGGTTTCCTGTAGCCCCTTTAGGCACTGAAGCTGCTCTAGCTGCAAAGCCCAGCCCGAAGCTCAGCACCACACTTACATCTGTCTGTACCATCTGGCAGCGCTGAGCCCGGATGCGGCTCACGAAGCCGTAAACATCCACCTTCCTCTCGGCGTGCATCATGTCCAGCATGGCATCGATGACGATGAAAGTGCCCGTGCGTCCCACACCAGCACTGCAAGAGCAGAAGGAACAAGTGGTCAGCGTGGCAGCGTTGGAGTCCTTTGGGGAGCAGCCAGGAGGGAGCCAGATGCTTCCCAGCAGTGAGCAAATAGCAAGATGTGGTTTGGAGATGAATAGCTCCTCAGTGTACCCTGGGTGCTGGAGATTGATGCACACAGCATCTCCAGCTGCTGCCATGGCCCCAGCGTGTGAAGGCAGAGAGCAAAACCTAAGCCAGCTATGACATCCAGAGCCCTTATGCCCTGCCTGCTTCTACCAGTGCCTGCTGCTCCTTCCAGTCCACCTCCATCATGTGAAGCTCATGGGGAAGCCTCATTTCTCTGCTGGTAACTCAACCATTAAGGAGAAGAAGAAAGATGAGGCCAGCAGATGCTATGGAAAGACAAAGCTCTTTTGCCAGCTGCTTCCTGAGAAGGAAGGTGGAAAGATGGACTTGAGAGGTTGCAAATGTGATCATCTCTGCCTTTAACTCTGGGCTTCTCCTTATTGAAACATGGAGAGCCTCTGCAGCTCCCTCAGGCTTGCTGCTGGGCCTGAAACCACTTCATGTGGGGTCAAACACCATGGTCCTTGCTCCCTTCTTCCAACTGCCTTCTCATTACAGGGGACCTTTCATGCCCAGGGCAGCAGGGAGCCAAGAGAGATGCCACCAATGCCACCACTGGTGCTCAGCTTGGCTCCCTCAGCATGCAGCTAACCCACTTGAGCACTCAACTGGAGCTGTAACACCATCCCGTCATGATTCCAAAGAGCTCCTTCAATTCACATGCATTTTTTTGAGCATTCCCATATGGAACATCCTCCTTTAACATAAAAAAGTGAAATAAAAGGCCTCAGTGACAAGACCCCTTTTAGTACTAAATAGCAGCTGGTTTCCAAGTGACCCAGGAGAGGTCAGCAGTGGCCAGGACTCACCTGCAGTGCACTACAATTGCTCCTGCATATTGGGGGTTACACGTCTTCACCTTCTTCAGGAACTTGAGCATCCCGATGGGGGTGAAGGGGACCCCGAAGTCGGGCCAGCTGGTGAAGTGGAACTGTGTCACCAGGCGCTGGGGCTTCTTGTTGGTGACATCACCGACCTGCAGGGGATGCAGGTTAACGATAAACACTCCCATTGCCCTTCTTTCCCCCCCCAAAACAAGGGGCAAAGGGAGAGCGACAGCCCCAGCACTGAGCGGGGTGGCTTCAGAAGCATCCACAAGCTGAAAGGGCGCAGCCCCAGGCTTCGGGGCCAAATCAGTCTCTAACAGGATGACAATTTAATGACCCAGCATCGCATCCCATGTCCTAGGGGGGAGAGATGCCAGCCTGGACTTGGCTGGGGCTCCAACCTGGCTGAAACTGCCATGTTTAATTCCCAAGGAGCTGCCACTTCGCCCATACCCACACCTCTGCCCACTGCATCCTCATCTTAAAGGCAGAGGAGGAAACTGCACATGAAGGGTGAGGGCTCGGGTGAACCCCACTCAGTGTCCAGATGGGTTTCCAATCTCCAGCTCTTCCTTGCTGGCCTCCAAGAGCAGCAGGAAAACAAACAGTGACTGAAGCATCCAGAGCCTCCTTGGAGGACAAGCAACTGCAGCGACAGATGGGAAAGCGATCAAAGCCAAGAGTGGATTTTGTCTTGGCTCATGGGATAAATCTGATTATTTGCAGGCATTAAGTATCTGTGGGTGAGAGGAGGAACCAGTACGGGTAACAGCAAGTGCTGGAGAGTTACAGGACTGACTTTCAGCCTCGGCATCCATCAGCTTCCCTGCTCTCTGTTCAGTGCATACATGCTGGGAATGGGATCCCAGGTGGTTAAGATGGGTAAATTCTTAATAGCTCTGGTTAAAAGTGGGCAGCCTGGAGAAGAGAAGGCTCTGAAGGGGAGACCTTAGAGCAGCTCCAGTGCCTAAAGGGGCTGCAGGAAACCTGGAGAGGGGCTTGGGACAAGGGCCTGTAGGGACGGGACAAGGGGAATGGCTTTAACCTGCCCGAGGGGAGACTGAGCTGAGCTCTTAGGCAGAAGCTCTTCCCTGTGAGGGTGCTGAGGCGCTGGCCCAGGGTGCCCAGAGAAGCTGTGGCTGCCCCATCCCTGGCAGTGTTCAAGGCCAGGTTGGACACAGGGGCTTGGAGCAAGCTGCTCCAGTGGAAGGGGTCCCTGCTCGTGGCCGGGGTTGGAACTGGAGGAGCTTTAAGGTCCCTTCCAACAGAAACCAGGCTGGGATGCTATGAAAAGAATCACTCTTTGGAAGAGCTGAGCACCACACCAGCCCCTGTTGGATGCCCAGTGCGGAGAGAGGAGGGATGGGATGGGAGACCCGAACTTCAGCACCTGCTGGATGCAGAACTTCCGCACTGTGTAATCCACCAGGACAGTCACATCCTCCACGGACACTCGGATGTTCCCGTATGTCCAGCAGCCCTGATCCGGCCAGTACTGAGCACACTTGCACTGTGGGGAGAGAAAACAGAGCAGGGTGAGCTCTGGTTCCTCTCAAGGCTGGGACCAGCTCCAAGGCACGCCCATGGGCATGAGATGTGCTGGATTTGGGTGAAGCTGGGTTAGAAACCAGCCCACAAAGCCTTCTGGTACCCACCTCTTTCCTCTCCTTCAGGTTGGTCACCATGACAATTGTTGCTGTGTTTTGCTCCCAAATCATCCTCCAAAAATCATTCACTGTTTCTTCCTTTGGTCCTAAAGGGAAGGTACAAAGAAACATTATCTTTGGGATCAACCCTTCAAGTGTTGGGACTGAAACCCAGTGTGTGAAGGCACATGTCAGGAGGATGCAACACATCTTTTGCCAATAGATGTCAGCACAGAAGGTGCTTTGGTGGCTAACTCAAGGAACTATCCCATCACACAATGGCTGGGCTTTCTGGATGTGTTTTATCATCAGGAATTCCATTTTTAGCCCAAGAAGGGGAAATCAGACAAATGGAGCATGGAAACCACTTGTCCATGGTCACCCAGGGCAATTGTAGCCATATCAATCAGTCTGCAGAAGTCCTGCTCTGGGGTCTTGGGCTTTAACCATGAGATCTCATCTCAACAAAGCACAAGCACAGATCCCTGCTGCCTGCAGACATGCAGCTAACTCAACCTAGACCTCCCTTGCCATGCCTCAGGCTAAGGGTGAGCCAAGAGAGCAGCAGAGCCAAAGCATCACCCCAGCCTGGCACCACTGATGGACCAGATGCAGACTTCCTTCCGCAGCAAGAGCCAGGCCAAAACCACCATGGCACCCTCCAGCAATGGGTATTGCACAGGCAGGGCTGCTCTTCCTCTCCCAGCACATCCAGCACTGACTGGGAAACCACACTGAGAACAACGTGTGGACCAGCCAAGCTCCTTTTGAGCAGGGGAGCTCTGCAAGGGGCTGTGCTGTGGTCACACCGGAACAGCTTCACACAGCAGCAGGTCCCCAGCCCAACTGCCACCAGAGCGAGCTATGGGAATACCCAAGGGTTTACCTTGTGCAGCAATGAACTTGTTTTTCTCTTGGTACCCCTATGGAGGAAAGGAGAAGCAGGATGTAAATGGAAGATGTGTATTTGTCTAACACGAGAGTCATTAAACGCATCTACATCATTAATAACCAGCGCACCACCTGCTCTGCTGCTCATTTCCCTGTGCAGATGGAGCTGCAGCCCCCGAGGGGAGAAACAGCACCACCAGCAGGGCAGAGATAAGGGAAAATCCCTGTGGAAAGGGCTCTTGCCCCACAGCAACACTCCCCATGCTCGCGTGATGTGGGAATGACCCAACTGGTTGGCACAAAGCACTAATGAAGTGGTACCCGACAGCCCTTCTGTGGAATCAGACTGCATCCAGAGCATCACGTGGAAATCAGGATTAACCATTGAGAGATGGAGCTGTTGAACTCATGGGGACTGATTCTGTGTATTTCCTAAGGGATATTTATTTACTGGTGAAGAAAGGACAAAGCTCTTTTGAGCCTTGCTTTTCTTCATGTTCCTCTACCTCTAAGTCTCCTTCACATTACCCTTCCACTTATTGGAGCTATATGGTTATAACCATAGATAGAGACTATCCTAGGAGCAGAGCAGGGCAATGTTGCTGCTATTTTAGTTGGATTCCTTGGTATCTTTTTCATCCTCTTCCCACATCCATCCCTGCAAGCTGGGAAGTACCAATGATTAACTGATGCCTCATCAGCCATTAATTAGAAATTCCCATTCATAGAATCCCAGCCTGGTTTGTGTTGGAAGGGACCTTAAAGCTCCTCCAACTCCAACCCCTGCCACAGGCAGGGACCCCTTCCACTGGAGCAGCTTGCTCCAAGCCCCTGTGTCCAACCTGGCCTTGAACACTGCCAGGGATGGGGCAGCCACAGCTTCTCTGGGCACCCTGGGCCAGCGCCTCAGCACCCTCACAGGGAAGAGCTTCTGCCTAAGAGCTCAGCTCAGTCTTCCTTCTCAAAGCCGCCAGCTCAGCTTTGCAGCTGCCTAAGCAGTGCAAGCACTTCTCATTATCAGGGGTGGGGAGAGATGGGACTATGGCAAAGCAGCTGAGCAAGGGCAGAGCTGCAGCTCAACTTGAGTTCTGGCTCTCAGCCTCTTACTCTGACCATACTCAAGGCATAAAGTGAAGTGCAGGGAGCTCCATCGCAGCCACACAAAGGTTATGAGATCAAAACCCAGCCTAATGTATTGCCCCGGAGGAGCTGGGGAGATGTTAATGGAGGACGTAATGTCTTAACCATCCTCTCCTAGGCACAAATCACACCCCATGAAAGCCCCATGCTCCTGATGGGACCTGGCACCACTGACCAGGGCACAGCCAGGGGGAATTTCCCCTCCAAATGCCACAACTCACATTAATGAAGGAGGCGTTGATGTAGTCGGAGTCAGGAACCCCTTCGACAGGAGTCAGGTGAACCCTGGAATGATCATCTGCAGGGAAAGGAAAACTGCATTAAACCCAGCTCCCTCCACATAGCTGGTATCTGCTGTAGTGAGAAAGCCACATCCTGGAGCAGAACCCGGGCTCCCCTGCACACCAAACACCTTTATGCCCCCCAATTCTTCTTGCTTAAGCCTGGAGAGGTGCTAGACCTCACCCAAGGACACTTCTGCAGAGGGCATGAATGAGGAGGTCCCCATCCCACCCAGCAAGAGCTGCTGTTTCGGCATTGCCCATCCTCTTCACTTTCTGATATTGGCTCCAGGTATCTTCTCCTCATAGGCACCTAAAGCTAAAGCAGACGCTGCCACCCATGTGGGAGGTGAAGTGACCTCAACCGTGTCCTCGCTGATCCCCAAAACAGGAACAGGAAGCCCTGGAATGTGCACTGGCCATGCTCTCCCCCCCAACCCCAACAGCTCTGATACCTACAGGGCAAAATGTTCACATATCTGTTCTTCTCCTTGTTCTCCTCCTTGGAAGCAGCTTCACACGTGGCCTGTATGGGACACGCTGGGAGAGCCTGCAGTGGCAGAAAACAGGGTTTTCCATGATGGTCTTATGGCACGGCGTAACACAAATGCAGCCAAGCATCCTGCCCCTTCGGATGTGTCCCTGTCTCCACCCGAGCAGCAGCTCCTCCTCCTCACCAAGCTCAAGGTGGCCATTTAAACAGCATGGGCAGGACCAGAGAGAGCACACCCCATGCAAAACATATCTGGAACCCCAGGACCCATGAACACGAGGTGGCAGCAGAGCCTCTGACACCAAACCCAGCGATCCAGGAGCTCCCTTCTGCCTGCTGAGATTGCCTCTGTTAACGGTGATGCTCAGGGTGAGCCGCCTACAGCCCCCATCGCCTGAGCGCACGCAGGGATGGGAAGCAGCACCCATGCAGGGAGTTGTTCTTCATCCAGCAGCACCCTGGGTTGGGGTGCTGTGGGGTCACAGGCGATGCTGTCCCACGTTCCACACTCGAGCAGAGGAGGTGCTTCCCCAGCACTGTTATTCCACATCCCTGAATGGAAGGAGGATGAGAACGTACAGGAGGTATTCACCATCCTTTCCTCCAGCTGACAGCACGGATGTGCCTTGGCTACGGAAGTCTTCAGGGCAAGCAAGTATTTATAATGCCCAAATTCCCTTCCTGGGCATTCATTGCACCTCTAGAGTTTCACTGAAGCACGGCCAGGGAGGGTATCAAGTTGTGCAGCAGCTGGAGAGAGCCGAATGGCTTTGTTTAATCTCATATCATGCTCTGGACCAAAGGCTTTAGGTGTTTGCTGGTGACACCACTGCAGTGCAGATAACCAGATCAGTGCATTTGGTTTCATCAATGATGCTGATGGAGAGTCCAGCTCCTATGTTACATGCTGTGATACTCCAGCTTGTTATTTAGCTTTGTTCCTCACCTCAGCACTGCTCTGCCTGCTTCTGTGTTGCCCAGGTGAAATAGGTTTATCACCACAAGAAGCTGCAGAGTTCAGCAACATCAAGAAGAGGTTGTAGCCATCTCAGAAGAGATGCTCTGGCATTGTGGGATAAGGACACCACCTAAATTACTCCCTGCTCATGGCCGATTGTTGCCATATAGATTGTCATCATTCTGGTTCAGGGTTAACAGCTCCCTGAAATAGATGGGGATGCTTCTGTTTCTGTGTCAGAGCTCCTTCTGGCTGGTTGTGGATCTAAGCCATGAGGACTGGGTGCAGAAAGAGCGAGCCTGGGAGGAAACCAGCACGCAGGGAAGCTCTGGAAGACCCCAAGACATCCAACACACCTCCTGAACCCACTAAAGCATAACCCCACAGTGCTGCTTGCTACAGAACCCCTGCTTTCTGTGCTGAACGTGACGGTGGCAGCTTGCCCACCCTCACACCAGATTCAGGGACAGAATCAGCCCTCCCACCCCACAGCCCTCTGAATACCCCTGAGGACAGGCAGAGCATCACTCCCTCCATGAAGCTCCCAGATAAGCTCTTCTGAAGCACAGCATCCAGCACTGTCATCTCACGGACTCAATTACCCCTTGGGTTGACGTGCCATCCCTATGCTAGGTACCACTGTGCCTCCTCGCTGACGTACCAGCTCTTTTGTCTCTGCTCTATGACATGAGACCAGATTTTACCTCGCTGTGTGACATAAGCCCAATGGTGAGAGCATCCTGTGGGATTTCAGGGCAGGAAGCAAAGGGACTCACATTGAACTCCTCCCGAAAGAGCTTGTTGTCATCTGCCATCCGGCGGTTGATCTCCTCTTCCAGCTTGTCAACGGGCAGAGGCGGGTATTTGCGGTTGGTGCTGGGGGAGCGGGCGAGCAGTGGCATGCTCTGAGGCTCTGCAATGACATCTGCATCAGTGCTCCTCCATGCCTAGGTGGGCACAGGGACCTCACACGCACTTAGGGCCACCTCACATCTCGCTATCCCCAGGTTTTCGTGGAAACCCAGACTGGGTTGGGTTGGAAGGGACCTTAAAGCTCATCCAGTTCCAGCCCCTGCCACGGGCAGGGCACCTTCTGGGAACCTCAATTCAAGAGAGACATTGAGGGGCTGGAGTGGGACCAGAGAAGGGCACTGAAGCTGGTGCAGGGCCTGGAGCACAGTGTGATGGGGAAGGGCTGAGGGACCTGGGGGGTTCAGTCTGGAGAAGAGAAGGCTCAGGGGGGACCTGATGGCTCCCTACAAGTGCCTGACAGGAGGATGGAGCCAGGAGGGGCTGGGCTGTGCTCCCAAGGAACAAGGGATGGGACAAGAGGAACCGGCCTCAAGCTGCACCAGGGCAGGTTCAGATGGAGCTGAGGAACAATTCCTGCCCCAAAGGGTGCTCAGGCATTGGAACAGGCTGCCCAGGGCAGGGCTGCAGTCACCGTCCCTGCAAGTGTTTAAAAGACAAGAGATGTGTGCCATGGTTCAATGGTGGCCTTGGCAGTGCTGGGGAATGGTTGGACTTGATGAGCTTAAGGCTCTTTTCCACCCTAGGTGTATGAAGATAGCCTGAGAAAGTTGGGGCTGTTCAGCCTGGAGAAGAGAAGGCTGCGTGGAGACCTCAGAGCAACTTCCAGTGTCTGAAGGGGGCCTCCAAGGATGCTGGGGATGGACTCTTCATCAGGGACTGGAGTGACAGGACAAGGGGTAACGGGTTCAAACTGAAACAGGGGAAGTTTAGATTGGATCTAAGGAAGAAATTCTTTACTGAGAGGGTGGTGAGGCACTGGAATGGGTTGTCCAGGGAGGTTGTGAATGCTCCATCCTTGGCGGTGTTCAAGGCCAGGTTGGACACAGCCTTGGGTGCCATGGTTTAGTGTGAGGTGTCCCTGCCCATGGCAGGGGGTTGGAACTGGATGATCTTAAGGTCCTTTCCAACCCTAACTACTCTATGATTCTATGAAACACTTTCAGCACCCTGGGATCAAGCATCACACTGTAACAGAGGCGGCAAGATCAGGCAATGAGGACCAAGTCATCAATACTGGGGCACGGAGACCACCTCACTTCACCCTTGCTCACATGGAAAGCCTGGCACCATCGCTGTGACCTAACTCCCAGATGGACACAGTAAAGGTGGCTGTTGCTTGTGGTTCCTCAGTGAAGCCAAGAAAGGCCACGCCAGGGTTATACCAACACAGCTGATGCTCTATGAAGTTCACACCTTCATTTATAGCCACGTAAAACGGGCAGGGAAGGTCTGAGCTGCCAACGTGAAAAAAAGGTGCTGATTTCCAGTTAGCACTTGCCTGAAGGTGTTTATGTGGAAGGAGCTCAGAAAAGGGATCTGAACCGAGCTCAAGAGGTGGTGGTTCCTCTTTAGCTCTTACTTTGGTGCCTACACATTGGTGGAGATGCCCAACTTCAGACCTCCATGGGCAGCACTGGCTCAAAGCTCAGGGACAGACGAGTTTAGACATTACAGCAGGCTTGCACAAGACTTGAAAACTGTATTTATGCATCTTTAAGAGGTCCAAAAAGGTTTTAATAAAGGACAAGGTGTATTCCCTGCTTTCTTTTGTTTTGGGTTGGAAAGGACCTTAAGATCATCAGTTCCAACCCCTGCCACGGGCAGGGACCCCTTCCACTGGAGCAGCTTGCTCCAAGCCCCTGTGTCCAACCTGGCCTTGAACACTGCCAGGGAGGGGGCAGCCACAGCTTCTCTGGACACCCTGGGCCAGCGCCTCAGCACCCTCACAGGGAAGAGCTTCTTCCTTATCTCCAACCTGAACTTCCCCTGTTTCAGTTTGAACCCATCACCCCTTGTCCTGTCCCTACAGTCCCTGATGAAAAGTCCCTCTCCAGCATCCTTGTAGCCCCCTTCAGACACTGGAAGCTGCTCTGAGGTCTCCACGCAGCTTCTCTCCTCCAGGCTGAACAGCCCCAGTGTTCTCAGCCTATCTTCATACAGGAGGTGCTCCATCCCCTGAGCATCCTCGTGGCCTCCTCTGGACTTGCTCCAATATTCCTTCTGGGAGATGCTTTTGTGCTCCCTGTGTTCCACCAACGCAGACCTCACCTGCATCATCCGTTCGGCCGTTGGACAACCGAAAGGAATTGGAGTGACTCCCTGCTTGCTTGTATTTCTTGAACCTACCGAAGACAAGGGAGAGGAGAACATCAATAGGGACCCAGCAAGAAGCCCAGGATGAGAGATGCAGCCATGAAGGGGTTTTCTCATGGCTTGGTGGTTCCAAGAGGCTACAGGACCTCTAAAACCCTACCTATGGCTGTACCATCGCACTGACCCCATCTGGAAAGGCTTCTGGAGACCAGAGTAAGGTAAAAGCCAGGAGGAGAAGCTTTAAGACTGCTTCTTATGGAGGACACCCCAAGGAGTTGCTGCGGCATGGGCTGATGCAGCAGAGCACATCACCCCTAGGTTGATCTGTCGTGCACCAAAGCCCTGTCTCCGTGTGCTTTTAACTTGAAGCAGATGCTCACGCTCCACTTGCCTCCAGTTACGGGTTCTGCTGAATCACTGGGCAGGCAGCAGCCAACAGAAACCCTTTCTTAAGGGCTGGAAGCCAAGTGGGGAGGACTCAAACTCAACTCCTGAGGCAAAGCTCTCATCAGGTTCACTGCTGCGAGGGCAGGCCCGGAGCCAGGAGACGAAGGGGATTTTTCCATTGCTAAGGAAATGGGGTTTTCTTTCCCTTTTTCCACGGCTTAATCCCCAAAACGGTGAGGAATTTATAATGTTTACTGCAGGTGAACAACCACCCTCTGCTAGCTGAGCAGATACGTGCTCAGGAGCTGGGAATGCTGCATTCAGAGCAGCATAGATGCTTGGATTGCTTAAAAATGGACCTAAGGCAGCTTTGGAATGCTATAGAACCAGGTACAGCATCACCTAAGGCTCCTAACAAGCTCCAGTCGCAGGGTGCTTTGCAGTGGGAGCTGCACAGGCACAATGTGCAGGTCTGGTTTCCAAGACAGAGCTTGGCTCTGGATGTTGGATCACGCTCGGCAGCAAGATGGGAATCAAGGAATAACACACCCAGTTATACAAGCAAAGGAGTTTCTGGCTCCAGCGTTGTGTTCAGCTTCCCTGCATTACTCAATCCAACACCCTTAGCCTCAGCAGAAAACCTTACTGACTCCTTAACTGCATTAACAGGACTTCAGTTTAACCTTCCCTGCTAAATATGGCTTTATTCAGGAGCAGAACAGGCATTACCCCACTTCACAGAGAAAGGAATAAGCATCACTTACTAGATAACCCCAAACCACATTTTCATTATCCTTACAGGTTTCTTGCGTGGCTGTGCCAGCCTTTAGCTTAGGAAACAGCACAAAGGCTTATCCCTGTGCATTCAGTGATGAATGCCTGCCAAACAAGGGGAATCAGCATGAAAGCATCTCTTACCTTAACATGTACAGCACAATAATAATAAATACTATGACTAGGAGGGAAGACAGGGCCACCATCACAGCTATAATTGGAGTCTCATCTGCAAGAGGAAAAGAAAGGGGTGGTTATCAACACTGAAACATCCAGTGCCATTGTTTAACAGGGCAGAGATGTAGTTTCTGCTTGCTGGAGCCAGGCTGAGAGAGCTGGGCTGGGGCAGCCTGGACAAGAGAAGGCTCCTGAAGGGGAGACCTTAGAGCAGCTCCAGTGCCTAAAGGGGCTGCAGGAAAGCTGGAGAGGGGCTTGGGACAAGGGCCTGTAGGGACAGGCCAAGGGGAATGGCTTGAACCTGCCAGAGGGGAGACTGAGATGAGCTCTTAGGCAGAAGCTCTTCCCTGTGAGGGTGCTGAGGCGCTGGCCCAGGGTGCCCAGAGAAGCTGTGGCTGCCCCATCCCTGGCAGTGTTCAAGGCCAGGTTGGACACAGGGGCTTGGAGCAAGCTGCTCCAGTGGAAGGGGTCCCTGCCTGTGGCAGGGGTTGGAACTGGAGGAGCTTTAAGGTCCCTTCCAACCCAACCTATGCTGTTTGACAACTGAGCTACCAAGGGGCACTCTGCTTTATTTCTGCACTTGTCCCTCTGTGCTGGGGGTCCAGAACTGTTATTCTGACCAAGAAATATGATCTTTGTGCAATGACCTAGCAGGGCAAACAAACCCTCCTGGGTTTATTCAAAGACATGAAACCCTCCAGGCCTTGCATGTCTTTGCTCCCGCCATCCACGTGTTGACATGTTCCCCATCCCAGCAACAAAGAGCCAAGGAATATAATGGGAAACATTTCTGCATCCTGCACACTCGGTTGTTGCTTGAGCTTTAGCATTACCCACCAAGAGGCTCTCCAAAAGCAAGACCGGGAAGGCAAAGCAATCATGGTGTGTCTTAACCCAACCACAGCCAGTCCTTTCTTGCTGAAATCTCCAACCATAACCATCAGCATCATCCTGGCTGCTGCAGAGGAAGCTGAGCTGCCCTGCCAAAGCCCATAGTGCTGTGCCCCTGCTATCATAGTATAGTCTGGGTTGGAAAGGACCTTAAGATCATCCAGTTCCAACCCCTTGACATGGGCAGGGACACCTCACACTAAACCATGGCACCCAAGGCTCTGCCCAACCTGGCCTTGAACACCGCCAGGGATGGAGCATTCACAGCTTCTCTGGGCAACCCATTCCAGTGCCTCACCACCCTCACAGTAAAGAATTTCTTCCTTAGATCCAATCTGAACTTCCCCTGTTTCAGTTTGAACCCGTTACCCCTTGTCCTGTCACTGCAGTCCCTGATGAACAGTTCCTCTCCAGCATCCCTGCAGGCCCCCTTCACTAATGTATTACTGGACCACTTCTCCTGCCCTGCCTGGTGTTACGCTCAGCCTAACCGGTGCAGCGCGGCTGTCAGGAGATGTGATTTAAGGGCAGGGTGCCTCTGGCAGCAGGATGCAGGAGGTCTGGGGGTTGCTGTGGCTCCCTGCAGCCGTTCTTTCAGCACATCTGCCCGGATGAGTTACAGCTTTGCCACCGCAGCGCTAACCACTGCCGTGCTGCCCAGCCTACTCAGCAAAGCCAGGCAGGAAACAGGCTCCAGGGTCCCCAGCCTGCCCTGCAGAGTGATGCCATCACCCTCAGCTCCTGCACTGCTCGAGTCTCAGCTCCAGGGGTGTCACACTTGGAATTTGCTTGCAGAAGGGACAAGGACTCAATGCTCTGCTTCCACAGAGCTGCAGTGCTGGAGCACTCATTGCACTCCACAGTCTGGAAAGCAACAGCTCCGCTGGGCACCCTGTGCCAGCGCCTCAGCACCCTCACAGGGAAGAGCTTCTGCCTAAGAGCTCAGCTCAGTCTCCCCTCTGGCAGGTTAAAGCCATTCCCCTTGGCCTGTCCCTACAGGCCCTTGTCCAAAGCCCCTCTCCAGGTTCCCTGGAGCCCCTTTAGGCACTGGAGCTGCTCTAAGGTCTGCTTCATGTCCACAGCAGCCCCTCCGCTTTTTGCTGCCACGGTTTTCCTCCCAGTGCTGCTTCTTGGTGCCACAAATTGTGACCAATCCCCCTAGAATAACCCTCCAAGTCACAGCACCTGGAACATATTCATGATTTTATTAGCATTAATGTTAATATCAGTAATATTAATACCAGGATGAAGCCAGATTTTCCCCCATTTCCCATTTCTTTGCTTTCAGGAGCAGGGATGAACAACGGCAGAGAGACGGCAAAGTCAGACCTAAGCCATGGCAGATCCAAGGGAATTACGTTGAACATTACTCCAGTGGCTTAACCACTACTTTAAATGAATTCAATTGGACCTGGGTCTCTTTTATTCCTCTGCACTAATGTGCATTGACAGTAACTATCACAGAGCACCTCTCTTTAACTCTGCATCACCGTGAGCTTGGCACACCCAGCACTATAAAGCCATTTGCCACTGAGTTTACAAAGCTGAAACACCCATCAGAGCAATGATGGAAACACCCAGAGGAAGCTGGTTTCTATAGGTGACAACCACAGCGGCTGCACCTCTGCTCTGCCAACTCTGATACAGTTAAAGCCACGAGGAATTGCAAGTATTCTGGTAGTGATGCCAGTTCTCAGAACTAAGGGATGGAAAAAAGCACCTAAGTGCTGTTAAAGCAGAAGAAATGGATTTGTGCTGCCGTTTGCCAAGGGAATTATAGAGAAAAATGATTATTCACATCATTTGGAGAATGGGTCTGGGTCAAACAGGGTAAATTATAGGCAATGAAGATAATTCATAAGCAAAAAAAGAAGGAAATTGCCTGAATGGCTTCTTTTGGTCATCCAGCTCTAGGGACGGTAATGATGCTTTCAGAGCATTCAGCAGTATCTAACAGGACATGGACAGATTGATCCAGGATTGCTTGTTTCATCATAGAATGGTTTGGGTTGGAAGCGAGCTTAAAGCTCATCCAGCTCCAACCCCTGCCACGGGCAGGGACCCCTTCCACTAGAGCAGCTTGCTCCAAGCCCCTGTGTCCAACCTGGCCTTGAGCTTCTAAGAAGGGAAGCCCAGCATCAGTTGGGATAGCAGTGGGTCACCAGCTTGATAGGCTTTGTAAAGGCCAGTTTGGAAGTGTGGCACAAGGAGAGGTTTCTAATAGCAGAATGCTTCTGGAGATGTTTTCAGTGAGCAAAGAGCAACAAACTATGGAATTCTCACCTCTTCTGTCAGAGTTACCTGCAGAGAAAGAAAACAAGAGTCTCTTAGCAACCAAGAAACATCCATTTTAATAAGTTATGAGGGATCAAAGACCAAGACAGTAACGAATTTAGCAACTCTCATCATCTGCTTGTAAATCTGCCCCTTAAAACAGCAGCTACAACGCCAGGATGTTAAAACAAGAATCAGCCTTCATGTAGTAACAAGGAAAAGGGATCTAAACCCAACTGCTTGTCAGCAAAGCAGGGAGCTGAGGCCAAGCTCTGACACGGATAACCACAACTTACTGCTCTTGGTGGATAACACAGTCTGTTTAAGCCTATAACCAGCAAGTCACTGGTGTAATTCATTAGCACTTAACTAAAGAGATAACGCTTGTGAGTGGTTTTAAGTGAGTGGCTGAGCCAAGAGCTCCATTAAGAGCAGCCAAGCTCAGGGATGCGGATGAGGAGCATCCAAGGAAAGCCTCTACCTGCTGTTTTGGGTGTTTCATTTATAGGAAGCCAGAGCAAACCTGTGCCAAGGAAAGCACAGCCCAGCTCTCCTGCTGTAATGCTGCTGGTATGGGCACCCTACACCTTTGTTTCATGTGTGAAGAGCTGCAGCATGGGCTTGAGGACAACATTAATGGGTTTGGAGAAGCAGAAACTGCTTGTACAACATGTAATTCACGCAGTGCCTCTGCCTCATCCCTCTTGAGCACCACCTAATTCCTCCATGACTGATATCCACATTTCCCATTAAGATTAGTGGCAAGGGCAGCCCTAAAACTAATTTTGCTCCTTGATAAATTACTTGAAATAAAGAAAGAATCAGGTGTGGTCATTTGTTCTTGGGGCTGACATCAAGCGAGAAGCCACACGGGGCCTGGTTGGTGCAATAGCCAACGTGTCACAGCATGCACTGAGAGTCCATCAAAACCAGTAACCCCAGTGATAAAGGAAGTAGCAAAGATACAAAAGTGATTAAATCCTGTCCCTGATAGTACAGATTGCATTAGAAATCCAGATCTTCAGGCTTTTGTCCCCATCACTCCCATTTGAAGGCTATGTGTATTCTACACTTGCACTGTGCATGTATCCCTGTGCATGTGAGAGAGCTGGGCTGGTTCAGCCTGGAGAAGAGAAGGCTCCTGAAGGGGAGACCTGAGAGCAGCTCCAGTGCCTAAAGGGGCTGCAGGAAACCTGGAGAGGGGCTTGGGACAAGGGCCTGTAGGGACAGGCCAAGGGGAATGGCTTGAACCTGCCCGAGGGGAGACTGAGATGAGCTCTTAGGCAGAAGCTCTTCCCTGTGAGGGTGCTGAGGCGCTGGCCCAGGGTGCCCAGAGAAGCTGTGGCTGCCCCATCCTTGGCAGTGTTCAAGGCCAGGTTGGACACAGGGGCTTGGAGCAAGCTGCTCCAGTGGAAGGGGTCCCTGCCCGTGGCAGGGGTTGGAACTGGAGGAGCTTTAAGCTCCCTTCCAGCCCAAACCAGGCTGTGATGCTGCCACAGGCAGGGACACCTTCCAGAGACGGGGCAGCCACAGCTTCTCTCGTCAACTTGTGCCAGCGTCACCACCAACTTCTTCCTAATGTCTAACCAGCTCCATGTCCCTCTTGTGCTGTGGTATCACCACGGAATTTGCCCCAAAGTGTCTTCTCGTCCCCTTTTGTCCACTGAAACTCCAGAAGAGCAAAGAAACAAAGCCAGAGGCAGCGTGTCCTGGAGAAGAAGAGGTGAAGGAGCCACCTACCATTGTGTGATGCAGAAGAGGTCTCCTGCGTTGTCACCGTCGCACTGAAGTTCCTCTCCGTCGTCTCCGCTTCTGTGCTGGGGACAGCGGTGCCTGGAGCCGGGGGGGTCCCGCTGGGCAGAGGGGAGGTGGCTGGAGACACGGGGATGGTTGTCCCCAATGTGGAGGTGTCGATGCTGACAGTGGTGGCGTTGGGGGAGATCCTGGTGGCTGTGGTTGTAGGTGGCTTTGTGGCCACGGTAGATACAGTCACTGGAGTGCTAACGTTGAGGCTGTTGGTGCTTGTCGTAGTCCTAAGCTCAGGACCTGCTGTAGGAGCTTTGGTGGGGCTCCTGGGGGAGGTGGGCACTGTTGTGGGTGGCTCTGTGAGAGGAGAAAGCACAAGGGAACCTCCTTGAGATACCTTTCTGGAGCACTGCAGGGTTTAGATGCTGGGGGGTTGCGTCATTATAAGGATAAACCAGCCACAAAATCCCAAGTCCAGGACAGGGAATGCTTTGCACAGCACTGATGCAAACCTTAAGAACCTGGTAACTTGACCAGGTCTTACGATATTGAGGAGGTACAAAGATTGGAGCCTCTATAAGACTGGCTCAATATAGGACCTGCAGGTCCCATTTATGGGCACCTGCAGCCCATCACCTTCTTTCCGATAGTTTATACTACAGTTAAGTGGAGGGTAGAAGGAGTAAGTCACTAAGCATCACTTACTCCTTTGATCCTGAAGGTGGTTTAGGGACAAAAGGAGACAAAGAGGATATTTTACCTGTTGTAATGTTGTTAGCACCTACGCTTATCAGGCCACTTCCGAGCAGAAGGAGAAAGAACCACAAATCCATGTTGACCTGGGGAAGAGAGGAAAGACCGGGTATGTAAACCCTCATGCAACATTATCCCAAAGGAATCCAAACTGGAGAGTCCTCTGTGCATCCTGAGTGTGTAGAGCTGGGAGGGAGGAGTGAACGTGTGGCTGGAGTCCCTGCAGGCATGTGGATGGGAAGGACTTATTGCTGCGTTCGTATGTTCCGCATGGGAGAAGACACTGTGGTATCTCAGTGTGGTGGAGCAGCAGAGGTGACCAGAGATGAAGCAGGGGATGGGAGAACTGTGGGAGAGCACAGAGGAACAAGCAATGAAGCTGACAGCAAAGATAAGCACCTGGTCTTAAGGGAAATTAATGGCATGTTCACGTAATGGTCTGCAAACTGAAATGCAGCACATGTGAAGACCATGGTAAAGGAGTCTTGATCCAATGTGCCCAGGAACTGGAGGCAGGGAAGGAGGAGAGGTCAGCTCCTCCTGTGGTCAGCAGCCAATGGATCCCTGTAGACTCACTGAAGCCCCTGACTGCTAATGGGCATGGACAGAAATCCAGTGCCAGGCCAGGCTCAGCTCCATTCATAGGATCCCAGCCTGGTTTGTGTTGGAAGGGACCTTAAAGCTCATCCAGCTCCAACCCCTGCCACGGGCAGGGACCCCTTCCACTGGAGCAGCTTGCTCCAAGCCCCTGTGTCCAACCTGGCCTTGAACACTGCCAGGGATGGGGCAGCCACAGCTTCTCTGGGCACCCTGGGCCAGCGCCTCAGCACCCCCACAGGGAAGAGCTTCTGCCTAAGAGCTCATCTCAGTCTCCCCTCTGGCAGGTTAAAGCCATTCCCCTTGGCCTGGCCCTACAGGCCCTTGTCCCAAGCCCCTCTCCAGCTTTCCTGCAGCCCCTTTAGGCACTGGAGCTGCTCTCAGGTCTCCCCTTCAGGAGCCTTCTCTTGTCCAGGCTGCCCCAGCCCAGCTCTCTCAGCCTGGCTCCAGAGCAGAGCTGCTCCAGCCCTTGCAGCATCTCCGTGGCCAGAGGTCCCCATCAGATTCCCTGCACACACAGATGATGCAAATACCCATAAATAATAATAATCCTAATCCAGGCTCATCTCCAGGCCAGGCTGCACATTCCTCACTGGATGTTTCTTTCCAGGAAGCATCCTGCTAAATTACAGGGCGATGACATCATTGAACTTGCTTCCCCTCAGCTTTCTCCCCCAGCCCCTTTAAACATAAGGTCTTTACGGTGATTTCTTTCCTCTGTGGACCTCAAACAGCTCCTGAGAAATGGGCAGCGTTATCTCCTCCCAGGAAGATACAGGTCCAGAGGCAAATGACAGCATCCTCCTGGCCAGAAGAGAGCCCAAAGCTGCCAAGCCCCACACCAGCACATGGCCCTGGGCCTCCCAAGGGTGGGCCAGCATCTCCCATCCGCTACGAGCCCAGAGGAAACTCTATGTGCCATCGACCAGCAGCGGCTCTATGGCTCTCCCTTGTCCAGTTGCATCTTCAGCATCTCCTGGGAGAAGGCTGCAAGACCTCACCATCAAGATCACGCTGCCAAGAAAGGGATTTAGTCCTGATGCGCATTCTAAGCCTCCCCCTCTTAAACACATCTTGTGCTGCTTGTTCTCATTCGATCGCTTTAAACCTGCTTCAATCTAGACCCATCCCAAACTCCGGGCAAAAGGACAACGCTGAAGTCATCAATGTGCTGGGAACGGTATCAGGAATACAAGATCCTCCCCACCCCAGCCGGGAGCATCCTCCCATCAGCACCACCCCCTGACATGCTTTTCCTCACCCCCCCCCAATAG
This sequence comes from Psittacula echo, assembly GCF_963264785.1. Lineage (NCBI taxonomy): Eukaryota > Metazoa > Chordata > Aves > Psittaciformes > Psittacidae > Psittacula > Psittacula echo. The sequence goes on from NC_137735.1 coordinate 3,119,518, forward strand.
AAAAACCTGGCAAAAATCGCCCTGACTCAGTGACCAAAAGGTCAGACAAACCCTGAAGCAGCAGGAAACCAAGCTCCAGAGATAAGAGCTTTCCTTTAGCTCCCTCCACGGCCAGCCCCACTGCTGCAAGCAGGCCAGGGCTTTCTCCAAGTGGTCCCACTGGTACAACAGCAGCTTTGCAGAGGTTCAAGTGTCTGTCTGGATGCATCTGAACTGACTGGAATCCTCTTGCTGCTGGTCCTGCGATGCCTCCCCAAGGCTCTGCTCTGGGGTGGGATGTCTGGATAACCGGCAGCAGGTAGGGTGTTGATGACATGCTCCAGTCTTGGTGCTTAACACACCCCATGCAAGGTGTTCAATCACCTGCCAGAGAGATGTGCTTGGCCTGAACTGCCTTGGTTTTGGAGGAGAAAACCCCATGTTTATAGGGAAGGAATGTTCTAGGATGAAGGTGCTGAGGCGCTGGCCCAGGGTGCCCAGAGAAGCTGTGGCTGCCCCATCCCTGGCAGTGTTCAAGGCCAGGTTGGACACAGGGGCTTGGAGCAAGCTGCTCCAGTGGAAGGGGTCCCTGCCTGTGGCAGGGGTTGGAACTGGAGGAGCTTTAAGGTCCCTTCTAAACCATTCTGTGACCCTGTGTTTTTAGGGCTGAGAGCGAGCCAGCACAGCTGGAGCCTGGGGAAAAGCCCAGTGGCAAGTGCACCGGGATGTCAGCCTGTGCTCCAAGGCCACTGCGTGAGCAGTCACACTCCAGAGCTAAGATGGTCCTAAGCCAAAGAGGTTTTCCACCCCCACAATGTAGGAAAGGGAGCTCGTGTCCTCCCCATGTTTAACTGCAATAGCAAAGCACACAAAGCTGAGCCGTCAGCGAGAATGAAAGCAGCTCACTGCAGGAAACAGCTGCTCCGAGCATCCTATTGTGGGAACCCATGGAAATAGGGCCCTCATGGAGATGGGATCCACGTGGAAAGGCACGAGGAAGCTAAAGCCATGCTGAATCTCCAATGAATGTAGCAGCGGCATGGAGATGCTCCTGAAACCTGATGAGGGCTGATGGAGGCACCCAGGTCTCACCATCACAACTGCTCCCCACACCAGGAACAAATCACTGCCACAAGGAAACAGTAACAAGGGAAAAGGAAAGACTCTCAAAATGAGAGTTCCCATCCCTTTGGGATCATGTTCATTTGGGATCCTATGCATCTGGAATTCCTGTTCATTTGGGGACCTGTTCACTCAGGATCCCCATTTATACAACATCCCTTTCATCTGGCATTCCCATTCATTTGGAATCCTGTTCATTTGAGAATCCCATTCATTTGGAATTCTGTTCATCTGGGTTTCCCATTCATTTGGCATCCCATTCATTTGGGATTCTCATTCATTTGGAATCCTGTTCATTTGGGATTCCCATTCATTTGGTTCATAGCTCTGCCAGCACTGGCTCTGCAGCAGCAGTCTGGTCCAAGAGCAGGCAAACCAGTTGCTAACAGGGATGCTCCCACCACACTGGCATCCTACCAGCTCCTCATGCTGAGATCTTGCTCCTCAATGCCATAATTGGATCATTGGAACACCGTAGAGATTCCCATCTCTTCCAAGCCTTTCTTAATGGCTTCAAGGATCCTTGGAGCTGGTTGCTCCAGCTCTTGCAGCACACCTCAAATTAGCAGGGGAATGAACTTGTTCATGACCACTCGACAAAGGGGTGGCAGAGCTGGGACTGGTCCCCAAGGACCTGGTTCCTCTCCCATTTGTGGTTCCTGGAGTCCTTTCAGGAAAGTTAAGGAAGGCAAGATGATGGGTTAGGCCATACCAACCCTGCACACTCTGAAGCCAACAGCCAAATGTCCCATAGGCCTTCAAAGCTCTTCTCCCCCATCCTCAACACACTTTCCCTTGGTATCAAAAGCAGGAGGATGGGTGGAAGGAAGGGAGAGTAGTGAATCCCATCTTCTTTCTGCCCTCCAGTACAGGGAATTGACCCACGTACAACAGAAGAGCTGGGGTTTATTTCCACAACCACAATTGCTACATGGTGATTCCAGACTGGGCACGGGTACCACCTTCAAAACCCCTTTGGGATGGTGGGCGATCATAGCATCATTTAGGTTGGAAAAAGACCCTGGAGTCCAAACCATTGCTGCAGGTCCCTCCTTCAGTGTGGAGGATGCTCTGGGATTCCAGCAGTGGGCAGGCAGCTGCTTGCCTTTAAAACCCTCTTGATAGCCATAGAATCCCAGCGTGGTTTGGGTTGGAAGGGACCTTAAAGCTCCTCCAGTTCCAACCCCGGCCACGAGCAGGGACCCCTTCCACTGGAGCAGCTTGCTCCAAGCCCCTGTGTCCAACCTGGCCTTGAACACTGCCAGGGATGGGGCAGCCACAGCTTCTCTGGGCACCCTGGGCCAGCGCCTCAGCACCCTCACAGGGAAGAGCTTCTGCCTAAGAGCTCATCTCAGTCTCCCCTCTGGCAGGTTCAAGCCATTCCCCTTGGCCTGGCCCTACAGGCCCTTGTCCCAAGCCCCTCTCCAGCTTTCCTGCAGCCCCTTTAGGCACTGGAGCTGCTCTAAGGTCTCCCCTTCAGGAGCCTTCTCTTGTCCAGGCTGCCTCAGCCCAGCTCTCTCAGCCTGGCTCCAGAGCAGAGGTTTTACACTTAATAAGTTCATTGATCCTTGAGTGGATCACACCAGGAGGAAAGGATTTGCAAGGGGAGACAGAATACAGATTTTCCCAAGCCTTGCCCTGATTTCACATAGAAAGCTGGATACAGGCAGTCCATGCAGACCCTGAGTCTCCTATGGCTTTATTACACTGAATGTCAGAAGAAACAGGACACCAGGAAGCATCAGGACTCGCTGCGCAGATCATTACACAAGAACTCCCGGGAGCTGCTCCTGTGCCCAGCTGCCAGCAGTGCTTTATCAATCACCTTAACTTGGATCGGGAGCAAGGAGAGGGCTGTGCCAGCTCCCAACCCCTGCGCTTCCACCCTCCTTATTCCCAGCTGGAGCATAAAGAAACACCAGCGCTCCGCTGGTACCCGCTGCTTAACGTAAAAGGCCTCGAGAGTCCTACCCCAGAGCTGGAGGAACCCGAGAGCTCTCCCTTCCCCCTCGGCTCCCTCCCTGCTGCCTTCGGAAACGGGGAGGAAATACTTGTAATGTTATCAACATAAACACAGCTCTTGGCTGGCTGCGACATCCTGCGAGCTGCACAAAAACACCCTGACGTCAGGCGCCGGCGCTGCCCTGCCGAGCAGCCGGGATCTGCTCCGCTGCTCCAGCACAGGGATGCTCGCAGCATCCTGCCTTCCCTTACACCTTCCTGCTCCAAAGGCTGGGATGGGAGCCCTCAGGAACGGCTGCTGGTTC